>NW_026607042.1:297500-897500 GCF_029890125.1 Rhinichthys klamathensis goyatoka | reverse complement strand
ACGAGATAAATGAATCCGTTATGCATTTATTTGCATGCAAAATCTAACTTATTTTATTGTGCATTGAAGTGTACAACATATGTGCTTGTAGCATAGCGCTGCATACAGGACCTAAGTTTACTGATTTTATGCATTGAGGAATCACAGTAGTGACATGGTCTTTTTCATTGAACTGTATACAATAACTAACTTATTCTATTTTGAATTATTCAATCTTCGGTTGTGTATTCTTCAAAGTTAGATCTTGTAATGCAATGCAACAGCACACATGTATTCTCTTCAATGAACCGCAAAATGAGTTCATTTTGGTTTGTATTTTGGTTTTGCATGTTGTATGCATTGGAATGCAAAAGCACGCGTGTTGTGACATCGAAAGTGGGTAACACAACATGCATGCTTTTGCATTCCAATGCATAAAACAACTAACTAATTTTGCTGTTCATTGAAGAGATTACATGTGTGTTGTTGCAATGCATTGCAAGATATTACTTGGAGATAAATCATCTGTGCGGTTGCATTGCAATTCATACAAGAACGAACTTATTCCGATGTTCATTGTGCTGTTGCTCTTGTAGTGCATTGCATACTCAGTCTAACTTATTTCACTGGGCAATTAAGCTGTTGCATTGCAATGCATACAGAAGTAATTAATTACCTTGTGCATTGAAGAAGTAGCACATGACATATTAGTAGCACATGATATTGCATTGCATTGCACGCACGATATAAATTAATCCGTTGTGCATTTATTTGCATGCAAAAGCTAACTTATTTCATTGTGCATTGAAGAGATACAACATATGTGCTTGTTGAATAGCGCAGCATACATGACCTGAATTTACTGACTTTGTGCGTTGAAGAATCACAGTAGTGACATGGTCTGTTTCATTGAACTGTGTACAATAACTAACTATTCTGTTGTGAATTATTCAATCTTTGGTTGGCCATCTTCAAAGTTGGATATTGTAATGCAATGCAACAGCACACATGTATTCTCTTCAATGGACAGCAAAATGATTAAGATGATGTATGCATTGGAATGCAAAAGCACGTGTGTTGACATCCGAAGGCTTAACAACATGCATGCAACTAACTTATTTTGCTGTGCATTGAAGAAATAACACACAATATGTGCTCTTGCACATATTAAGTTATAGAGCATACTTAGTCTAACTTATTTCGCTGTGCAATGAAGAGATATCGCTGTTGTATAACAACGCATACAGAAGTAATTAATTCCCTTGTGCATTGAATTACAGGACAAGTACAGGACATATGTGATCTTGCATTGCATGCACGATATAAATTAATACGTTGTGCATTTATTTGCTTGCACAAGCTAACTTATTTTATTGTGCATTGAAGAGATACAACATATGTATCGCGGCATACATTACCTGAATTTACTGACTTTGTGCATTGAAGAATCACAGTAGTGACATGGTCGGTTTCATTGAACTGGGTTCATTCGGTTGTGTATTCTTCAAAGTTAGATCTTGTAATGCAATGCAACACAACACATGTCTTCTCTTCAATGAACAGCAAAATGAGTTAGATGTTGTATGCATTGGAATGCAAAAAGCACGCGGGTTGTGACATCCGAAGGAGGGTAACACAACATGCATGCTTTTGCATTCCAATGCATAAAACAACTAACTAATTTTGCTATTCATTGAAGAAATTACATGTGTGTTGTTGCAATGCATTGCAAGATCTATATTACTTGGAGATAAATCATCTGTGCTGTTGCATTGCAATGCATACAAGAACGAACTTATTCCGATGCATTTTACTGTTGCTCTTCTAGTGCATTGCATACTCAGACTAACTTATTTCACTGGGCAATTAAGAGATATCGCATAACATATGAGCTGTTGCTTTGCAACGTATTGCATTGCAAAGCTATGCATTTTGCACAGCAATGCATAAGAACTAAACTCATTCCGTTGTGCATTGAAGATATAACATCTGGACTGTTTCATTGAACATACTCAATCTAACTGAATTCGTTGTGAAGTGAAATACATGAAATATGCTATCTTTCATGGTATTGCATAAAATAACTAATTTGTTTTGTTTTGAAAGGAAGAGATATTACATTACATATGAGCAGTTGCATCGCAACTTACACAGAATTAATTCATTCCCCTGTGCATTGAAGAAGTAGCACTGACATACTTGATGTTTCATTGCAATCCATGCACGAGATAAATTAATCCGTTGTGCATTTATTTGCATGCAAAAGCTAACGTTTTCATTTTGCATTGGAGAGATACAACATATGTGCTTGTTGCATAGCGCTGCATATAGGACCTGAATTTACTGACTGACATGGTCTGTTTCATTGAACTGTATACAATAAACTAACTTATTCCGTTCATATACAATAACTGAATTATTCAATCTTCTGTTGTGCTTCTTCAGAGTAATTTAGATCTTGCAATGCAATGAAACGACAAATATGTAATCTCTCCAATAAACAGCAAAATGAGTAAGGTGATGTATGCTTTGGAATGCAAAAGAACGCGTGTTGACATCCGAAAACTTAACAACATGCATGCTTTTGCATTCCAATGCATAAAACAACTAACTAATTCTGCTGTTCAGAGATAACACAATATGTGATACCGCATATATCGCATACCACATGAGCTGTTGCATTGCAACACATACAGAAGTAATTAATTCCCTTGTGCATTGAAGAAGTAGCACATGACATATGTGATATTGCATTGCATTGCATGTACGATATAAATTAATCCGTTGTGCATTTATTTGCATGCAAAAGCTAACGTTTTCAGTTGTGCATTAAAGATATAACATATAACATATGACCTGTTTCACTAAACTGTACACAATAACTAACTTATTCCGTTGTGCATTATTCACGCATGTTGAGTTACCACTTCGGATAGCACAATATGCGTGCTTTTGTATAGCAATGCATAAAGAACTAAACTCATTCTGTTTTGCATAGAAGATATAACATATGCACTGTTTCTTTGAACATACCCAATCTAACTGAATTCGTTGTGAAGTGAAAAACATTCAATACTATCTTTCATAGTATTGCATAAAATAACTAATTTGTTTTATTTTGAAATTAAGAGATACTGCATTGCATATGAGTTGCATTGCAACTTATACAGAACTCATTCCCCTGTGCATTGAAGAATTAGCACATGACATAAGTGATGTTTCATTGCAGTGCATGCACGATATAAATGAATCTGTTGTGCATTTATTTGCATGCAAAAGCTAACTTATTTCATTGTGCACTGAAGAGATACAACTTATGCTTTGCTGCATTGCACTGCAACTTCCATTGTGCATAAAATACATAAAATTCGCCTTCGGATAACACAATATGCGTGCTTTTGCATTACACTGCATAGAACAACTAAATCATTCTTGTGTGCATTGAAAACATAACATAAAAGGAAAGCAGTCGTTTTATTGCACGGTATACAAAAACTTCCGTTGTGCAATCTTCATTCTGCTATTGTGCATTCTTCAGAGTGTTAGATCTTGCAAGTTAGCATGAGTTAGATGTTGTGTGCATTGGAATTCAAAAGCACACAGTTGTGATACCCAAAAGGGAGATAAACCATATGTGCAAAGCATTGCAAAGCATACTAGAACAACACTCATTCATTGTGCCTTTTACACTGTATACAAGAACTAACTTAATCCGTTGTGAAATGGAGAGATAAAAACGCAATATAGTAATGTTGCACTGCATCGCATACAATATCTAAATAATTTGATATAGCACAACATAAATGGCAGTACATGCATACAACTACGAACTTGTTCCGATGTTCATTGAATAGATACCACCACCATATGTGCTCTTGCATTGCACTGCATACTCAATCTAGCTGAATTGACACGTGGATTTAAGAATTGACAAATAATAAGGTATCTTTCATGGCAATTAATTCTATTGTGCATTGAAAAGATAACACATGACAATTTCACTGTTTCATCGAAATCTATACAAGAACGAATGCAGTTCATCAGCCAGACATATTTGGCCCACCAAATATGTGGGCCAAACATCAAAAGAAGTCTATAAGTCTAATTAGACAAAAGAAGTCTAATATTTCTGGCCAAAGAGTCATTGAACTTGAACTTTCTAAAAATATAGACTTGTTCTGATGTTTCTTCAGCCATCCCATAGTTAAAATATGATATTTTGAACCTATTTTTGTCCTGAGAGTCCTTAAACTTTGTTTAAATACTCATAGACTCCTTCTGATGTTTCATCAGCCAGACAGTGGTTCATATTTGACCTACTTAACATATTTCTGGCCAAGGTCTTATCAAAGGCTAACTTACTATGGATACTCATAGACTCCTTTTGATGTTACTTCAACCATAGATTAGACCATATTTGACCTTATGAACACATTTCTGGACAAGTAGTCCTTAATCTTGAACTTTCTATGCGTACTCATAGACCCCTTCTGATGTTTCATCAGCGAGACAGTGGTCAATATTAGACCCACTTAACATATTTTTGGCCAAAGAGTCTTTGAACTTGAACTTTCTATAAATACTCATAGACTCCTTCTGATATTTCATCAGCCAGACAGTGGTCCATATTTGACATACTTAACATATTTTTGGCCAAAGAGTCTTTGAACTTGAACTTTCTAAAGATACTCATAGACTCCTTTTGATGTTTCATCAGCCAGACAGTGGTCCATATTTGACCTACTTAACATATTTCTTGCCAAAGTCTTATCAAAGGCTAACCTACTATTTATACTTATAGACTTCTTTTGATGTTACTTCAACAATATATTAGACCATATTTGATCTTATGAACACATTTCTGGACAAAGAGTCCTTAATCTTGATCTTTCTATACATACTCATAGACTCCTTCTGATGTTTCATCAGCCAGACAGTGGTCAATATTTGACCCACTTAACATATTTTTGGCCAAAGAGTCTTTGATCTTGAACTTGAACTTTCTATAAATACTCATAGACTCCTTCTGATGTTTCATCAGCCAGACAGTGGTCCATATTTGACTTCCTTAACATATTTCTGTCCAAAGAGTCTTTGAACTTGAACTTGAACTTTCTAAAAATACTCATAGGCTCCTTCTGATGTTACATCAGCCAGACAGTGGTCCATATTTGACCTACTTAACATATTTCTGGCCAAGGTCTTATCAAAGGCTAACTTACTATGCATACTCGTAGACTTCGTTTGATGGTACTTCAACCATAGATTAGACCATATTTTACCTTATGAACACATTTCTGGACAAAGACTCCTTAATCTCTAACTTTCTATAAATACTCATAGACTCCTTCTGATGTTTCATCAGCAGAAGAGCGGTCCGTATTTGACCTACTTAACATATTTCTGGCCAAACTCTTCTCAAAGACTAACGTACTATGCATACTAATAGACTTCTTTTGATGTTACTTCAACCATAGATTAGACTATATTTTATCTTATTAGAACATTTCTGGACAAAGAGTCCTTAATCTGAACTTTCTATACATACGCATAGACTCCTTCTGATGTTTCATCATCCAGACACTGGTCACATATTTGACCTACTTAACATATTTCTGGCCAAAGTCTTATCAAAGGCTAACAAACTATTTATACTTACAGACTTCTTTTGATGTTACTTCAACCATTTTATTAGACCATATTTGACCTTATGAACACATTTCTGGACAAATAGTCCTTAATCTTGAACTTTGTATACATACTCACAGATTCCTTCTTATGTTTTATCAGCCAGACAGTGGTCCATATTTTACCTACTTAACATATTTCTGACTGAAGAGTCTTTGACCTTGGACTTTCTATAAATACTCATAGACTCCTTTCTGATGTTTCATCAGCCAAACAGTGGTCCATATTTGACCTATTTAACATATTTCTGGCCAAAGTCTTAAAAGGCTAACTTACTATGCATACTCGTAGACTTCGTTTGATGTTACTTCAACCATAGATTAGACCATATTTGACCTTATATGGGTCAAATATTGACCCATATAATTGACCTTACATTTCTGGACAAAGACTCCTTAATCTTGAACTTTCTATACATAATCATAGACTCCTTCTGAAGTTTCATCAGTAGTTCAAATATGACTTTTTACACATATATCTTGCCGGAGAATCCTTGAACTTGATCTTTCTATACATACTCATTAATTCCTTCTGATGTTTCATCAGCCAGACAGTGGTCCATATTAGACCTACTTTACATATTTCTGGACAAAGAGTTTTTGAATTTGAACTTGAACTTTCTATAAATACTCACAGACTCCTTCTGATATTTCATCAGCCAGACAGTGGTCCATTTTGACCTACTTAAACTATTTCTGGCCAAAGAGTCTTTGAACTTGAACTTGAACTTTCTATAAATATAGACTCCTCCTGATGTTTCATCAGCAGGAGAGTGGTCCATATTTGACCTACTTAACATATTTCTGGCCAAAGAGTCTTTGAACTTGGACTTTCTATAAATACTCATAGACTCCTTCTGATGTTTCATCAGCAGAAGAGTGGTCTATATATTATTAAAGGCTAACTTACTATTTATACCTATAGACTTCTTTTGATATTACTTCAACCATATATTAGACCATATTTTATCTTATGAACAAATTTCTGGACAAAGAGGCCTTAATCTTGAACTTTCTATAAATACTCATAGACTCCTTCTGATGTTTCATCAGCCAGACAGTGGTCCTTATTTGACCTACTTAACATATTTCTGGCCAAGGTCTTATCAAAGGCTAACTTACTATGCATACTCGTAGACTTCGTTTGATGTTACTTCAACCATAGATTAGACTATATTTTACCTTATGAACACATTTCTGGACAAAAAGACTCCTTAATCTCTAACTTTCTATACATACTCATAAACTCCTTCTGAGGTTTCATCAGCCAGAAGAGTGGTCCATATTTGACCCACTTAACATATTTCTGGCCAAAAAGTCTTTGAACTTGGACTATCTATAAATACTCATAGACTCCTTCTGATGTTTCATCATCCAGACACTGGTCACATATTTGACCTACTTAACATATTTCTGGCCAAAGTCTTATCAAAGGCTAACTTACTATTTATACTTATGGACTTGATATTACTTCAACCATATTTTAGACCATATTCGATCTTGTGAACACATTTCTGGACAAAAAGTCCTTAATTTTGAACTTTCTATACATACTCATAGACTCCTTCTGATGTTTCATCAGTAGTTCAAATATGGCTTTTTGTACATATATCTTGCCAGAGAATCCTTGAACTTGATCTTTCTATACATACCGGTATTCATAGACTCCTTCTGATGTTTCATCAGCAAGAGAGTGGTCCATATTTGACCTACTTAACATATTTCTGGCCAAAGAGTCTTTGAACTTGAACTTTCTATAAATACTCATAGACTCCTTCTTGATGTTTCATCAGCCAGACAGTGGTCCATATTTGACCTACTTAACATATTTCTGGCCAAAGTCTTAAAAGGCTAACTTACTATGCATACTCGTAGACTTCGTTTGATGTTACTTCAACCACAGATTAGACCATATTTGACCTTATGAACACATTTCTGGACAAAGACTCCTTAATCTTGAACTTTCTATACATAATCATAGACTCCCTCTGAAGTTTCATCAGTAGTTCAAATATGGCTTTTTGTACATATATCTTGCCGGAGAATCCTTGAACTTGATCTTTCTATACATACTCATTAATTCCTTCTGATGTTTCATCAGCCAGACAGTGGTCCATATTAGACCTACTTAACATATTTCTGGACAAAGAGTTTTTGAATTTGAACTTGAACTTACCATAAATACTCATAGACTCCTTCTGATGTTTCATCAGCCAGACAGTGGTCCATATTTGACCTACTTAAACTATTTCTGGCCAAAGAGTCTTTGAACTTGAACTTTCTATAAATGTAGACTCCTCTTGATGTTTCATCAGCAGGAGAGCGGTCCATATTTGACCTACTTAACATATTTCTGGCCAAAGTCTTTTCAAATGCTAACTTACTATTTATACTTATAGACTTCTTTTGATGTTACTTTAACTATTTATTAGACCATATTTTAGCATATGAACACATTTCTGGACAAAGAGTCCTTAATCTTGATCTTTTTATACATTCTCATAGACTCCTGATGTTTCTTCAGCCAGACAGTGGTCCATATTTGACCTACTTAACATATTTCTGGCCAAAGAGTCTTTGAATTTGAACTTGAACTTTCTATAAATACTCATAGACTCCTTCTGATGTTTCATCACCCAGACAGTGGTCCATATTTGACCCACTTAACATATTTCTGGCCAAAGTCTTATCAAAGGCTAACTTACTATTTATACTTATAGACTTCTTTTGATGTTACTTCAACCATATATTAGACCATATTTTATCTTATGAACACATTTCTGGACAAAGAGTTCTTAATCTTGAACTTTCTATACATACTCATAGACTCCTGATGTTTCTTCAGCCAGACAGTGGTCCATATTTGACCTACTTAACATATTTCTTGTAGTAAAAAAAAATCTTTCCAAAGTATTATCAGAGGCTGCTCGTTCTCATAGACTCCTTTTCATGCTACATAAACCATATATGTCTACATTTGACCTACTGAACACATTTCTGGCCAAAGCGCTACATTGAACTTTCTAAAAATATAGACTTGTTCTGATGTTTCTTCAGCCATCCAGTAGTTCAAATATGACCTTTTGAACATATTTCTGGCCAAAGAATCCTTGAACTTGAATTTTCTGTACATTCTCATAGACTCTTTCTGATGTTTCATCAGTAGCTTGTTGCATTGAATACCACAAATAACTCATTTCGTTGTGCATTGAAGAGCTTGAATTTGAAGACCTTGAATGTGCATTGAATTTGTTCTGTTGCATTGCATTGCAAACACGATCGAACTTATTCCTCTGTGCAATAAGAAACACAAATGTGCTTTTGCATTGCATTGCATGCTGGAACTAACTTTTTTATTCATTTGTGTATTGAAGTGAAATCTTGCATTAATCTGCAAAAAGAGAAATGACTCAGTCCGTTGTGCATTGAAGAGCTTGAATTTGAAGAGCTTGAATTTGGAGAGCTTGAATTAGTGCTGTTGCATTGCATTTTACACACGTTCTAACTTAATACTTGCATTGCAATCCATACCAGAAATAACTCATTTCGTTGTGCATTGAAGAGAGAACATTTTTGCTATTGCATTGTATTGCACACACGATAACTTATTCCTCTGTGCAATAAGAAACACATGGGATTTTGCATTGCATGTGTTGCATTGCATTGTTGCATTGTATGCTGCAACTAACATTACTTTATGTATTGAAGTGAAATCATTGCATTAGCTTTTTGCATAACAAAAAAAAAAATCCTCATTCGCTGTTGCATTGCATTGCAAACACGATCTAACTTATTCCTCTGTGCAATAAGAAATACATGTGCTTTTAAACTTATTCATTTGTGCATTGAAGTGAAATCATTGCATTAGATTTTGCATTACAAAACAAAAACTCATTCGCTGTTGCATTGCATTGCAAACACGATCTAACTTTTTCCTCTGAGCAATAAGAAACACATATGTGATTTTGCATTGCATTGCATGCTGCAACTAACTTTTGACTAACAAAAGCTAACTAAACTAACTAACAAACTAACATGAGGTTTTTGCATTGCAAAAAATACGCTGTTGCATTGCACACAAGATCTAAAGGTGTGCATTGAAGAGTAACATCTAAGGCTGTGCGCTTGTTGCATTGCAGCTCATACCAGAAATGACTCATTCCGTGGTGCGAGATTGGTAAGAGATTACACATGTGCTATTGCATTGCATAAAAGGTTTAACATATTCCTCTGTGTAATGAACATATTCCTCTGTGTAATGAAAAGACAATAACATACGAGCTTTCGCATTATTGAATTATTTATTCATTATTGGTTACTACATTTATTCATTTACATTCATTCATTTAGCAGACGCTTCTATCCAAAGTGATTACAAAAAGAGAACAAAATAAGCAGTTAAACTAACAGTAGGACAACGATATGCAAGTGCTATGACCCCTTTCAGTTTCATCTAACGCAGTCATGAAGTTTTTTTAATAAAAAAAAAAAAATAGAATAGAACTCTATGGAGTCTATGAGAATATTGATACCTTTTAGGGTCCCTTTGGTCAGAAATATGATTAGTACTGTATGGCTGATTTAATATAAGTCAATAAGAATGTATAGAAAGTTCTTAATTGAGAATTCTTCTGCCACAAATATGCTCATTAGTTAAATATGCTCATAGGAGCATATAAGGCTGTGCGCTTGTTGCATTGCAATGCATAATCAGAAATTACTCATGCATTAAAGATCTAACTTGTTCCTCTGTGCAACGAACAAACCAAATAACATGTGCTTTCGCATTGCGTTGCATACAACTAACTTATTAATTACAATGCATAGAAGAACTACCTCATTCCGATGTGTAATGAAGACAACATATGTGCTGTTGCATTACACTGCACAAGCTAACGTTGTGCATTGGATAATAACATACAAAATAACATTTACATAGAATAATTGAAATGCATACAATAATTAACTCATTCCACAGTGCACTAAAAGATAAAGCTTGTGCTTTTACATTTTATTGCATAAAATATCTGACTTATTCCTCTGTGCAATGAAAAAATAAACCCATAACATGTGCTTTCGCATTACATTGCATCCAACAACTAACTTATTTGTTTGTGTACTGACGAAAAAACATTATATGAACTGTTGCTTTAATTACAATGCATACAATAATTAACTTATTCCGACGTGCATTGCATGGCATTGTATTGAATTAACTAATCGCTCTGTGCAATGAAAAGAAAAGACGAATGTGTTTTGCATTGCATTGCTCTCTACAGCTAACACTGATTGGGAGAAACAGCATGAGCTGTTGCATAACAATGCATAGAACAACTGCCTTATTCCGTTGTGCACGAAGAGAACATATGCGCTGTTGCATTGCATTGCACACACGATCTAACGTTGGGCATTAAGGATAAACATATAAGCTATGTAGCCTACTTGCTTTATTGCAATGCATACAAAAACAAACAAAACATTTGTGTACTGATGAAAAAAGATTAATGAGCTTATTGCTTTACAATGCATAGAATAACTAACTCATTCCATTGTGCACTGAAGACAAAACAGTTGTGCTTGTTGCAAAGTATTGCCCATCTAACGGTGGGCATTGAAGATACATTGAATAACATATAAGATATGCACTTGTTGCAGTACAATGCAAAGAAGAACTCACTCATTCCGTTGTGGATTGAAGAGATTACACATGTGCTGTTGCATTGCCTTTTGAGGACTCTTTGCTCATATGTTCAGTTGGTCAAATATGGACCATTTATACATATTGACCATATGAGGTAACATCAGAAAGAATCTATTAGAATATAGAGTGTTACTTTTTGAAGACCCTTCGGCCAGAAATATGTTCAGTGGGTCAAATATGGACTTCTGTATGGCTGATGTAACCTCAGAAGTAAATCAGTATGTGTAGAAAGTTCAAGATCAAGAACTCTTTACCCCTAAATATATTCAGTATGTCTCATATGGACTATAGCATGCCTGATGTCCCAGACAGCAACATAGCAGCATAACTGTGGAATCCACATGTACCAGATGTGGGCCGGATCTGGGCCGACACTATGTTGGTGTAACACCAGAAGGAGTCATTGAGTGTGTACAGAAAGTTCAAGATCAAATAGTCTCTCGCCAGAAATATGTTCAGTAGGTCAAATATGGACTTCTGTCTAGCTGGTTTAACACCAGGAGGAGTAAATAATATGTATAGTAAGTTAACCCCTTAAGCCCTGAAGCCATTTTTAGAGTTGTTTTTTCTATGTGACACACACAAAAAACTCCCAAACTATAGCAAGGAGAGTCAAATTGCATAAAGTAAACAAAAGTTACAGCATTTGGAACAAAGGTAGCCTTTTTGTTCAGTCCTTGACACTTGGAAGGAATTTATAAAATTGTTGTTTCTAAGAGAAGAATTCACAAAAGACTCATAACTCCAAATGAATAGCAAGAAGAGTCAAAAGGTGTCACATGTCTGTCCTGTCTTGGTTATGCACTTGAGTGTTTTGTTATGTTGGGCCATGTGCTCTTGTTATTGTCTGGTCCCTCCCCCTTGTTATCTGATTATTGGTTTATTGATAAACCACCTGTTATCCTCGTTACCCGCTTTATTTGCCTTCCTATTTAGTCTTCCTGTGTTTGCTGTCCTGTGCTCGTTCGTTGTATTTGTTACGTGTATTTGTTGTGTTGAGTTCTGTTCCTGCCCTGCCTTGTTTGTTCTGGATTAAGTTTGTACGTTGTAGGTCTCATTTGTTTATTTTATGTTTTGGTCCTTATTAAATACTTCGTACTCTGCACTTGAATCCACGGATTTATTCCACACCACGCACCGTGACAGAACGAACGAGCCATTATGTGGATTCAGCGGAGCGAACTTTGTCCTGCAGAAAGGGAGAATGGGATTTCTCTTTTAAAATATTTCTCCCTGTGTGCTCAAAGGAATGAGGAGAGGAGGGCAGCAGAGTCTTCTCCACTGGTCTCTTCGGGAAGAAAATCATCGTCACTGGATCCGTCCAGTGTTGGTACTCCGTCGATGGTTTTAGCCAGCCCCGAGTCTGCGCATATCCGTCAGAAGGGACGGAGGAGGAGGAGGAGACCTGCGCCTGTCCATTCGGAGACTGTTCACGTCACGTCTGCCCAGCGAGAGACTGTTCACGTCACGTCTGCCCAGCGAGAGACTGTTCACGTCCCGTCTGCCCAGTCAGAGACTGTTCACGTCCCGTCTGCCCAGTCAGAGACTGTTCACGTCCCGTCTGCCCAGTCAGAGACTGTTCACGTCCCGTCTGCCCAGTCAGAGACTGTTCACGTCACGTCTGCCCAGCGAGAGACTGTTCACGTCCCGTCTGACCAGTCAGAGACTGTTCACGTCCCGTCTGCCCAGTCAGAGACTGTTCACGTCACGTCTGCCCAGCGAGAGACTGTTCACGTCCCGTCTGCCCAGTCAGAGACTGTTCACGTCCCGTCTGCCCAGTCAGAGACTGTTCACGTCCCGTCTGCCCAGTCAGAGACTGTTCACGTACTGTTCACGTCCCGTCTGCCCAGTCAGAGACTGTTCACGTCCCGTCTGCCCAGTCAGAGACTGTTCACGTCCCGTCTGCCCAGTCAGAGACTGTTCACCCACGTCCCGTCTGCCCAGTCAGAGACTGTTCACCCACGTCCCGTCTGCCCAGTGAGAGACTGTTCACGTCCCGTCTGCCCAGTCAGAGACTGTTCACGTCCCGTCTGCCCAGTCAGAGACTGTTCACGTCCCGTCTGCCCAGTCAGAGACTGTTCACGTCCCGTCTGCCCAGTCAGAGACTGTTCACGTCCCGTCTGCCCAGTCAGAGACTGTTCACCCACGTCCGTCTGCCCAGTCAGACTGTTCACGTCCCGTCTGCCCAGTCAGAGACTGTTCACGTCCCGTCTGCCCAGTCAGAGACTGTTCACGTCCCGTCTGCCCAGTCAGAGACTGTTCACGTTCCGTCTGCCTTCATGGACCTGGACTATCTGGAGCGTCTGGCTCGGATCCTGGACATGCCTGTGTCTGCTGTTCCAGAGCCGGAGCCAGTGTCTCCTGTTCCAGAGCCGGAGCCAGTGTCTGCTGTTCCAGAGCCGGAGGCAGAGCCAGTGCCCGTTCCAGAGCCGGAGGCAGAGCCATTGCCCGTTCCAGAGCCGGAGGCAGAGCCATTGCCCGTTCCAGAGCCGGAGGCAGAGCCAGTGCCCGTTCCAGAGCCGGAGGCAGAGCCAGTGCCGTCTGCCTTCATGGACCTGGACTATCTGGAGCGTCTGGCTCGGATCCTGGACATGCCCGTGTCTCCTGTTCCAGGGCCGGAGCCAGTGTCTGTTCCAGGGCCGGAGCCAGTGTCTGTTCCAGGGCCGGAGCCAGTGTCTGTTCCAGAGCCAGTGTTTGTTTCTGTGTTTGTGTCTGTTCTTGTGACTGTTACAGTTCTTGTGGCTGTTCCTGAGCCGGTGTCTGCTGTTCCTTGGCCGCCCGAGGGGTCTTCACTGCCCTGGCCGCCCGAGGGGTCTTCACCGCCCTGGCCGCCCGATGGACTCTCTGTTTTGCCCTGGTCTGTCCCTCCCGTCCCGCCCCGCCCTGGTCTGTCTCTCCCGTCCCTCCCGTCCCGCCCTGGTCTGTCCCTCCCGTCCCGCCCTGGTCTGTCCCTCCCGTCCCGCCCTGGTCTGTCCCTCCCGTCCCGCCCTGGTCTGTCCCTCCCGTCCCGCCCTGGTCTGTCCCTCCCGTCTCGCCCTGGTCTGTCCCTCCCGTCTCGCCCTGGTCTGTCCCTCCCGTCCCGCCTGGTCGGTCCCTCCCGTCCCGCCCTGGTCGGTCCCTCCCGTCCCGCCCTGGTCGGTCCCTCCCGTCCCGCCCTGGTGTTTCCTTCCGCTCCCGCCCCGGTTTTATGGAGCGTCTGGTAGCCGCTCCGTAGGGAGGGGGTAGTGTCACATGTCTGTCCTGTCTTGGTTATGCACTTGAGTGTTTTGTTATGTTGGGCCATGTGCTCTTGTTATTGTCTGGTCCCTCCCCCTTGTTATCTGATTATTGGTTTATTTGTCCCACCTGTTATCCTCGTTACCCGCCTTATTTGCCTTCCTATTTAGTCTTCCTGTGTTTGCTGTCCTGTGCTTGTTCGTTGTATTTGTTACGTGTATTTTCTGATACGTTTCTGATACTGTTTTGCCTGCAGGTCAAACGTCTGAGATGAGACCTCTGTTCGATGTACAGTAACTCCTTCCGCTGAATTTGTTAGGTTCGACTCTGCTTGATGCTGGTTTATTACTAGAAGTGGAAAATGAAAAACTGGGGTCATTTCTTATTTTAGCTTGATTTCTCACAAACTGTGAGAAAAAGGCAAAGGGTGGGAATGCTACCTGATAATCCTCCCTGTATTTGGACCCCTGAACTATCCATTTGTATTGGAGGCTTGTGGGCAATTTTTCTACAATTGGATTAACCCCCCGTGGAGTGTCAAGATAAGCAAGGCCTGGAAGATACCCGTCAGCTTTAGCACATTCCAGTTCGAGAAGGATATCTCCTAACTCTCTCAATTTTTGGTTGTCTTTGTTTGACAGTTTCGGTAGATTCTCAATTTTCTTTAGAAGTTCGTTTTCAATTACTTCAGGTGCTCCATAGCACTCCTCTAAATGCTGCCAAGCCATACTGATTGCTGCTATTGCATTACGAACATGCACAGACCTTATTCTTTTGACCTGTTCAGAGGAGTCTTTTCCTAGCCATTTTACCATCAAATCCAACTCCCCTCTGGCTGTTAGATTCAGTTCTCTAGTTGAATTAACAAGAGGCTTTCCACGCCCAGTAGTTCCCTTTCGAGGGAACTCGGGATGCGTCATCGACGCTTTGGGAACACCCCCAGCGTGAATGCGTCTGAGCATCAATGTCAACTAGTCCAATGGAAAGAATGAGCGTCACGGGCGGGTGACGTCATGCCCAGGAAGGCATAAGAGCACATCCGGTGAAACGCGGCATTAGCTTCTGTGTCTCAGCAAGCGATCTGTGTTACTCTGTCTCTGTCTATTTATTGTTGTCTGTTGCATTTATATTGGAAGAGTTATGGCGAAACAAATGTACAAGCAGTGTGCTTCTCCCTGCCCGCGTTATTTAACGGGTGGGGACACACACGAGCTTTGTGTTATTTGTTTGGGAATGGAGCATGCGGTCTCAGCCTTCGAGGGGGCTGAGTGCCAGCATTGCGAGATGCTTCCGCTTCGCATGCTCCGTTCTCGCCTGTCACTCTTTGACGAGAGTGGTCAGGTTCGCGATCCTCAGGGTGCAGGACCCGCTGCTGCCGAGGCAGCACGGAGAATGCATTCCTGGGGATCGCAAAAGGATCTTTCGGAGGGGTTGGAGACGGGTCCGAGGGCCTTTTCTCCTTCCTTACCCGGAGGATCCAGTGCTCTCCCCCCGGTGTCGGAAGCCCGCTCTGCGGCTTCTTCCGCCCGGGGAGAGAGCCCTCCATTACTTCATTGCTCTTCCTCTGAGGAGGTTGATGCGATGAGTATGGACAGTTTAAGCACACACACTGGGGAAAGAGATTCGCCACCTGTGTCCCCAGCATATGAGGAGCTGGTGGATGTGATGTCTAGGGCTGTAGAAAAATTAAATATTGAATGGCCAGCTGAGAAGAGGGGTGCTCGTCCCAAAAGCAAATTAGACGAGCGTTTCCTTTCTTCAGCTACATCACCTCCACCACGGGGCCTTCCCTTTTTTCCTGATCTACATAATGAGTTATCTAAATCATGGGATAAACCGTACTCGTCACGTCTTTTCAGCCCTCAAGTTCATTTATATTCAGGTATAAGAGGGCTGAAAGAGTACGGTTATGAGGCGATGCCCCAGGCTGAACAGATGCTCGCGAGCTATCTGTCACCTGGTCCAGCATTGTCTCTGAAGGCCTCAGCTTTGCCCACTAGACCGCTTAAAGCAACTTCGGTGTTAGTGGGCAAAGCTTATACGGCAGCAGGTCAAGCTGGAGCATGCCTGCACACTATGGCAGTGCTTCAGGCTTACCAAGCTGACCTGCTGGGGGATCTGGATAGGAGTGAGGGAGTGGGTCCTGACGAGGTTCGAGAACTTCGTTGGGCCACCGATCTGTCTCTCAGGGCTACTAAGGAGACCGCCAGAGCAATTGGGCGGTCTATGGCAGCCCTTGTAGCTACTGAGAGGCATCTTTGGTTAAATTTGGCCGAAATAAAAGAAAAAGATCGGGCTTTTTTATTAGATGCTCCGCTTGAGCCTTCTGGTCTCTTCGGCGACGCAGTCAATGCGGTCGTCGAGAGATTTCAAGAGTCAAAGAAGCAAGCGGAGGCGTTTAAAAAGTTTCTCCCTCGCCGTGTCCAGCCCCCTGGGGCTGCTGGGCGTGAGCAGCCCCAGCCGTCGACCTCCTCATATCGTGCGCAACAAAAAGAGAGTGTTTCGTTTCGTGCACCTCCACATAAACACTGGAAACAGACGCAACACTCTCAGTCGAAGTCTTCTAAGTCGAAGCCGGATCTGAGGACCGTTCTTCAGGCGAAGAAGACTTCGGCTCATAAAAAGAGGTCCTGACGTCAATGGTGTCAGACCTGTGAGGACGGCCCCGACCGAAGTAGAGCGGTGTACACCTCAGAATACGGTGCCCGTTCCACTTTGGGGTCCTCACGGGACCGTTCTGCCAACCCCGCCACCCTTGGTGCTTCGGGGCGCAGCGGTCTCCAGCGAGTTGCTGATGCTATGCTGCGGCACTGCATCGGTTTCGCGCCCTCTGAGGGGGGTTTAGAGCAGCCAGTTCAGGTAGTTCCTGCCATTATGTTTCAGGCTCCAGAACTGGCTGTCTCGTTAACACCAGAGACCAGCCTCGAGAGGCTGGTTCCCTTAGTAGATTTTCTGGTAGCGTGGAAGCTACTGCCAAATATTTCTCGTTGGGTCCTGCAGATTGTAGAGAAAGGATACAGAATCCAGTTCGGTTCTCGTCCTCCTCGCTACAACGGGGTGTTGTTCACAGTAGTGCATCCCGAGCAGGCTCTGGTAATGGAGCAAGAGGTAAAGGCCCTGTTAGCAAAGGAAGCTATAGAACAGGTGTACTCACCCGACAGAGAGTCGGGTTTTTACAGCCGTTATTTCATTGTTCCGAAAAAGGATGGAGGGTTGCGTCCCATTTTAGATCTTCGTCTGTTGAATCGTTCAGTACAGAAACTCAAGTTCAAGATGCTGACACTCAAACAGATCGTGACTCAAATCAGATCCGAGGACTGGTTTGTCACGATAGATCTGAAGGACGCCTACTTCCATGTCTCCATCCTCCCTCAGCACAGGAAGTTCCTAAGGTTTTCTTTCGGGGGCAAAGAATACCAGTATCGGGTACTTCCTTTCGGTCTAGCTCTATCACCCCGCACGTTCACGAAATGCGTAGATGCAGCTTTAGCCCCACTCAGGCTTCAGGGCATACGTATTCTGAACTACATCGACGACTGGCTGATTCTAGCGGAATCAGAGCAGTTGGCGGTTCGGCACCGAGGTGTCGTTCTCGCTCATATGCAGATGTTGGGGTTGAGGCTCAATGCCAAGAAGAGTGTTCTTTCTCCAGTACAGAGAACCACTTTCCTTGGTGTGGTATGGGATTCAGTGACGATGCGGGCCACTCTATCGCCCGTTCGTGTAGCTGTTATCCTGGCAGCCACAGAAGAGCTGAGGCTAGGCCAGTCACGCACTGTAAAACAGTTCGAGAGACTGTTGGGTCTCTTGGCAGCAGCGTCCAACGTGATACCTTTTGGCCTGCTGTACATGAGACCTTTGCAGTGGTGGCTCAGGACCAGAGGGTTCTCCCCGAGGGGAAACCCACTTCGTATGATCAAGATCACGCGGCGGTGCCTTCGTGCCTTGGTTATATGGAGGAAACACTGGTTCTTAACCCAGGGTCCGGTGTTGGGAGCTCTTTGCCATCGAGTTGCGATCTCGACAGATGCTTCCCTCACCGGCTGGGGAGCGGTAATGGAAGGCCGCTCGGTTCAGGGTCGGTGGAGGGGTCATCATCTTTCTTGGCACATAAATTGCCTGGAGATGGTGGCTGTCTTCAATGCGTTGAAGCAATTCCTCCCAGACCTGAGGGGCCATCATGTGCTCGTCCGTACAGACAACACATCGGTGGTCTCTTATCTGAACCGTCAGGGGGGTCTGCGGTCGCGTCCGCTTTGCAAGCTGGCACACCAGATCCTCCTGTGGTCTCTGGGGAAGGTACTCTCCCTGAGGGCAGTGTATATTCCTGGGGACCAGAATATTGGGGCAGACATCCTGTCGAGGCAGGAGCTGAGGCCAGGGGACTGGAGACTCCACCCCGAGGCGGTGGAGAAAATTTGGGAGTTTTACGGCCAAGCAGAGGTGGATCTGTTTGCGTCTCAGCATACGACGCACTGTCCACTTTGGTTCTCCCTTACTCACCCAGCCCCCCTGGTATGGGATGCTATGGGATGCGTCCAGCCCCCCTGGGGCTGGACGCATTTCCCCCTGTTGCTCTGCTCCCAGGAGTTCTGGAGCGAGTCCGCCAGTACGGTATAAGCCTACTGCTAGTAGCACCACGCTGGCCGAGTCGGATCTGGTTTGCGGACCTGATCCATCTCCTAGACGGTCCTCCCTTGGAGATCCCGATCAGGAGAGACCTTCTGTCTCAGGCCGGGGGCACAATATTTCACCCCCGACCAGAGATTTGGAATCTGTGGGTTTGGCCTCTGAGGGGGCCCAACTCATAGAGAGTGGTCTCTCAACTGAGGTTGTTGAGACCATTCTAAGCTCCAGAGCTCCAGCTACTAGGAAACTATATGCGCTGAAATGGAAAGTTTTTTCTGTATGGTGTCACCGACATCAGTGGGATCCGGTTAACTGTTCTGTGAACACAGTACTCGAGTTCTTGCAGGAGCGCTTTACGTCAGGTTTATGTCCTTCCACACTTAAGGTTTACGTGGCGGCCATTGCGGCTTACCACGCCCTGGTGGGGGGTACATCGTTGGGTCGAGACCCCCTGATTACACGTTTCCTTCGTGGCACATTGAGGCTGAGGCCTGCATCTCGCACCAGGGTGCCAGCTTGGGATTTGGCAATAGTACTAGAAGGCCTGTCTAGGGCTCCATTCGAGCCCTTAGATTCGGTTTCAGAGAAATTTCTTACCCTTAAGACTATCTTTCTGCTAGCTATTTCGTCCCTTAAGAGAGTTGGAGACCTTCAGGCCCTTTCGGTTTCCCCCACTTGCCTTGAGTTTGCACCGGGGATGGTCAAGGCATTCTTATATCCAAAACAGGGATACGTCCCTAAGGTGCCGACCTTGATTCCGAGGCCTATCGTGCTGCAGGCTTTCTGTCCTCCTCCTTTTACATCTGCGGACCAGGAAAGGCTGAACCTCTTGTGTCCAGTGCGAGCACTGGATACTTATGTTCATCGGACATCGTCTATGAGGAAGTCCGACCAGTTATTTATTTGCTTTGGATCACCTAAGAAGGGTCTTCCTGCTTCTAAACAGACGGTTAGTAAGTGGATAGTTGAGGCTATTTCACTTGCATACGAGTACTCTGACCAGCCGTGTCCTTTGGTGGTCAGAGCTCACTCTACGAGGGGTATGGCGGCCTCTAAAGCCTTATTATTTGGAGTTTCTCTTCAAGACGTATGTGATGCGGCAGGCTGGTCCTCACCGCTCACATTCGTCAGGTTTTACAGTTTGGACCTGGATGCTGCCCCAGGTTCTCAGGTGCTTAGTGCTTAGTTTCAACAGACTGACACTCAGGTACTTGGAATTCTGGCATTTTGGGTATTCTCGTTCCCAAAGCGTCGATGACGCATCGCGAGTTCCCTCGAAAGGGAACGTCTCAGGTTACGACTGTAACCATAGTTCCCTGAGAAGGGGAACGAGACGATGCGTCACCCTGCCATACTTCCTGCATCCCTGTGATCGGCTTGCTTCGACTTTTTGAAGCTAATGCCGCGTTTCACTGGATGTGCTCTTATGCCTTCCTGGTCATGACGTCACCCGCCCGTGACGCTCATTCTTTCCATTGGACTAGTTGACATTGATGCTCACACGCATTCACGCTGGGGGCGTTCCCCAAGCGTCGATGACGCATCGTCTCGTTCCCCTTCTCAGGGAACTATGGTTACAGTCGTAACCTGAGACGTTCTCTGGGCAGTCATCAAATTTCAGAAGACCAGAACTGACCATTTCACATCTGATCAGATATTTGGTTAGATCTGATGAAACTTGTGTCTCTGGTACATATTGTGAAGAATGATTAAATGATGTTCGTTTCACCTCATTCTAATTTTTTTGCTTCTTTTTTTTTTACAGAACCTATCTTTTGATTTGTAAAACATAGATTGTTTACATCTGAATTATGTGGTGCCATCAGTGATAGTCAACTTTTGCTGGAGGTAATGGTGGCTTAACTTTGGTTTCTAATGACTCATCATTAAATGGGAGTTCTGTGAAAGATTCTCTTGAGTGCTGTTGTACATACTCACAGGTACGCTGAACAACATTGACTGGCTGCATGTCAGGAATTATTTTTACATACTTTCACGCTCATCTTCTGCTTCCTCAAATGCTTCAGCTGAAGCGACTGCTGCTGCACGTTCAACCTGTAAGATGTGTAGACTGGCATCCAAGTCTGCTTTTTGTTTCATCATACTTGCTGCTTTCTCTACATAGGCAACTTCAAAAAGTTAGGAGCACCAGCAAAAATAATTTACCACAACTTCAAATTATATATTAACAGATTTCTTTTATTTAGTTTAAAAACTGTTTACACAGGGCTAACAGCATTAATAATTAATCAATTACATTTAATGAATAAATCCAATTACTAGAGCTAAGATAGTCTCGCGTAGCCAGACCTTCAGACTGACGGCTGAAGGTCTGGAACTCATAGCAGCTTTCTTTGGCCAAGGCCCAAGAAAGCGGTCATGCGGCCATAAGGCCGTTTGACCGACATGTCAAACAACCAATTACAGTTCGTTTCGTTCAGCGTCACGTGGAAATGTCCCCACAACAACAGACCGGCGTGCAACAAGTCAGTCAGCATAGAAAATCAAAGGAGGAGAAGAAAACCGAACACAATACTGAATCGGCCAGCTGCGATGTCAGCGTCTGTTGTTTCATGTTTGCCCGCAAACGCGGCTGATATCCCCTTCACAGTTAGGTACTTCACTTGATCTTCCATAATAGATCATAGCTGTCAACATTGAACATTGAATATAAGGGAGATTTCCCGGAATCCATCCCCAAAATAAGGGAATTTTTTTACACGATTCTTACCCACCACAAACTTTAAAAATGAAGCACTAATCATTAAAAGTCTAAAGAGTTTATAACTACAAATGAGTGAGAGAGAAAGAGACAGTGTGTGTGTGTATTAGAGAAAGTGTGTCATTTTTTAAACATTTTTTATCAGAGAATGTTTAAATACTAATATCAGCTTACGAGGGAAACGGTACGTGGTGCTTCGGGGGCTGCTGGAGATGATTAGGGAGAGGTCTGTGCTCCTTTACCGATCAAAGCGCGCGCTGACACGGAGTATAATTGTTTATACTTGACGCGTCCGCACGAGCGCGGCAAAGATTACGCGTTGGGTGCGCAAGACCGGCAAGACCCCATTTCGCTTGGCTGTGTGCACAGCTTTTTTTGTAACAGCGCGCGCGGCGCCGCATCCGAGAATGAACGACTTCAAGCCGAATCTGCCCGAGCATGTACGTCTCACACAATCAGAGCGTAAAAATACGGGATATTTTACGGGAAAATAATAAAACGGGAAGACAGCGGGAAAAGAGCTAAAATACGTGAGAAACCCGGAAAAAACGGGAGGGTTGACAGCTATGTAATAGATAGGAGGGGACACACAACTAGTAAAGTTGGATCTGCTGGGAATCCTTATAAATGCTGACAAAGGGTCGGCCAGGCTTGGAAAATAATACTCTTCCCAAATCCCGTCGGCAAACAGGCTAAAATATCTCTTTTTGTCTCCACTAAGTGCCTCAAACAAAACTCCTGGACATCTCTTCAAGAGTCTATGCCGTGAACCTCGCATACTTTTGAGAATCCTAGTTTAGCTGATCTTGATAAATGCTCATTGTCACTCATGTAAACACAACAGTTTTTCTTCCGCAATCACACGTCTGCACTTTGTTTCCCGGCAGACCGAAAATAAACGCGACACTCGCGCCCCCCCGGAAATCCGATAAAATTCAACCAATCAGATGACGACTTCGACACTCCTGAAGTGTTTCCAGTTAAGTGTACCATATGCATCAGACGTTTAGCCAACGTTCCGTGGGCGTGACGTCTGAGGCTGAGACTAGAGCTAAGATTGCAATATCATTCCTAAATGACAACTTTTCGCCTTTTAAACATGTCTATTAAACCTTTGACAAAAATCACAGTGGAACATTATGCATTGGTGCTGCTGCTGACCTAGAGAGTATATTCAACTACACAGTATTGTTATTTCTGTGTTACAAATATTCTTATTACAGAAGAACTTGAATTGGAACTAGAATTAAAGATAGTTTGGATATAAACACTGACGTTTACAGAAGCGATCAAAATAGAGAAAAGCACCTTTTGAAAGTAACATGGAGCTTCAAATAACAATTGTATCGATTACATTGTTACACCACTAGGTGGTGACAACTGACTTAAATGTATTTCTTATTGAATCATTCATTAAAGAGATTCGTTAAAAAAACACTGATTCATCCATTAATGAAACAAGCAAAGTATTTATTATGATTTGAATCATATATTGCTAAATAAGCTATGTATTATTAATATTAATAAAAATATATAAATAATTAAAAAACATCCTCTCCATCAGCATTGGCGTGTTCTACCTCAACATGTCCGACGAGGATGTTCGTGGGCTCATTCATCAAGCAGGACGCGGACATACACACTATTTGACAGAGACAGGTCAGTGTCTCTGTCAATAATAAAAGTGATGTACTGAGCTGACGATAGTTTAACTGCGGTGTTCTCACGGATAGATTCTGCTATCACCCTGATGATATTGGCACATGATTTGTCATTTGCATACGTCATGTTAATCGCAACTCCGTTCTTTTTCATGAGCTGCAACATAGGTTTAAATTTAGTGAAGGCAAGCTCTTCTTTGTCCCTGAAATAATGGTCATGAAACCCATACTGATTATTTATTCACAAATTTTTGAAAATTGTATCACGTAGCCTAGAATATTTGCTTCAAAACTGTGAAAATCATCCTACATACTCATTCAGATAAGACAATATATTGATTTAAATTTGTTAGACATGTTTTGTGTAAGAAAGCTTTATGCGAAGCGGTGTGAATCATCATGAATATTGATGTGTTTCACACCTGAGTAAGACAAAGACCCTCCCCTAATGGCCCTATCAGGTGCTTTCAGGCCCTATCATTATGAGGAGCCTTGCACAAAGAATGAGTAGAGATTTAAAAAAAGAATGGCTTTTTGATTGTTTGGATGTATTGGTAACACTTTAGAATACTGTATCTTATTTACTGCATAACTAATAAGGAATTATTGAAGAACTAGTAGGTAATTCATTAACTACTTCTTCACTGCTGTTAACTACTAAGCAAGATGTGCTAACTAATCAGTATGTAATAGAATTTTATGATTGTGTTAAGCAACAGTTAGTTAATCAATAACTAATGAATTATGTCATACCTCCTGAAGAACTACTACTAATTATCTACTAATTAAGGTTCAAGAAAAATAACTATGAAGTAACTACTAATGGACAGTCATACACAGTAGTCACTACAATAATCCAGTTTTTTTTTTAACATTGTAGTGGTGGTAGAAGTACACAAATCAAGTACAGATGCCCCAATAAAATATTACTCCAGTAAAATTATAATTAGGCCATTTTCAAAATTACCTTAGTAAAAGTACAAAGGTAATTAATTTTTAAAGTTCTTAAAAAGTAAAAAGCATATTATTATACTTAGTTCTTATACATTTTAAACTTATTTTGCGCCATTCAAGTTCCGGCAATATCGCGGTAGCCTACATTTTACCAGACTGATCTCATGAAATGGCGTATGTATGACACGCCAATTCGTATTTCCATTTTTGGCGTGCTATCAAGCACGCATAATCGCTTTTCAGCGTGTTTATCAACGCCGTTGACTTAACGTTACATTACTGTATATATATAAATATATGACCTACCCCAACCCGTCCCTAAACCTACCCGTCACTGGGGTTAATACTATTTATGAGTCTTCCCCTACCATCCTAGGAAAAAAAAATATTGCTCCACAGATGTAGATATGAATTTTGCTTCGTTTCGCTCGGACATTTAACGGCGTACACATACACGCGGAATCACTCGGACATTTAACGGCGTAGACATACACGCAAAAGATGACGGTTCGTTTCGGCGTGGACATACACGCGGATAGCTCAAAATGCGTATAGATAACACGCCACTTGACTTGAAAGTGGCGTGTATGTTTACGCAAAGTCATGATGTCATGTTGATTTTACAGTGATTTGGTGATGCATCCTCTTCTGGAGAGTTCTCAGCGCCTCCGATTTGGTGCATTTCTTCTGCGAAATACAGGTTTGTGTCACAAGGTGACAAATCCAGCGGAACCAATTTCCGCTAGGAGTGTGTTTCCCCCCCGGGACGATTTCACTGACACACCGTGCTGGTTTGCTTGTTGTCAGTTGCCATGACAGTGGCAGCTGATTAGCTTAGCGGTACTAGGTGCGGGCGTTTGGTGTGGGGATTTGTGATTGGGAAACACGGCCTAGAGAAGCAGTTAAAAGGAAAAGGAAAAGGCATTCGGGTGTGGTACTCCCCCGGGAGCAATCGATTCTTTTGGCAGTGGCTTGGATTTGCTGGGATCTTTGGAGCGGCTGTGAGGATCTGACTGGAAAGGGGTGCAACGGTGATTGTGGGAGTACAAGCTGGAACGTGAATTGGATGTGAAGTGAATGTATTTTGGAGATTGAGTCAAGATTGGAGAATGTCATCACTCGAGAGAAAAAGATAAGTAATGAAACACCGGATCCGTGTGAATGCATGCTGTGTATTGAACTGAATAAGGAATTGTGAAGTGTATTGACCATAAATATAATTACCACCAAGAGTGTGAACTGATTCATCTGTGAAACCCTGATATCTTCTTCTGAGTGTGAAAGAGTGTTGAAGACGCTGTGTTCCATGCGGTGTGAAGTCCTCTGCATCCCTTCAGCTTCTGAGTGTTGATCCAGCGCAACAGTGGAGGGATTGAACATTGGGTGAGTGCTGGCCTTATTGCACAAAGATTTGAGAGTGGATTGCGGTGCCTGAATTGAAGTGTCACACAGTATTGGACTTGACGTGAAGTTGCAGTGTGTGGATGTACACGTTTGCCTTCCTAAGCAGAGATTAGGCAATTTAATAATCTGACCCACAGAAGAGTCTACAATGAATGCAGAAGTCAGAAGCAGCACAAATGATATCAACACCATCTGATCTGGGGTGCACCCAGCATCTCTCAGACATCTTCAAAATGTGTCCATACTACAGAATCCCAGTGGTTTTGGGGTCAATGGGATTGGACTGTGGGTAAGGGGCGTCTGAAGAGCAAGATATGTGGTTCAGGCTGATGGATCATGTAATGCACCCATCCTTGACTCTGCTGAACACCCAGGTTCCTCCATTCTGTCTCTGACATGAGATGGGTCTTGGGAACTCTTTAAGCAATATCTTTAGGAAGCATGACATGCCTGTTAGTCAAAGACTAACCGCCAGTACTCTCCAGTTCACGTCCTTGCCCAGTGTTTGCGGAGCAAAGCCCTCAGGTTGAATGTGCATGTTCCATTTCGTCCACCAGGTCCTGTGATATGAGAGCGGAGTGTGATTGTCCTGTTTAACTTGTCTCGTCTATCTAAATAGAACGTTCCTCTGCCACCGCCTTCGTGTGTGCTGCCTGTTCGGAGGAGAGACACACCCCAGCCTTAGTGTTGCCGTGGGAACCACCCAGCCCAGCCGTAAGCCTGAGTCCCCATTATACGAAAGGATCATGTTTGTTCTTGTATCAAATGCTCCGTCTATTTAAGATTCTCCTGCCACTGCCTTCTTGGGTGCTGCCTGGTCGGAGGAGAGACACATCCCAGCCCTAGTGCCTGTGTGGAGCAACCCAGTCCAGCCGTAAGCCGATTCTCCATTATACGAAAGGATCATGTTCGTTCTTGTATCAAAGGCTTTGTCTATTTAAATAGAAGATTCTTCTGCCTTGGCCTTCTTGTGTGCTGCCTGTTCAGAGGAGAGACACATCCCAGCAGCAACGCCGCTTGTTCAGAACCACCCGCTCCAGCCGTAAGTGCTTACTTCACCGAAATAGAATTGAACCTGCAAACTTGTCTCTATCTTTACTACTTCTACCATCACAGCTCCCACTTCTTCCACCATCCCAGCCCCCACTACTACCAGCATCACAGCTCCCACTACTTCCACCATCCCAACTACAACTACTTCCACCATCCCAGCCCCCACTACTTCCACCATTCCAGCCCCCACTACTTCCACCATTCCAGCTCCCACTACTTCCACCATCCCACCCCCCACTACTTCCACCATCCCAGCTCCCACTACTTCCACCATCCCAGCTCCAACTACTTCCACCATCCCAGCCCCCACTACTTCCACCATCCCAGCCCCCACTACTTCCACCATCCCAGCTCTCACTACTTCCACCAGTTTATACTGTTCACAAATCTTTTCACGGGACCACTACCCCTCTGCACGTTCAAAATAAAGTCTGGGGGTAAAATCAACACGTTTTCTGCGAATCTGCTGAGTGCCAGATGAATGTAGTTGGCATGGAGAAGTAGGTTGGAAGCACATCATTGCATACATCTTAAATCATCAACTTACTGCACATCCTGCGTCTCCTCTCCTGTCCTTATTGAGGAAATAGTTAATGAGATGGTGAACAGCCTGTGGTTTGGCAACGCCAACCATATACCTCTGTCTGTATACTCGCAAATAGGAATCCCTCTGTTCAAAAAATACATATCCGTTTATGCGCAGACTGTTTCATATTACAGTCATATAGAAAGAGTCATGGTGTCGTATGACACAAAAAATAATTCATGGCACTGTCCTTGTGCAAGGACAAAGAGATCATGCCAACACAAGTACATTGCAAAATGGCACTTATGTGAGCTGTTCAGGAAAGTCCGGTGTACTGAGAAGATGGAATTCCAAACATCAACAGGGGGTTGATGCGCCAACTATTGGTCAAAAGTGACAAACCAGTAAATCATATTATTAGTGACTGTATATATGATTTTTTTTCCAGCCATTTTGCCTAAAATCATCTTAAAATGTCTTTAATTGCTCATTGTTGCAGTTGGTCTGACACTCCCAGACATGTTTGCTGTCGTCTTTGCGCTTGGCCCTGATAATGGCTACTTTCAGCTATATTTATCTTTGTCTTTTTAAGAGTGATTTACAGGCAATTATTTTACCTGAAAACATGCAGCTCCTCACACATTTTTGATTTTATTTGACAGGTTCAAGTGTTTAGGACATTACGCAGGGAGTGTGGATTGGATTCCTCTGGATCGCGAACTGACCTCCTCCTGAGATTGTCCAATAAAATAGTCAAGGCAGACGTATGACAAGGTTTTTAAAAAAATTTGGGCTGCGTCAGGTAGGCTAAATTTCACATAGTGTACTGTATGTGTAGGGTACTTTTATTGTTATTGTTTTTCCCAGGGTGAAATAACTTTTCAGAAAGCAACACCTCTTGAAGTTATTTCACATACACACATAAGTGAGGATGAAAAACTTTTTTGTTGGAAAAAACAAAGTTTGTCTTTTTACAATCTGATCATTTCTGCATTTTGTTTCCATTTCAGGCGATTGTGCTGCGATTATGTTGCCGTGCGGCATTGTATACAGTATAAAGTGTAACATTAGAGCTGAAAGCCCACGTGACCTCACAGACATACTGCTATCTTGGAAACACATGCCAAATGTTCTTATTTATGACTTCACACGTAGACTAGCAACACACGCGAATCTGAGAGAACCAGAAAGGTTGAGAGGACCAAACCATTTGAAGGCCGGTTAAAGGCCCCAATTCCAGAAAACACAGCACAATACAAAGATGGAAAACTGACGGTGTCGCTCTTCCTTGGTTGAACTGCAAGAAAGTTGTCCCAGACTGTGATGGCCATCCAATAACTGGTTCAGCAGAGCATAATGCTCTGTATGATCGATTCCATGAGGATAACATAAAGGATGCCCGTGATGCCCTGCGGAAGCTTGGCCTGGTCCCGCAACTTGCTGGAAAAGTCAACAGCCAAGTAGCAGAACAGCTTTTTGCAAAAATGAAGAAAAAAAAAAGAAAAAAAATTACTTCTTAAACATGGCTTTACCATGGCTTTACTTCTCACCATCCGTTTATCATGAGCAAAATCATCACCATTACAATATTCACAAAAACAAATAATGATTGAGGAACATAAAAAAGGCTTTCAATACCAGATAGCCATGAATATCCACAGCCAGGCAGTGTTGGGTAACTTTTCAAATTTAAAATGCAAACTTTTGTTCATATTATGTTTTGTATTGTTGTAATATTTATTTATATTTTTTAGGAAATGCAGTATTCATAAAGACATCCTCCACTGCTCAACCTGGTCCATTAGACATTGATGTACCAACTGGTAAGTAAAAAAGCTTGTTAGTGCAAACTTTCTTAGACTTGCACTAACACATATGACTATTAATGAATGAATCTATTGTGATTTTCTACTTTTGTTTCAGCAGAAAGCGTGCCCTCGACACCGGGGTTCCTCAGCAGTACTCAGGCAGTGCATGTTCACTTGTTTTCGGTGCATGGTGGTCTGGTCTTCTATCATTATACAGGAAGAAACAACGCAGGTAAGTAGTGGAACACAGATGTTTTATTTGCAGGAACCAGAAGCGTGAGTAGGAGAGTGTCAAGGGTGAGTATAACTGCAGTCAGACAGTTTGTAGGTAACTTCAGTAGCACCTCAATGCAGTACATGAGATCCACGGGGAGGAGTCGGATCAAGATCCAAGGGGTGGAGATGGGTAGGATTAAGGGTGGGTTTAGGGATCAGGGGGCGGAGATGGGTAGGTTTAGGTATATGTAAGGTGGGAGGAGTTGGATCTCGATCCGACTCCTCCCCGTGGATTTCATGTACTGCATTGAGAACCATCTCGGTAACTTAGCTGACTTATAACAGGACTCTTGATGTGTTTACAGGTAGGTGAACCGGACTCAGATGAGCTGACGGAGAGTGGCTGAAGAGGCTGAATGCAGGCATGTATAACAGGAAAGGAGTCAGGCAAGTGTCTATTGTTCAGATGAGACCAGACAACTGGAGTGAGGATGGTGACTGCAGATATAGTGCAGGTGATGATGGGATGCGGGTGCTGTGAGTCAGTAATCGGGTGATTGTGATCGGATGAGCGGATGAGCGGAGCTGGGTGATCAGGGGTGCTTCTCAATTCTTATTTGTGCATCCTCGTTTCCTTTCCTCGCTTCCTTTTCTCGCGTCTCAGCTCCACCCCCGGCAGGATGCGAGGGAAGGCTGCAAGGAAAGAAAATGAGGACGGAGGAATCGAATGAAAGTTTTTTTTTATTTATTTACTTTGGAATAATTGATCACTCGAGCGTCACTTCACTGCGTCCTCAGCAGCGCTCAAAGGATCTGCCCTTATGTTGTAGAAGTTTGGTTATTTAAGAAATTAGTAATAAATAATAATAAAGCAAGATACCCTGTTGAAATATGTGAGATGTGTGGTTTATATAAACTGCAAAGGTCAAGTATAAATTAAAATGATTGTGACCGACGTGAAGGGGGAGGACAATTTATACGTGCGTCACGTTTAGTCGATAAAACACTTCCGCAAAGCATGCAACTGTGCATCCTCGCTCATAGCTCCTCTGGAAGCCTCCTCACTCCTCGATCCTGGCGTTGCAATTAGAGAATTGAGATGTCCTTCAAGATGGCTGAGCTCGATCGGTTTCCGGGTCATAGGATGGAGGACAGAGGATCGAGGAGACGAGGAGGGATATTGAGAAGCACCCCTGGTGTTGACGGTGTGGCTGATCCTGTGACAACCATGACATCATCAAAATACGAAATATTAAAGACAATTAATATTAAGATAATATACAGAAAACAATATTAAGAACATTATTTTCTTGAATTATTTTATACTAATAAGTAATTAATAGAGAAACAACACTTGATACAGTAAGTGTATCTGTTGCTTACTTAAGTACACACGTAAAATTTATTTACTCTAGAAGACAATTACAAAACAAATTGTACTTTATGGCACAGCAATAACATTCTGTGTAACAATAACATATCATCGTCAGGGGTCCAGCAGCACATGTGATGAGGAAGGGTTTATCAGGAGTCCCGCAGAACCTCTTCATTCTTTTCATTGAGCAGAAAGATTGGAATATAATTAAAAAACATAGACAAAAAAAGGGCTCAAAGAACTGGACTGGACAAACATCATTTCGAAATGGCCTGTCAGTCACACACCTTTTGGACTTTTTTCAGGGGCTGTTTACACAACACCGTTTTCAACTAAAAACGTATAACTTTTTGTGCGTTTTGGCCGTTTGTTTACATGACAATGGCGCTTTAGGTGCCTGAAAATGGAATGTTTTGTAAATGGGTTTCAAAGTGTACGTTTTTGAAAAGGGTCTCCGTGTAAACAGCAAAAACTCGAATCTGTGAAGACGATGACGTCATTCACATGTGCAATTCGTGTTCAGTCTATAGTGTTTCATCGCCATCTAGTGGCCTGGCAGCAGAATACAGTGTTTTCAGTCGTTTTCGCGGATCCCTGTGAATGGGGATCGTTATGACAATGGTGTCGTCTGTACGCAGAAAACTCAGAGGAAAAACGTCTCTTTTTTTTCCAGCATATCGTTGTCGTGTAAACGTACTTTTAGTTTACACTGTTTTGATTTCGTCATTTAGTTCAGGTGCGTGTTGTTAATTATCTTCATTTGCATGACATCACAAGTTCATTTGCCCATATAATCTTAAGATAATAAGGTTAAATGTATTTGACTTGCTGTCTGCAGTGGAGGGTTGAGGAAGCAGCTTCAACTCAAGCCTAGATAATCCCGTGGGACTACTAATGCTTGGATGATGAGTATGGTAGCAAGATGCCTGAATTATGTTGGGAAGGTGGAGGGATGCCAAAACAGCTGATGTATGGTGAGCGGCTGCTTATATGCTCCGGCAGTTTATTGAAAGATTAGATGGGTTCACCCTCCTGAAATTGTTTCGGAACTTCACAAAAACAATTACTCAAACTCATTTTGTGACAGATACTACTCTACACAACTCATTTAGGCTACAATATCACAACATGTCAATCTAACTAGACTAAAAAAACAACATGAGAACTTCAAGACCTTGTGTCAAAATCAAAAATGAATTGTAAAATTACATTTGTAAAGGCAAATTTTGCAGTGTGTGCATACCATTGATTATCAGTTACATTTTTCTTTCATATTATATTATGGAGGACAGACTGGTTACCATGAAGGCTGGTGGGAAGAAACCCTAAAAAGCTTCCTAACTCCTCGTTCCTCACTCATCGTTCCTCTGAAGCTTCCTCACTCCTCGTTCCTAACTCATCGCTCCTCTGAAGCTTCCTCACTCCTCTTTCCTCACTCATCGCTCCTCTGAAACTTCCTCACTCTTCGTTCCTCACTCATAACTCCTCTGAAGCTTCCTCACTCCCTGTTCCTCACTCATCGCTCATCTGAAGCATCCTCACTCCTCGTTCATCACTCCTCTGAAGCTTCCTCACTCATCTTTCCTCGGTCATCGCTCCTCTGAAGCTTCCTCACTCCTCTTTCCTCACTCATCGCTCCTCTGAAGCTTCCTCTCTCCTCTTTCCTCACTCATCGCTCCTCTGAAGCTTCCTCACTCCTCTTTCCTCGCTCATCGCTCCTCTGAAGCTTCCTCTCTCCTCTCTCCTCTTTCCTCACTCATCGCTCCTCTGAAGCTTCCTCACTCCTCGTTCCTCGCTCCTCTGAAGCTTCCTCACTCCTCGTTCCTCGCTCCTCTGAAGCTTCCTCACTCCTCTTTCCTCATTCATCGCTCCTCTGAAGCTTCCTTACTCCTCGTTCCTCACTCATCGCTCCTCTGAAGCTTCCTCACTCCTCTTCCCTCACTCATCGCTCCTCTGAAGCTTCCTTACTCCTCGTTCCTCACTCATCGCTCCTCTGAAGCTTCCTCACTCCTCTTTCCTCGCTCATCGCTCCTCTGAAGCTTTCTCACTCCTTGTTCCTCTGAAGCTTCCTCACTCCTCATTCATCGATCCTCTGAAGCTTCCTCACTTCTCTTCCCTCACTCATCGCTCCTCTGAAGCTTCCTCACTCCTCGTTCCTCACTCATCGCTCCTCTGAAGCTTCCTCACTCCTCTTTCCTCACTCATCGCTCCTCTGAAGCTTCCTCACTCCTCGTTCCTTACTCATCGCTCTTCTGAAGCTTCCTCACTCCTCTTTCCTCACTCATCGCTCCTCTGAAGCTTCCTCACTCCTCATTCATCGCTCCTCTGAAGCTTCCTCACTCCTCATTCATCACTCCTCATTCATCGCTCCTCTGAAGCTTCCTCGTTCATCGCTCCTCTGAAACTTTCTCACTCATCGCTCCTCTGAAGGTTCCTCGCTCATCGCTCCGCTGAAACTTCCTTACTCATCGCTCCTCTGAAGTTTCCTCGCTCATCGCGCCTCTGAAGCTTCCTCGCTCATCGCTCCTCTGAAGCTTCCTCACTCATCGCTCCTCTGAAGCTTCCTCACTCATCGCTCCTCTGAAGCTTCCTCACTCCTCGTTCATCGCTCCTCTGAAGCTTCCTCACTCCTCGTTCATCGCTCCTCTGAAGCATCTTCACTCCTCGTTCCTCGCTCATCGCTCCTGAAGCTTCCTCACTCCTCGTTCATCGCTCATCGCTTCTCTGAAGCTTCCTCACTCATTGCTCCTCTGAAGCTTTCTCACTCCTCTTTCCTCGCTCATCGCTCCTCTGAAGCTTCCTCACTCCTCGTTCATCGCTCCTCTGAAGCTTCCTCACTCATCGCTCCTCTGAAGCTTCCTCACTCCTCTTTCCTCACTCATCAATCCTCTGAAGCTTCCTCACTCCTCTTTCCTCGCTCATCGCTCCTCTGAAGCTTCCTCACTCCTCTTTCCTCTTTCCTCACTCATCGCTCCTCTGAAGCTTCCTCACTCCTCTTTCCTCACTCATTGCTTATCTGAACCTTACTCACTCCTCTTTCCTCACTCATCGCTCTTCTAAAGCTTCCTCACTCCTCGTCCCTCACTCATCGGTCCTCTGAAGCTTCCCCACTCCTCTTTCCTCGCTCATCGCTCCTCTGAAGGTTCCTCACTCCTCGTTCCTCGCTCATCGCTCCTCTGAAGCTTCCTCACTCATCGCTCCTCTGAAGCTTCCTCACTCCTCGTTCCTCGCTCCTCTGAAGCTTCCTCACTCCTCTTTCATCGCTCCTCTGAAGCTTCCTCACTCCTCTCCTCACTCATCGCTCCTCTGAAGATCTCATCGCTCCGCTGAAGCTTCCTCACTCCTCTTTCCTCGCTCATGCTCCTCTTAAGCTTCATCACTCCTCGTTTCTCGCTCATCGCTCCTCTGAAGCTTCCTCACTCCTCTTTCCTCACTCATCGCTCTTCTGAAGCTTCCTCACTCCTCGTTCCTCACTCATCGCTCCTTTGAAGCTTTCTCACTCCTCTTTCCTCACTCATCGCTCCTTTGAAGCTTCCTCACTCCTCGTTCCTCACTCATCGCTCCTCTGAAGCTTCCTCACTCCTCTTTCCTCACTCATCGTTCCTCTGAAGCTTCCTCACTCCTCTTTCCTCACTCCTCTAAAAGCTTCCTCACTCCTCGTTCCTCGCTCATCGGTCCTCTAAAGCTTCCTCACTTCTCTTTCCTCGCCCATCGGTCCTCTGAAGCTTCCTCACTCCTCTTTCCTCGCTCATCGCTCCTCTGAAGCTTCCTCACTCCTCGTTCCTTGCTCATTGCTCCTCTGAAGCTTCCTCACTCCTCTTTCCTCACTCATCGGTCCTCTGAAGCTTTCTCACTCCTCGTTCCTTCCTCATCGCTCCTCTGAAGCTTTCTCACTCCTCGTTCCTCACTAATCGCTCCTCTGAAGCTTCCTTACTCCTCGTTCCTCACTCATCGCTCCTCTGAAGCTTCCTCAACTCCTCGTTCATCGCTCTTCTAAAGCTTCTTCACTCTTCGTTCATCGCTCCTCTGAAGCTTCCTCACTCATCGCTCCTCTGAAGCTTCCTCACTCCTCTTTCCTCACTCATCGTTCCTCTGAAGCTTCCTCACTCCTCTTTCCTCACTCATCGCTCCTCTAAAAGCTTCCTCACTCCTCGTTCCTCGCTCATCGGTCCTCTGAAGCTTCCTCACTTCTCTTTCCTCGCCCATCGGTCCTCTGAAGCTTTCTCACTCCTCGTTCCTCGCTCATCGCTCCTCTGAAGCTTTCTCACTCCTCGTTCCTCATTAATCGCTCCTCTGAAGCTTCCTTACTCCTCGTTCCTCACTCATCGCTCCTCTGAAGCTTCCTCAATCTTCGTTCGTCGCTCTTCTAAAGCTTCGTCATTTCTCGTTCATCGCTCCTCTGAAGCTTCCTCACTCCTCGTTCATCGCTCCTCTGAAGCTTCCTCACTCCTCGTTCATCGCTCCTCTGAAGCATCTTCACTCCTCGTTCCTCGCTCATCGCTCCTGAAGCTTCCTCACTCCTCGTTCATCGCTCATCGCTTCTCTGAAGCTTCCTCACTCATTGCTCCTCTGAAGCTTTCTCACTCCTCTTTCCTCGCTCATCGCTCCTCTGAAGCTTCCTCACTCCTCTTTCCTCACTCATCAATCCTCTGAAGCTTCCTCACTCCTCTTTCCTCGCTCATCGCTCCTCTGAAGCTTCCTCACTCCTCTTTCCTCACTCATTGCTTCTCTGAAGCTTCCTCACTCCTCTTTCCTCACTCATCGCTCTTCTAAAGCTTCCTCACTCCTCGTCCCTCACTCATCGGTCCTCTGAAGCTTCCCCACTCCTCTTTCATCGCTCATCGCTTCTCTGAAGCTTCCTCACTCATTGCTCCTCTGAAGCTTTCTCACTCCTCTTTCCTCGCTCATCGCTCCTCTGAAGCTTCCTCACTCCTCGTTCATCGCTCCTCTGAAGCTTCCTCACTCATCGCTCCTCTGAAGCTTCCTCACTCCTCTTTCCTCACTCATCAATCCTCTGAAGCTTCCTCACTCCTCTTTCCTCACTCATCGCTCTTCTAAAGCTTCCTCACTCCTCGTCCCTCACTCATCGGTCCTCTGAAGCTTCCCCACTCCTCTTTCCTCGCTCATCGCTCCTCTGAAGGTTCCTCACTCCTCGTTCCTCGCTCATCGCTCCTCTGAAGCTTCCTCACTCATCGCTCCTCTGAAGCTTCCTCACTCCTCGTTCCTCGCTCCTCTGAAGCTTCCTCACTCCTCTTTCATCGCTCCTCTGAAGCTTCCTCACTCCTCTCCTCACTCATCGCTCCTCTGAAGCTCTCATCGCTCCGCTGAAGCTTCCTCACTCCTCTTTCCTCGCTCATGCTCCTCTTAAGCTTCATCACTCCTCGTTTCTCGCTCATCGCTCCTCTGAAGCTTCCTCACTCCTCTTTCCTCACTCATCGCTCTTCTGAAGCTTCCTCACTCCTCGTTCCTCACTCATCGCTCCTTTGAAGCTTTCTCACTCCTCTTTCCTCACTCATCGCTCCTTTGAAGCTTCCTCACTCCTCGTTCCTCACTCATCGCTCCTCTGAAGCTTCCTCACTCCTCTTTCCTCACTCATCGTTCCTCTGAAGCTTCCTCACTCCTCTTTCCTCACTCCTCTAAAAGCTTCCTCACTCCTCGTTCCTCGCTCATCGGTCCTCTAAAGCTTCCTCACTTCTCTTTCCTCGCCCATCGGTCCTCTGAAGCTTCCTCACTCCTCTTTCCTCGCTCATCGCTCCTCTGAAGCTTCCTCACTCCTCGTTTCTTGCTCATTGCTCCTCTGAAGCTTCCTCACTCCTCTTTCCTCACTCATCGGTCCTCTGAAGCTTTCTCACTCCTCGTTCCTTCCTCATCGCTCCTCTGAAGCTTTCTCACTCCTCGTTCCTCACTAATCGCTCCTCTGAAGCTTCCTTACTCCTCGTTCCTCACTCATCGCTCCTCTGAAGCTTCCTCAACTCCTCGTTCATCGCTCTTCTAAAGCTTCTTCACTCTTCGTTCATCGCTCCTCTGAAGCTTCCTCACTCATCGCTCCTCTGAAGCTTCCTCACTCCTCTTTCCTCACTCATCGTTCCTCTGAAGCTTCCTCACTCCTCTTTCCTCACTCATCGCTCCTCTAAAAGCTTCCTCACTCCTCGTTCCTCGCTCATCGGTCCTCTGAAGCTTCCTCACTTCTCTTTCCTCGCCCATCGGTCCTCTGAAGCTTTCTCACTCCTCGTTCCTCGCTCATCGCTCCTCTGAAGCTTTCTCACTCCTCGTTCCTCATTAATCGCTCCTCTGAAGCTTCCTTACTCCTCGTTCCTCACTCATCGCTCCTCTGAAGCTTCCTCAATCTTCGTTCGTCGCTCTTCTAAAGCTTCGTCATTTCTCGTTCATCGCTCCTCTGAAGCTTCCTCCCTCCTCGTTCATCGCTCCTCACTCATCGGTCCTCTGAAGCTTCCTCACTCATTCCTCGCTCCTCTAAAACTTCCTCACTCCTCTTTCCTCATTCATCGCTCCTCTGAAGCTTCCTCACTCCTCTTTCCTCACTCATCGCTCCTCTGAAGCTTCCTCACTCCTCTTTCCTCACTCATCGCTCCTCTGAAGCTTCCTCACTCCTCTTTCCTCACTCATCGCTCCTCTGAAGCTTCCTCACTCCTCTTTCCTCGCACCTCTGAAGCTTCCTCACTCCTCTTTCCTCACTCATCGCTCCTCTGAAGCTTCCTCGCTCCTCTTTTCTCGCTCATCAATCCTCTTAAGCTTCCTCACTCCTCTTTCCTCACTCATCACTCCTCTGAAGCTTCCTCACTCCTCTTTCCTCGCTCCTCTGAAGTTTCCTCACTCCTCGTTCCTCGCTCATCGCTCCTCTGAAGGTTCCTCACTCCTCGCTCCTCACTCATCGCTCCTCTGATGCTTCCTCACTACTTTCCTCACTCATCGCTCCTCTGAAGCTTCCTCACTCCTCGTTCATCGCTCCACACTCATCGCTCCTCTGAAGCTTCCTCACTCATCGCTCCTCTGATGCTTCCTCACTACTTTCCTCACTCATCGCTCCTCTGAAGCTTCCTCACTCCTCGTTCATCGCTCCACACTCATCGCTCCTCTGAAGCTTCCTCACTCATCGCTCCTCTGAAGCTTCCTCAATCCTCGTTCATCGCTCCACACTCATCGCTCCTCTGAAGCTTCCTCAGTCCTCGTTCATCGCAGCTCACTCATCGTTCCTCTGAAGCTTCCTCACTCCTCGTTCCTTGCTCATCGCTCCTCTAAAGCTTCCTCACTCATCGCTCCTCTGAAGTTTCCTCACTCCTCGTTCCTCACTCATCGCTCCTCTGAAGCTTCCTCACTCCTCTTTCCTCACTCATCGCTCCTCTGAAGCTTCCTCACTCCTCTTTCCTTACTCATCGCTCCTCTGAAGCTTCCTCACTCTTCTTTCCTCACTCATCGCTCCTCTGAAGCTTCCTCACTCCTCGTTCCTCGCTCCTCTGAAGCTTCCTAACTCCTCGTTCCTCACTCATCGCTCCTCTGAAGCTTTCTCACTCATCGCTCCACTGAAGCATCCTCACTCCTCGTTCCTCACTCATCGCTCCTCTGAAGCTTCCTCACTCATCGCTCCTGAAGCTTCCTCACTCCTCGTTCCTCACTCATCACTCCTCTGAAGCTTCCTCACTCCTCTTTCCTCACTCATCGCTCCTGAAGCTTCCTCACTCCTCGTTCCTCACTCATCACTCCTCTGAAGCTTCCTCACTCCTCTTTCCTCACTCATCGCTCCTCTGAAGCTTTCTCACTCCTCGTTCCTCACTCATCACTCCTCTGAAGCTTCATCACTGCTCGTTCCTTACTCATCGCTCCTCTGAAGCTTCCTCACTCCTCTTTCCTCACTCATCGCTCCTCTGAAGCTTCCTCACTCCTCGTTCCTCACTCATCGCTCCTCTGAAGCTTCCTCACTCCTCGTTCCTCACTCATCGCTCCTCTGAAGCTTCCTCACTCATCGCTCCACTGAAGCTTCCTCACTCCTCGTTCCTCACTCATCGCTCCTCTCTCCTCTGAAGCTTCCTCACTCCTCGTTCCTCTCTCCTCTGAAGCTTCCTCACTCCTCGTTCCTCTCTCCTCTGAAGCTTCCTCACTCCTCGTTCCTCGCTCCTCTGAAGCTTCCTCACTCCTCGTTCCTCTCTCCTCTGAAGCTTCCTCACTCCTCGTTCCTCTCTCCTCTGAAGCTTCCTCACTCCTCGTTCCTCACTCCTCGTTCCTCTCTCCTCTGAAGCTTCCTCACTCCTCGTTCCTCGCTCCTCTGAAGCTTCCTAACTCCTATTTCCTCACTCCTCGTTCATCGCTCCTCTGAAGCTTTCTCACTCATCGCTCCACTGAAGCTTCCTCACTCCTCTTTCCTCACTCATCACTCCTCTGAAGCTTCCTCACTCCTCTTTCCTCGCTCCTCTGAAGTTTCCACACTCCTCGTTCCTCGCTCCTCTGAAGCTTCCTCACTCATCGCTCCTCTGAAGGTTCCTCACTCCTCGCTCCTCACTCATCGCTCCTCTGATGCTTCCTCACTACTTTCCTCACTCATCGCTCCTCTGAAGCTTCCTCACTCCTCGTTCTTCGCTCCACACTCATCGCTCCTCTGAAGCTTCCTCACTCATCACTCCTCTGAAGCTTCCTCAATCCTCGTTCATCGCTCCACACTCATCGCTCCTCTGAAGCTTCCTCAGTCCTCGTTCATCGCTCCTCACTCATCGTTCCTCTGAAACTTCCTCACTCCTCGTTCCTTGCTCATCGCTCCTCTAAAGCTTCCTCACTCATCGTTCCTCTGAAGTTTCCTCACTCCTCATTCCTCACTCATCGCTCCTCACTCATCGCTCCTCTGAAGCTTTCCCGTTCCTCGCTCATAGCTAAAGGATTTTCTTATACTGATTGTTGATCATTTTAACTCAAACACAATTACTTTTGTTTGAAAACCTTACATTAAATTATTAAACACTCATTTCCACTCACCTATGGATTCAATCCAAAGCATAAACCTCGAAGTGATCTAATATTTACAAACAGACTTGCAATAAAAAGCTCTTACAAATATTTCCTCAGTGCAGTAAATATTTGTAGAAACTCCCTTCACAAACTCTTAGCTATGTAATCTAAGCTTGACGTGCTCTGGATTTTGTCTGTGACAGCTACTTGCAAAATTCATGAGTGCAGAAGCATATGCCCTCAGAAACAACGAGTGTGGAGAATGACAGTGCAGCACTCAAACCTCTTTTTTCTTTGCAACAGTTGCATCACCGCTGAATGTCAACTAAATCCTGTGCATCTCTATTCCCGTCCTGAGGAGCCACAGCACTGCACATTTCAGATGTCCCTCTTATTCACACATGATCCGATCAGATGAGGAACACAAACACATTTCCCCAGGACAGGAACTGAGACTCACTGACTTAGACCAAACCCTGAAAAGTGTTATGTCATAGTTTGGTAAATCACAATATTAAAATAAAGGGTGTGACCAGAATTCATACATTACTGTAGAGATTTGCCATTTTAAATCCAGATTTCTGCAGTATGCTGTCATAGACATGCCAATAATATATTTCTTGATTTCTGAAATGAGGTGACACGGTCCTTAAAATCATCCGTGTTTTGAAAACATGTTGTGAAAACTTATACAATACAATAAAAATGTGTTATGTTTGATACACACCGTGTCTACACTGGACGCAACCGTTGTCACGTCAGCTGGAAACTGTCCACACTAGACGTGAAAAGCCTCCATTGCAAATCCATTTGTCCTTGTCGCAAACAGAACAGGGCATCAGTTTATTGTCGGGTTTGTTGAGTCACTGCACTGCGTCCAGTGTAGACAGCATCACTGATTATAATAGGCTCTATTGTCTTTAGTCACGTCTGGTGTAGACATGCCTGAATCAGCTTGAGTAATAATGACAGAATTTAAAGCTGAATTATTCATTGACACAACCTATCAAACTGACCATCTAGACCAGGGATTCTCAACTCCGGCCCTCAAGATACACTTTTCCTGCAGAGTTTATCTCCAACCCTGTAACATTCTAGTGATCCTGAAGACATTGATTAGCTGGTTCAGGTGTGTTTGATCAGGGTTTGAGCTAAACTCTGCAGGACAGTGGATGTCAGTGGCCAGAGTTGAGAGACCCTGATCTAAACGGATATGGGTAAACTCACTTAAACAGTTAACCAGTGTCTTCAGGATCACTAGAAAGCTACAGGGGGGTAAGTTTGATCAGGGCTGGACAGCGGCCCTCCAGGTTCGAGTTTGTCCATCCCTGATCTACAGTATGTCTGAGACTGATGTGACCCATCTAGGAGTTCATTTTTAAAATCTGTAATCTTTTTATTCCTTTTAAAATAATAAAGTGAAATTTACTGTATTATTTACATGTTTAAGCTGTGGCACAATGAATATGTAGCCAAAAGAAATCTGAATTACCACAGCATCAGATGACAGCACTTCACTTTTTATTTACTTGTAAAATTGTCAAATTTAATCTTGAAAAATTGAGCTAATCTCAAAACATTACTATTTATTCTCGTAAAAGGCCTAATATGAGATTATCTCCTAAAATGATGACTATTCTTAAAATCTTAGATTTGTTTTTAGCACTGAAACACCATTATACTAATCGTATTAATACTAAATGCAAATAATAAAATGCAAGTAACAATATCAATATGCATAGTTTGGATATCAAAATAAGCATATGTATCAGCTTAGGGATTTGTACTAGTTGACATCAGTGACTAAGCATCCCATCAATCTCTATGGTTTTCTGGTGCATAATATCTTTGTAGAAAAAATAGCCAAATGCTAGCCATGGAAGGCAGCCTGATACTAGCCATGGAGATTGAAATTATAAAGATATTTTGAGAAACTAGTCCTTTGTCATTCAGCCAAAAAATCTTTGTCAGTTATTAATGTATCTCCATCAGTTTGTAGATTAGTGCTATTGAAGGGGTCATGAACTGCATTTTATATTATTATTTAATTTAATTTTCCTGATGTGCACTTATAATGTTAGTAGGATTTTCACATCAAATACGTTATAATTAAGTCATCGTTTAAAAATAAAAGGCCTCATTTAAATGGGTGTCTCTTAAGCCTTCAATGTAAAGTCCACTGCTATGATTGGATAACATAATAAGTATTATACATGTGGAACTCTTTTGAAAACTTTAACTACGTTTTTACTTTTACAGCTTCTGAAATAACTAATAACTAAAAAGTGTTGATTATAGCATTATATTTAGATCTACTCCTCAAAAGGTTGCTGCATTGTAGCCGATCACAGTCTGTTGAGCGCACAAATGCAACAATCTCACAAATTTCAACACGATTTCTGCACTTTCATGAAATGCTTTCAATATAACTTACAGAGTTCAAACTATGTAAATGAGATTTATTATGCAGTGTAGACAAGCATCACTGATTATAACTGGAGTTTTGGCGTTTGTCACTGGCTTGGTTTACCGACATAATGACTAAACAGGAGTCTGAAATCAGAAATCACTGATAGATTAGACATTACAATTAACTTACATGTTGCCGCATTACTGTTTGGTTCAAATCTTTCCATAAAGTCTGTTCGCAAAGCCTGCGTCAAACTCATTTTCCAAAGAATCGTAACAAACAAAGCTCTAACTGATGCCAACGCTCTACTGAGACCTTAATAAACGGCCACCTTCCTAACATTAAAATGCTTTGGAAGGTACAGTAATGTTATTTTTAGTCCAGTGATCCTGTTGTTCTTTCTGTTGTTATATAGAGCACCAGTGGGTTGGTCAAAGAGGAGATGATGACGAAGTAGGGCTTGATCTGTGTGTTCATTATATAATAAAACCTTGAAGTGGCAGCTTGGTTTCAAAAAAAGCTGTTTTTGGACCAATGTGGAAGTTTTGAATTCTGAAACATACAGTATGTTGTTATAGCACAATTATATGTCAAAAGATTTAATTTCTCAGTTCATGACCCCTTTAATAGGTTCTAGACTTTTAATAAAATAATATTTTGTTGATATCAATGATTTAGACGATGATCGATGATGGTTTTTCTTGTTGGATGTAAGTGTTCATTGCCTATTTGCCAGGGTGATATTTTGGAGTATTTTGTGAACTATTTTGATGGCCGTTTGTCACAGCCACACTGAACTCTGATACTCTGTCCACACAGCCAACAGCACAAGTGCTCCTTATGCCAGACATGGCCATTGGCCTCCTGAAGGAACATTTCTGAGAAGATCAGCTGCGGAAGAAAGAAAGAGACAGACAGAGAATTCATAGGTGCATATTTCACATACACATCTCAAGCTAAAGAATAGCCTATATCATGTTCAGTTTTCCTTATTTTCTTTCATTGTATTTTCTTTAAGATGAAAGTGTTTGTTTCACCTCATCGCAGCCCAGGCAGCGAGGTCTGATGCTCTGGCAGTAATGGCGTCCACACATCAGGGCTCCTTCCTTCCAGAAGTAAATGAGGTCCACCAGCGCCTCGCCACACTCACAGCACATGAAGCAGGTGGGATGCCAGAGCCTCGTGTAGCCCGCCCTGTCCGCATACACCACAGGCCTGTCCAGAGCGGCCCGCTGTCCACAGCCGCTGCAGTGCTGCGAGACACACGGACAGCATATGCATCAGGTGTGAAGGAGACAGGTTAACAAAGAATGTCAAAATGGGGAAAATAATACTAGTTATTTATTTACTTACTAACACAGATGACCAACAAAATGGTCACAGTTGATAAATGTCATTTTATTTCATTAATTAGCTTTCACTTACAACACTGAATATTAATACAGCAATTGTCTTCGATACAAAGTGTTCACTGACTATAGCAAGTGGTCATGATTGTTTGTCACCAAATTTGTGCACACATGAAAGCCGTCAAAAATAGAAAGATTGTCGCCTGCACATACCTTAAAATGCCCTTTATCAGTGGTTCTTCACCATTGTTATTTATTAAGTGCAAATGGAAGTAAAATAATGACAAATGTTTTTGAAACAAAAAAGCTTGTTGAATTGCACTACTTGAAAAATATGGATTGCATTAACCCTGCTTGCATTTTAATGCATTGCATTTTTATGGGCTGAAATTCAACATGGTTGTATATTTAAGCGGTGAATATTTCAATTCAAAACATTTCACACAAATTTTCATTTTTAAAAATTCAATAATCCATATTCACCTTTCAGATTTCACTTTCGAAATATTCATTCTGTTTAAAAATACAACCTATAATATTCGACAGGCAATTTTCGGTCCATTTTATTTCGCTTTGCAAATTCAGTGGTTCAAATTCAACAGAAAATTCAACATTTGACATCCGGGAACGGCAGGAATATCAGTGGATTGCCGATCAAGGGGGTAATCCATCGACCGGAAGTTGAAGCCGGCCGGGTACCGCCATCTTGTAGCAGAACTTCACTTGCGTTAGCATTTCCATTGACTACCATTCATTTTGGCGTCACTTTGACAGTGAATAACTTTACATCTGAGGCGTTTAAAGACTCCATTTGTCCATTATTTATTTCTAAAGAAACACGACAATGTATAAATGGCTCCATTACCTTCTATGTTACATTATGGCCCCGTAGAAACAGTTTTAGTAAAAATAGGCTAACGATTGCGTCATAACCACTCGACTCTCTGTCGCGCTGTACAGAAATGACCGTACAGACAGGAGGAGAAGCTCGCAGGCAATCGGGGGGACGTCCCGTCAAGAGAGAAGCCCATAGATAATGAGTCCATAAAAGCAACGGAATACTTACTCCTGCTCACTCACGATAAAGGACTCTTTGCTCAAGTTCCCCGTCTCTGCAAGATTAACATTGGCAATTTTCACGCACAGCTACTAGAAGATTCACGTCTGTCAGACAGGTTGCACACGTCATCAAGTGTGTTTGACGTCTTTGAGTTTAGTTTGAGTCGGTCTGAGTCTGCGCGTCAGGAACGGAAGTTCTCAAAAATCGCTAAAAGTGGGCTTCAACTGTCTCAACTGAGTTCCAATGAGATCGCTCTGTCCATTTCTTTTACTGTCTATGTTGCCGATTGATAATTATCCGTTAGTCTGCTCACCAGCAGGGGGTGCAAGCGGCTGTTGACGACGAAAGAGAGAGTCATTCATTCACAAAAACGGGTTTACAGAAATGGAGCAAGCGGTCCGTATTTGTGATGATTATCAGGGCCAGTATAGCTATGGAAAAGCTGATAAAGACACAAAAGCTGTGTTTGCATTTAAAGGGACACTTCACCCATTTGCATTAAGCTTTGTATCTTTAGAAACCCAGTCATATTTTTGAATGGTCATGGTTTATTCCCTTATTTTCCCCTGAGATGGGAGAAATAAGGATTTAAGTGTTCCACTTCCTGCTTTTTATGACGTAAAAATCGTCATTTTGCGTCATAAAAAGCAGGAAGTCCCATTTCTTTGTATAAGGGTTGAGACTACAAACACTAGCTCATCATTTATTCAGGGTGTGGGACCCACTCACGCTACAGACCTATTACAGATCAGTGGGTGGGACTTCACTTGCATGCACATACAGAAAGCAATATCAGCCATCTTGTTTGGAAGCTAAGCTAACAAGCGCTGTGGAGATAGGAAGTTACGACAAACGGAAGAAACTAAACATGATATGGAAGAAGAGGATTTTGAAATTCTGCTGCTCGAATCCGATGTTCGTGGCTATCTTTACGAGCCGCAATATAGTGAAGAGCAGCTGAGGCTGATGGAGGAACAGGAGGCGGACGAGGAGCCGGACTGGGTCGAGCTGGGCGGACTGCTGGTGCCTGTGCTCTCGCTGTGCGCTACGGACACAGATAGAGTCCGTCTGCTGCAGAGAATTTCAACGATGGAAATTTCTCCTGGACGAAATCTCTGAATCAGACGAGCACACGGACGTTTGTGTTGTGATGTGAACCATCTTAGTTTCGCACCACATAGTTCTGACTGAACATCCAGGTATCATGCAATAATTCACCATATAGAAAGAAATACAAACGAGGAGTAATTCACTAATGAGTTTGCCAATGTAACGGGGTTCGTTGTTGTGGGAAGAAGGAGGCGGGAACCGGCGAACATTTAAACATTTTAATAGTAAAATAAACAAATACAAAACAAAAGTATAAGCCAGCAGCCACACACAACAGAAACAAAACACAACATCAAATCAGGCCTGTTCCTCTCTCGATCTGCCCTGTCATCGCTCCTCCTTTTATGCTTCCGCTCCTCGGTGAGAGATGCGAGACTGGTGCGTCTCACAGGTGTCGTTCATTATCAGTCACACCACCGGCCTCGCGCCGTCCTCTCACGTCCCTCGCCCTCGTCCTGCTCGCCACAGCCAACTAACTAGAAATTTTGTGTGAAATGAATTTCTAACTCTGGTGGCAGCTAACGTTAGCCTTGTAGACGAAAGAGTGATTTCTCTGATGTTTGCGAGGTTCTGGATTAGTGGGAGTGGCTTGCGGAGCTGTGCAATGTGGTGCATTGTGGGAGTTGTTGTCTTACATACAAATGCGCCCTAAAGTTATTTTCTGTCTTTTCTCGGTCAAGAAGGCACCAAATTTGAAAATTATTTTACATTTCGACTACATCATGTTTTACCGCAGTTTTCTATATTAATCAGTAGACGCCAAAGCTCTCAGGGGGGCGAACACACGAGCCACTATCAGAGGTGACTGTTTAGTCCCAAAGTGTAAGACCTCCTTTAGTCAGTCTGGCTTCTCAGTAAAGGGGCCAAAACTCTGGAATGCTTTGCCTACTGATTTAAAACTAGACACCGATGGCAAAGCTTTTAACAGAGGACTTAAACAATGGCTAAAAACTAAACAGCAGTGCTCACATGAATAACTAATGATATTCTCTGACTCTGATGCTTCTGCTTTATAATTTATGTATGCAATTTGTTTTTTCTTTTCTCTGTAATTATATGGTATATTTTAGCTATCCTTTTCTGTTAGTATTTTTAGTATTATTTTGCTTACTAGTCTTGTTATTGTATTTTATTTCCAAAAGCCTCCCGTGGACAGGTGTTGAAAATTAGCATTTGTGCTAAAACACTTAAACAAATGCATATGGTTCGTCCAATGTAATTGTATTTCCATGTCAAATAAATAAATAAATAAACATGTATGACCCACTTTCAATAAAGATTAATGTTGAAATGGGTTAAGTCCTCACAGTTAGTTTTGCACATGTGAGCAGCTTTCTCTACCATGAGCGTGATCATAATGTTGTTCCCCGATGCTGATGTTCAAATAAAATGTTAAATCTGAGGTAGTATAGGCATATTTCTCTCGGTTGTTTAGTTTTCTTAACTTTATATTGCGGTGATGTGATGCAAAACGTCTCGGTTACGTATGGTAACCCTCGTTCCCTGAGTAGGGAACGGAGACGTCTCGTCGGAGGAGTTTCCAACGAATTGGGATCACGCTAGGGAGACCAATTGCCTTCGAGTGAATTAAAACGAGCCAATAAATATTGGCATGCGGGATTTGCATCCGTGCCGAGAGATCCTCCGGTCAGGGAATAGAACAACTGGCAATGGGTCGTGTCCGGAGAGGCAAACAGATCTATCTGAGCGGCTCCAAAGATTCCCCATATCAGCTGAACCACCTGGGGATGGAGTCGCCATTCTCCCGGAAGGGGCGGCTGCCGTGAGAGCTCGTCGGCTGCACGGTTGAGCACACCAGGGATATGAATGGCCCGAAGCGACCTCAGATGCTTCTGACTCCATAGGAGGAGATGGCGGGCGAGTCGCGACATATGACGGGAGCATAGACCACCTTGATGTTTGATGTACGCCACGGTCGCAGTGCTGTCCATACGGACCAGTACATGCCTGTGCAGAAGCAGCCCCTTGAGGCGGCACAAGGCTAAGCGTACTGCTTGCAACTCTAGGCAATTGATGTGCCAATGCAGCTGAGGCCCCGTCCACAGACCTGAGACTGCATGCCCGTTGTACGTGGCCCCCCATCCGTTGGCAGAGGCATCCGTGAAAACCACAGCATGCCTGGACACCTGGACTAAGGGCACTCTGGCCCGTAGAAAGGCAGGGTCCGACCAAGGACTGAAGGTTTGGCGACAGTGCGGGGTAATGTTGACCCGGAACGTGCCGCTCTGCCACGCCCATCTCGGGACTCGATCGTGAAGCCAGCGCTGAAGCGGTCTCATATGCAACAGGCCGAGCGGCGTTACTGCGGCTGCCATATGCCCCAGGAGCCTCTGAAATTGCTTCAGTGGGACCGCTGACCTGCCTCGAAAAGACCTGAGGCAGTTGAGCACTGACTGGACGCGCTCCTCGGTGAGGCGCGCAGTCTGACTGACCGAGTACAGCTCCATACCGAGATAAGAGATCCTCTGCGTGGGGCAGAGTTTGCTCTTGTCCCGGTTGACCTGAAGTCCCAACCGGCTGAGGTGCCGGAGCACCAGGTCCCTGTGATCGCACAACAGATCTCGCGAGTGAGCTATTATCAGCCAGTCGTCGAGATAGTTGAGAATGCGAACGCCATGTTCTCTCAAGGGAACAATGGCCGCCTCCACGACTTTCGTGAAGACGCGGGGCGACAGGGCCAAGCCGAAGGGTAGGACCTTGTACTGATATGCCCGACCCCTTTGAACGCAAACTGAAGAAACGGTCTGTGTCGAGGCAGAATCGAGACATGAAAGTACGCGTCCTTCAGGTCGATCACTGCAAACCAATCCTGGGGACGGATGCACTCGAAGATGCGTTTCTGCTTAAGCATCTTGAACGGGAGCTTGTGAAGGGCCCGATTCAAAACACGCAGATCCAGGATTGGTCGTAACCCACCGCTTTTCTTGGGTACAATGAAGTAAGGGCTGTAGAACCCAGACCTCATCTCGGCTGGAGGGGCCGGCTCGATCGCGTCCTTCGCCAGCAGGGCAACGATCTCTTTCCTCAGGACAGGGGCGTTGCCACTCCGCACTTGGGTGAAGAGGACACCCCTGTACCTGGGAGGCCGGCGGGCAAACTGAATTGCATAGCCGAACCGGATGGTACGAACGAGCCACCTGGACGGTCTCGGAAGCGCTAGCCGGGCTTCGAGAGACTGAACCAACGAGCCCACTCGGACCACCGGCGTACCCGCGGAGGGGCAGCGAGGTGGAAGGCAGAGACCCGCCCTCGGAGGCATTGCTGCGGCCGAAGGTGGGGTCTGTGTGTGTGGTGCAACACTTACCTGCCTCCACCGGGGGGCAAACAGCAGGGAAGGCCCATCTTTCTCTGGGGCGTTCGACTGCTGACTGTCCCGAGGCGAAGGTCGGAGGGGAAACGAGGAGCGAGGCTGGGGGGCGTCGAGTCCTGGGTTCCGCACCTCCTTGCCCAACGACAGACGAGAGTGACGAGGCCGAGGCGCTGGGGCTGGGGCGAGGGGAATGAGAGCGGCGAGGCAACGTGGCGGCGCACACTGTCATTCTGGCCCTTTTGGACGGAGGAGACTGAGAGTGACGAGGCAATTGAGCGTCGTTCTTGACTGCCAGTCTCGACCGTGGGAGACCCAGAGGAAACGGAAACTGCTCTTTTATTGAGAATTTGGGTACAGAAACAAAAGGAAAAAGAAGATTCTCCACCCGGCCCTCCTCCGGGGGAAGGAGAGGTGCAGAGGCACCCTCCTGATGAGCAGAAACCGCATCCTCTGGGTGGCCCGTCTCAGGGTCGCTTACCTCTCCTCTTGCCGGGGGGTTTGGTCGAGGCCTGAGCGGGGTGGGCATCCTTCTTGCGGCCGGCACCCTTTAGCTTAGCTGGCTGCTGCTTGGGCTGAGCAGGGGCGGAGGCGGCGGCAGGAGGGCGCCCTCGGCGACGAGCAGCCGGAGGCGCGACCGACGGGGGTGGGGCAGCCATAGCCCGCTTCCGAGGCATGATGTGCTTTATAACCTCCGACTGCTTCTGGGCGGCGGAAAACTGTTGGGCAAAATTCTCCACCACATCGCCGAAGAGGCCACCCTGGGATATGGGAGAAGCAAAGAACTTGTTCTTGTCCGAGTCCTTCATATCCGACAGGGTAAGCCAGAGATGTCGCTCCTGGACCACGAGAGTGGACATCGCCCGACCCAGGGAACGCGCGGTGACTTTCGTCGCCCGTAGGGCAAGGTCCGTCGCCGTGCGCAGCTCTTGAAGCACCCCTGGGTCAGTACCACCCTCCTGCATGTCACAGAGCGCCTGGGCCTGGTGGACCTGCAAGAGCGCCATGGCATGCAGGGCAGAGGCAGCCTCTGCACACGCAGTGTAGGCCTTTCCAGTCAGACTGGAAGAGAACCTACAAGCGCGGGAGGGGAGCGAAGGGTTACCCCGCCAGGAGGAAGCGGAGGTGGGACACAGCTGCATCGCCACCGCGCGCTACACTGGGGGGATGCCTTCGTATCCCAAAGCTGCCCCGCCATCGAGGGTGGTGAGGGAGGAGGAGGGAGTCAATCTCAGTCTAGCTGCCAGGGGGTTCGACCAAGACTTCGTCACCTCCTCATGCACCTCCGGGAAGAAAGGCACCGGAGTGGGGCGCTGAGGACCAGCACGGGCCGCTCCAAGAAACCAATCATCGAGCCGGGAAGGCTCGGGACGCGGTGGAGGGTTCCACACGAGCCCGACCTTCTCGCCCGCCCGGCAAGAAGAACATCTCCGGGTCCGGCTCGGACAACGTTACCACACCCGAAGGGGGCAACGCAGCCGAGTCGTCATTCCCAGAGCCCGACTCATCTCCCTCCGATGCCGCGATCGACATCTGGTCCTCCGGAAGGGCCGTGAAGGAAACGACCGGAGTCACACGTGATGACCAGCGCGCTCCTCCGAAGACCCCAGTGGTACGGCTGAAGAGGAGTGGGATGTCCGAGGGGTCTTTCACCCGGCAGATCATTTCGCACTGTAACCCTCAGACCACCAGTGGGATTAGCCGAAGTAGCCTTCTTCTGGAGTGAACCAGAAGAAGAACTAGATCGGGGAATCTCCAAAGGGACTCCCCCTCTGGTGAGGGATCGCAGTCTTAGTCTCAACACCACGACGGTCATGTTCCCGCAGTGAGAACATGACTCATCCATGAGCGCTGCCTCAGCGTGCGCGAGGCCCAAGCACGTGAGACAGCGATCGTGACCATCAGCCGGAGGCAGAAGTTGACCGCATCCAGAAACACACGGGTGAAACGTCATCCTGAAAAGAACGCGAACTTCACTTGTGTTCCTCTTTCAAAGAAAAAACGCTCTCTTTATTGTGCTGAAGCACACAGGGATCAAACGCGGCAACACAGCAGGGAAACTGCAAGCCCGCTGCGTGAACTCAACCGATTACCAGCTGTGACAACAGCTCTTTTGATAAAGGCAGATCGCGTCCAGCAACAGCTGGCAACCGGGAGATCGCGAAGATCGCTGAAGCGCCGTCACACGAACACAGAGAGGTCTTCAAGGAAACAGCAGACTCGTTGAGCGTGAAAAAAATGTAATCTTGAAGCTCATCACTCAGAGGACACTTAGTTCGGCTCCGAAGCTAAAAGCAATGGTATGTGCGTTCGCTTCCGCTTTTATACCCGCATTGATAGGCGGGACGCGGAATGCAAATCCCACATGCCAATATTTATTGGCTCGTTTTAATTCACTCGAAGGCAATTGGTCTCCCTAGCGTGATCCCAATTCGTTGGAAACTGCTCCGACGAGACGTAGGAGTTCCCATACGAAAGGGAACTGGGGATTCCCTCAATACCTCATTCTTCAGGATTCCCCTGCGGTCAGGACACTTAACGCTTGATGGACTAATACAGTGAATATAAAAGACCAAACTCACACCTTATTGGGGATGTAGGCTATACTAGACAGGCAAGGAAACTAAGAATATGAACGTAACACGCAAAGTTTCACGCTAAGCGATTCCTTTTTCTTGGCACAGTTGATATGGCCAGCTGCCAGATAACTTGCCTTCAGGGTGCTTTCTGAAGCTGTCGTGAGCGACACAATACTACTTTGCTGTTTTTTAAGTAGGTCTCGCTTTCGTACAAAGTAATCCACAGGTTTACCCACACATGTTGGATGTTTAGTCTGTAGGTGATGTTCAAGTTTGGATGGCTTCATGGACTCTTTGCTAAGACCTCACCACACTCGACACACTGTGGTGTTTCGTCCAACGCAGTAAATCCATATTTAATATAGTCCGGGTTGTACTTGCGTTGTTTACGAAGTTTCCGAATCTTCTGCTTTTTTTTCTTTTAAAAAACGGATATATTTTTGGTGGCTGCGTACAGTATAATAAGGTCTGGCATAGCAAGTAGGGCTAGTGTGTGTACGTAGGACCTTGTCCAATAAGAGCCGTTCGTAGCAATAATAAATCATTGTGATTGGACAGTTTAAAAACAGCGTTAGAATGTTACAGCAATAATGATTCAACGTACGACATTCAAAAATACGATTCGAACTGCTCATCCTCATTGCTGTCACTGTTGTCCTTTGCTCTTTTCAACTCAAACTTTCTTTTTAGTCAAGCAGAATCTTGCAAAATTTCTCACCACACTTGTTGTGACAGTCTTTGCCAAAAGCCAGGCATTTCTGTGGTGCATGGTTGTTACCACATCTGTTATAGTCCTTACTGTCCTTTCGTCTCGGTTTGCACTGTTTTTCTTTGCTGCTTTGAGTTGCAAATTCGCTCTCTGACGCTTGGCAGATGCGAGTAACTGAGTAACTGTCTTCTTACTTTCTTATCCAGAATGCTAATTTGATCCCTGATCATCAAATCAGACAAACTCTCAAAGTTGCACAACTGGCTTTTCAGACGTAAATCTGTCACGTACTATTCAATAGTCTCACCTTCTTTCTGCATCCTATTACAAAAAACCTTTTTCTTCGATGTACAGTAGTCGTAGACATCGTACTTATCTTACTCCTCCACAGAGAACTGGAACGTGTTGAAGACATCTATCGCGGATGGGCCCGCCACTGTGAGATCAGTGCAATCTTCCAGCAGTCATTATCCCTCTCCAGCCCGTCACTAACAGACTCTGTTGGAAGGGTTTCCAATTGGAGTGGAAGCATGTTAACCATCTCACAGACAGTTAAAAAGAGTCCAGAGGGTGAGACCGGGGCATCAATGAGAAAATTTGTCTTTCTCCTTAATTCCCAGTAACTTCAGCCACAGATGGCTCTTCGTCGCCACCATTGACCGGCCAATAGTGTGGGCCATCTGTTTAGTGCCGTGGAGGGCTAGATCTGTGGCTGTACGCACTTCCTTCACTGCCTACCGGAGACAACCACAACCCCTTGTGCACGCAGCCGCTCATTTACAATACTCCAAATTCATTGATATTAAAATGAGATTAATGTGCATACGCACGTGTTGTGAATCTTGTTTTATGCAAATCCGAAATAATCCACACAATTATTAGTGGAGACCCAATGACATTCTTTTTCCTTCTACCTTTCCAATTCTACCTCTCTCTTTCTCTCTTAGCTTGTGCTTTCAATAAATTCCTACAACACTCCCAACATCAGACACAGAATTCAATGCAATCCTACTAACCTGCTTCCTGACTGCACCTTTTCTAGCACACCTCTCTCTCTTTTTGTGGGACGATGATATTGCAGGTCAGATGTAAACAAAGTAGATTTTATTCCAGCCTTCACCACCCAAACAGCTGGGCACCTTAAGCTTGACTGATACCAGGATTCAGAGGACAACACTTACTGCTCTCTCCAACAACTTCCAGTTGGTCCACGACCAGTTAGGCTGGGAGAACAGCTCATTTCTAATAGCTTGAAGTATTCATCTTTATCTTCTGTTGGATTTCATGCGATTACGGTCACAATTCCCAAACAGCTTAATGTTCTTGTAACCCTTGAGGTCAGCTGGGAAACTTTCTAAGGGAGTTGGATGTGTGACTTCTAGTTTTTGGGAACTTCATTATGCAGCTGAAGAAACCTTGGGGCCCTGATATACTTCAAGCAAAATCGAAGAACAAACTGGTGTGAAGTAATTTAAAGCAATTGTTTTGTTTGTTTTGTAATTTTGAAACTTTCCGGAGAAGTTCACACTGGCTTGTAAATCCACATCACTGTGATCTGATGCTTTCTTAACCACTGTCATTTTTTAATGTGTGTTTATCTTGAAAGGAAATGTACACTTTCATCTAAACGTCACTCTCAGCAGCGTGGGTGGGGTCAGGATCTTCGCTAACAGTATACTGCTGCTCACATATTTCAAACGGCCTTTTACCACAAAGTGAAGAACGAAAAATAACTTTGCCATGAGAATATCAGGGCCTTTATGCTGCAGATTTCCACAATCTCCTCGCCCAGGGGTGTCCAGTCCTACTCCATTGGAGGTCTCCTGGAAAATTACAATATTGTTGGGATTGTTGGAGCTGAACTCTACAGGACGTTGGCCCTCCAGGACAAGGATTGTTGGACAACCCTGCCCTTACAAAAAAGTTACGCATCTTCTCGCACAGAATCTCCGGTTCAAAACACAGGCGAAGAAGCATTCATTGCTTATACACATGTGAAATAACGCGATCACACATTACTGAATGAAATGTCGAACCCAATAAGAGGAAACGACTGTGAAGCTTTGTAGCTGTTAATGGACTCGATCTTCTCCATCTATGGTTTGACCATCATTCGCAATCTGATCCAGACGTAGTCTTTGACAACTTAGATTTGCTCAGCTTTTTGTTTAAAATGTTGCTTTTTAATGATACTTACCCACATTCAAACGTTGATAAAAAAGAAAGCATTAAGCTAGAATTCAAAAGCAGAGGGTCTATTCTTTCTTTTGATAAATTGCATGTTCATATATTTATACAACAAAATATTCTGGGGGCCATGAAACTTGTGAAAATGATCAAAAATGCTAGCGATGGCTGGCAATTAAAAAACAAAAACACTGGCAGGGAAAGTGTTAAAGTACAGTTAAAGGTATATTTCAAGTTAAAAAAATTAATACGGGGGCGCTAGCGAGCAGGCAATGGAGTAGGTTCCAGGTTTAGAGAGCTCTGCACAAAACTATATTTTTTACCCTTTTAAATGGTGCTTTGGTCAACTGTGTGACACAAAAAGACTATCTTAGACTGCCCTGCATCTTCGAAGACGATTTATTCCCTAATAAATGAAAATGGCGAGCAACCTGCATAAATACAAATATACGGGCAAGGCCTCTGCTAACAAGACGAGCACCGACACACCTAGCGTTAGCAACAAAGCTAACACAACACCCGAGATTGCTGAACAAGCTCAACAAACTGGAGAACAGATTGATATGATGACGGAGATGAAGGAAGAGTTAATGTCCTCTATAAAAACGGAGATGACCACGCTCTTCCAAACCGAGTTAAAGTCAATCATGGCTAAAGAGTTTGATGGAGTTAGATCGGAGCTACAAGCAGTTAGACAGGAGATAGCTAACAACAAATCGGCTTTTCGGTCAGACCTGGAAGTGATTAGAACAACCGTGTCGGACATGGAAAGATGACTCTCAGGATGCTCGGATGATATCACGGAGCTACAAAACTCTGTGCGCAAGCTGGAGGAAAATGTTCAAAATCTACAGGAGAAATGTTTGGACATGGAAGGCCGAATGCGGAGGTCAAATATCCGTATTTTGAATGTAGCTGAGGAAGATGGCTCCAGCACCCCTGCTTCTTTTTCAAGGCTGATTAAAAAAGTCCTTAAAATGGATAAAGACGTGCTGATTGACAGATCCCACCGCACTTTACAGGCGAAACGGATGAATGGCAAACCAAGAGCGATTATAGCAAAATTACACTACTATCAAGATTGTGTCAAAATCCTCCGCCTCGCACGGGAATCAACACAACGGCTCAACCATTCTCATCTTTCCTGATTATCCACCGAGTGTACCCCGCGCCAGGTCGACGCTTAACGAGGTCCGCAAACTACTTCGAGGACGAGATGGGGGGTCCGCTATGGTCTCCTACATCCAGCCCGATTTCGGATTACGTATAACGGGACGAATAAGCAGTTTCAAGACGCAGCGGAGGCCATGGCATATCAAGGACAACATTCTGCGTGAGGTGGCTTAGCTTCGCTTTTTTCCTTTTTTTCCTTTTTGTCCGTTTTTTTTTGGTGAGTGCACAAACTTAAATTTGGTAAACAATAATGCAAAAGACAACAATGAGGCTTGTTGATTTGGGATTAGAGTTAAGTTAATTTCTTTTAAGGCCTTTTTTCAGTCTTAAGGTCTGCTAGAAGATAAAAAGCACCACTCTTCCTTTATTTTTATATTTAATTTGCCTTTATCGTTACCTGTGTGGGGCGACAGTGGCTCAGTGGTTCATGTAGGTTGTCTACAAACCGGAAGGTTGGTGGTTCAATCCCCGGTTCCACCTGACCAAGTGTCAAGGTGTCCATGAGCAACACCCCTAATGAGATTGGTATATTGCAAACATATGCCAAATCATATCATATAGTGCCCGTGTAAAGAAAAAACAACAGGAAAGGCTTAAAAAGATAGAAAGTGATATCCTGCAAATCGATGGGGTTCTCTCACACTCGCCATCAGTTGATTTATTTAAGGAACGATTGGCTCTTCAGACAGAATTCAATCTGTTATCAACGAAACTTATTGAGAACCTTTTGAATAAATCCAGACACAAGTCTTATGAACACGGCGAAAAAATAGGAAAAATCTTAGCTCATCAACTACGGCAACAAAGTGTCGACCCGTCAATCCTCGAAATTATTAATGAACACGACAAAAAATTAACTGATCCATTAGAGATTAATAATAGGTTTATGGAGTATTATTCGCAATTATATACATCTGAATCCAGTAGAAATGAGGTACTGTTCGATTCATTCTTTAGCAAATTTACTCTACCCACTATTGATGAACAATATGCCTCAGATTTGGAAAGACCATTTTCAAAGGCCGAAATATTGAAAGCAATTGCCACCATGCAAAGTGGAAAATCGCCGGGGCCAGATGGCTTTCCGAGCGAATTTTTCAAGAAATTCTCCTCAGAACTTTCCCCTATCTTGCTTGCTGTCTATGATGAGTCCTTCATCTCAGGGTCGTTACCAGAAACCATGAGACAAGCAGTTATTTCTCTAATTCATAAAAAGGGTAAAAGTAAATTAGATTGTAGCTCATATCGACCCATTTCATTGTTAAACGTTGATAGTAAAATATTTGCCAAACATTTAGCATGTCGATTAGAGATTGTTATACCTTCAATAGTGTCTGATGATCAGACTGGCTTTATCAAAAATCGATATTCATTCTACAATATACGCAGAATTTTGAATATCCTCCATTATCCCACTCCACCCGATATACTTGAGGTGCTTCTGTCACTTGATGCTGAAAAGCATTTGATCGGGTGGAGTGGGACTACCTCTTCTATACTTTGAAGAAATTTGGCTTTGGTGCTAAATTCATTTCATGGATTAATGTTTTATATTCCTCTCCTGTAGCAGCAATTCGGACAAACAATAATATATCATCCTTTTTCCAATTGGGCCGTGGGACTAGGCAGGGTTGCCCATTATAATTGAGCCCCTGGCAGAGGCAATACGGTCCGATAATACTCTATGATTGAGACCCAGCCTCGTCTACTGTCATTACTTGGTAGTTTTGGGAAAATATCAGGATATAAAATAAACATGCAAAAAAGTGAGCTTATGCCGATTAACACTGCAGCCAGACTTATCACATTTAACTCCTTACCATTTAAATTGAGTAAAGACTAATTTAAGTATTTAGGATATGGGTTACTAATAATTACAAGAACCTCTATAAAACAAATTTTATTCCATTAATAGATTCTATAAAACAAGACTTTGAGCGTTGGGGTACATTACCGTTATCACTAGGAGGCAGAATAAACACCGTCAAGATGAACATCCTACCTAGATTTCTATATTTGTTCCAGTGTATCCCGATATTTTTAACCAAATCATTTTTCCTACTGATAGACAAGCTGATATCAGCTTTAATATGGAATGGGAAAAATGCACGCATCCGTAGAAGTGTTCTGCAGCAACATCGAGAGCATGGAGGACTATCATTACCCAGTTTTCAGTACTATTATTGGGCAGCCAATGCTCGTTCAGTTATATTGGTTTAATTCGCATACTGGTGGTCCTAAGTGGCTGTCCCTTGAGAATTTGTCATGCCATCCTGCTTCTTTGCATGCATTGCTCTGCTCAACATTGCCATCACCTCAATCAATTTATAAATACTCTCTGAATCCAGTGGTTAAGCACTCCTTCAAAATATGGGGACAGTTTAGAAGACATTTTTCACTTAACGATGTATCAGTCTATGCTCCCATAGTAAGAAATCACATGTTTACTCCTATTATAGATGATTCTTTTGATGCCTGGTCTGTAAATGGTCTTAGGGTACTAAAGGATATGTATATTGAAGGCACTTTTGCAACCTTTCAGCAAGTGAAAACTAAATTCCAAATTCCCAACACGCTCTTCTTTAAATATCTTCAACTTCGCAGTTTTGTCGCATCATCTGTTAGTCACTTCCCCTCATTACCACCTGACTGTTCTAAAAGTGAATCCATACTCCAAGGGGGCCATTGGTAAAATCTATAGTGCAATGAATAATTTGGGACCTCTGGGTCACGTGAAAAGATTGTGGGAAGAGGAACTGGCTATAGGAATCTCTGAGGATGTATGGGAATTTATATTGAAAAACATTCATTCATCTTCAATATGTCAAAGACATCGAGTGATTCAATTTAAAGTTGTTCATAGATTGCATTGGTCTAAAGTTAAACAGGCAAAATTGAAATCAGACATAGATCCTCACTGTGATGATGTGAAGCTGAACCAGGCACTCTGTCTCACATGTTTTGGCTCTGTCCAAAACTTGAAGATTTTTGGAAGCCTATATTTAAATTTATTTCCGACACATTGGGGACAGTCATAGAGCCTGATGCCATGATCTCTGTATTTAGCATCTTCACTTAAATCAAAACAACAAAAGCCTCATAGCATTTACTACTCTTTTAGCTCGACGGCGGATACTGCTTAAATGGAAAGACAAGTCCCCTCCAACTTTCAAAATGTGGCTCATTGATCTTTTATACAGTCTGACCATGGAAAAAATAAGGGTAACGCTTCCTTTTACAGTCCTGTTACCCATGTACTTACTATGTACTTATTATAGTAATTATAATTACTGGGTAATAACTAGGTACTAACCCTGAACCTACCCCTAAACCTACCCCTAACCCATGTACTTACCTTATATTAGCCAGTACTTTCTAGGTAAGTACACTCAGTGGTTAAATTGGCTTTTATAGGGAGGGGGAGCCCTTATTTACGGTGAATGGTCATCATTCAAAATCGCGCTGTAAAATGACTTAATGTGTATTTACACCAAAGGCTCTTTTTCCTGTATTAATGTGTAAGGTAGGGTTGAGTACTTATTTAAACAAAGATAAATACTTTACAATTCACTTTTTAAAAACATTTTTTTTACCTTTAATGTTAACAGACAGGCAACGGATTTCACCCTTGGAAAATGTATGAATTTGAATATGTTTGAAAATATTGTTTGGCAAATATCTTTTAAAACAAGAAACTTATGTTGATTTAAAAGAATGATTTAATCACACCGACACACAGGGCTGTACGGGGGTTTTTCTAAATAAAAGTTCCCAAAAATGATCTTGCTAGGGGGGTTTGGGGGCATGCCCCCCCAAGAAAATTTTGGTTTTCCTGATCTCGACATGTCCATTTTAAGGTGTTTTGAAGGCCAAAAAAATGGACAACAGTAGCTTTAAAAGCATGTCAGTGGTAGCATGAAGTAGGCCTATTTGATCAGATAACAGATTCTTTAAGATGAGAATCACTTTAAATGTCGCAATGTGATCCACACTATAAAATGGAAAAGCAAGAATGTTTATGCAGATTGTTGACAATACACAATCACATATTCGAAACGGGAATGTCCTTAAATAAGAAATGATTCAAGGATTATTTTGTAGATGTTACATTTTGAACAAACGCCAATGCAATCATTCTGTGCCCAGAGGCATATGAGCAATTAGTATGAGCATCAAAGATCAGTTTCAGCTACTTTTTCTTTCCTAAATTAATCAATATTTTTGGACTAATCTGTTCATTTAATCAATGGTTCAATTGCTCACTCATAAAGACAGTCACTTGTCGCCGCCTTCTGGCTTAATGATGCAAGTTGCGCAAACACAGACAAGCGGAGTGATACAAACAGTGAAAAGTCGAACACATTCGAGGTAACTTTATACAAATATTACAATAATAATGGCAATATATTTAATAGGGTGCTTGTGTTGTTAAATTATAGTGTCCACTGTCTTTGATCAAACTGATTATTTCTGTCGATCATTTAAAACTTCTATCGACAAACAGCTGTTTAGATTAGCTACTTGCATCTTATCTCGCACGGTGTGCCCGTTAACTGAAGCGTGAAGCGTCGCGTTGGGATTCGCGCTCGGCTTGCGCTTCTGTGAACATAAATCCCACTTGCTTTGATTGGACATAAATCCCACTTGCTTTGATTGGAATTGGTGAGTGCTGAAGCAGCTCAGACGAGAAGGTCAGTTATCGTTGCGATGGGCGAATCATTGCAGCACCAAATTAGAGTTAATATTAGCCAATTATTTCATAACTTTCAATATATACACTCAACAAAATGTACATATTTGGTGCTGAAGGAGACGGAGCTGAGCTCCGGCAGGGTGTGTTGTGGACCCGAGGAGGCGGAGCGCTCCGCCCCAATTTAACCTCTGAGTACACTGTGAGTACACGTAAGCAGGGTTCTAAATTAACTTTTTTTGTCACCAGCCAACGTGGCTGGTAACTTTCTAAAGTTACCAGCAATTTAGAATTTCCACTAGCCAATTTTTTTCCGGTGAATATAAGAGAAATTATGAGTGCCACTGAATGCATTTGATCATTTTATTAACATTGTTGGCATGAAAAACACATATAAAGTACAATATAACACAGAAATTGCAAACATTTAATTTCAAGTTTGGGATCTATCTATCTATCTATTAGGGATGTGCACGAATATTCGAATTTTCGATCTGTAATTATTATTCAAAAAATAAAATACTATTCAAATTTTTTTTCGCAGTTATAATTAAATGCACTGGGTGGAGCGTTTAACAAGTGGATTGTATTTGTCCACTTTTGGAAGTTTGGAATTACTTGGATGAAAATGATAGCCTATTACAAAATGGAATTACGTTTAATCAATTATTAATTAAACTGAGTTATCATAATATCTCCACCACAATGAGAAATCACATGAAATCCAAAGAAACAGCAGTCGACTGAGGAAGCAACTGTCCATCACTGCATTAACGACTGCAGGTCAGCAGCTGTACCCCGATATCTTCTGGTAGTAAAATGATTTTGAGACATATGCTTCCTTTAAGTTTTGTTGAGGGAGACAGGTTTAAGAACAGAAAAACGCATGCTGTTACTTCACTTTGCACACACACACACACGTGTCTCTGCAACGTCTGTGTCAGCGCAGCGCGTTTTCTCACTCGAGCATGTGGATATTATTGTTTTTCTTAACATGAACGTGAAACAATATAAACACGATAATCATATGCTGACTCGATCATGTAGCTACGTTCTACGATAACTGCGCAGTCTGCTTTTCTTTTTTTTCTTTTGAGTCTTTTCCCCGTTTGCGCTGCTTGAGCTTAAATGCTTTTGTTGTTAATATTTTTTGGTGTCTAATGTTTTCAACTAAAAGAAAACCTTAAGATATATAGTAAGCTTGTTGTGTATATTGCCTAATGTATAAGCTTGTTCAGAAATGACAAAAACCTTAAACTTAAAAAAATAACGTATCTCTCGTTAAACGACATTTAAATTTAAACCCAGAAGTCTGTCCCAACCACCGCCGCATTTAGTTTAATCTTAACTTTTTACTTTACTTTACTAGCTCCCTCCTATTTCAGTCTATGCTCCCTGCTCTGGCTCGTTCTTCATCTTCCTTGTGTTTTCTGGTGGACGGACGCGTACTGGTGGACGGACGCGTTCGTTTCCAATTTCCATGATCATTTCTCGCGCTGGTTCTACGCGCAGCCAATGGGCGTATGAAACGTCATCACGTAGCATTACGGCACAGTGTTCATGGGAAATGTAGGAAGTACTGCCAGGGGGATAAATTACCGAGAATAGAGCCTTATGCATCACCGGCCAAACTGGCTAGTAAGTTTTTATTAACACCCGCCAAAATGAATTTTAACCCGCATTTGGCGGGTTGGCGGGTGTTAATTTAGAACCCTGCACGTAAGTACTGTACTGTAAAAGGAAGCGTTACCAAAATAAGGTACGTTACAGCAGGCTGTGCCCATTAATTTTTTGATATCTGGCAACCGGTTCTGGACCAAATTAGGAAGCTTGATCCCTCTCTAATCTAAATTTCAGAGGAATAACATACTTGTGCCTTCTTCTCTACAACATGTTAATGATTATTTTTTTTTTTTTTTTTTTTTTTAAATGAATGTGTATTGGTGCAACAGGTGGGATTGTTCTTGGGTGGGTTGGTTAACATAAAAAGAAAATGTATTGTAAAGTGTATCTTATGTTTGATAAGATGTTTAATAAAAACACTTTAAAAAAAAAAAAAATTAATACCAAAATAGGAACATGGTAGTACACGGTAGTGCTAAATAAATACCATATAGTAAAACTAAGTATGATGTTAAAGGGATAGTTCACTTCAAAATGAAAATTGTCATCATATAGCCTACTCTCCCTCAAGTTGTTTCAAACCTGTTTGAGTTTCTTTCTTCTGCTGAGCACAAAGGAAGATATTTTGAAGAATGTCAGTAACCAGACAGTTAACTGGACCCATTGACTTCTATAGTATTTTTTTTTCCTACTGTGGAGGTCAACGGGTCCAGTTAACTGTTTGGTTACTGACATTCTTCAAAATATCTTCCTTTGTGTTCAGCAGAAGAAATAAATTGATACAGGTTTGAAACAACTTGAGGGAGAGTAAATTATGACAATTTTCATTTTGAAGTGAACTATCCCTTTAAATTAACTTAAAGAAAACTTTGTAGCGACTGCGAGAATGAACCAAACACAATTGAAGCTTTTAGGTGATTGTTCATACATAATCACACAAAAGAGGCTTCACATTCCAGATTCAAATCACCAAACCCAGAGCCATAAATCACCCCTGGGCCCCAGAGAGTCCTCAACCAAAAATACTTTTTATTGTTTAACTAAAGGAAGAACGTTGTCAACGTTTTTATAATTTGGCAAGACAGATCTGTTCAGAAATGGTGAAACGAGGCCCTAACAAGAGGTCACCTGACCCCTTCGACTAATAGACTACTGTCACGTTTTCTATGTGTTTAGTTATGTTCTGTGATCTTGTTTTTTATGTTCTGTGATCTTGAAAATGTCTTTGATTTTGGTTCAGTCCTGTTAGTTTTTCCCGCTCCTCGTTTGTGTTCAGTTTCTTCACCTGTGTTCAGTTAATTATCCCATTAGTCCCTGTTAATTTAAGCCCTGTGTTTTCCCTCAGTGTTTGTTGGTCGTCGTCCGTGTATGGTTGTGTGTGTGTTTGTATTACTGAAGTTCTGGAGTTTGTTATTTTGTTCCTGTATGTTCCTGAAGTTAAGTTTTGTAAATAAATCAACTATACTGCAGAACCTTCTGTCCTCGTCTTCAGCTACCTGCACTCAACCTGACAACTACGTCTTTCTTAAGGACCAAGGTCCCATGAGAGATGAACAAAACAGACTTCAGCAGGAACTATCCATGACCTCAGACTGGAATGGCTTAAACCCCATAAACTTTACACACTAACACACTTTACATATCAAAATCCATAAAACTCATCCCAGAACAATTCTCGATGGACTTATAATCAAACATCATGCAACTACATAATTCTATGTTGTTTCTACAATATATGTGTTTCTACAAACTTTGAGTTTAAAATCTTAGACCCGAACACAGAAGCGCTCTCTTTTGCTCTCTCTCGCGCTCTCTCTCTCAGAAAAAGTCTCGGCAGAACAAGTCGGGTGGAGCAGACGATGGTTATAGTAACCATGTAGACGCATAGAGACAAATGACCCAAATCAAGATCAGGGTTTAAAACAGCTTCATTCAAGCCATCTAACTCGTCTCACTTTCCTTTTTTTTTTCTTTTCCGTTAAAAGTTTCGGTTCCTAGTTAAGTTTTGCTGCAAAGTTTCATTTAAACGTTTCGACTGCAACGCGCTTCCAACTTCAAAGACTTTCATCCATCCGCCAACACACCACGTGATTGGCTGCCCAAGATCTAGCAGGCACAAGGAGACCGCCAAGCAACGGACCCGGGAAACCCCTTTACACCGACAAAAGGGAATCCCCAAAGCAAACCCGAAGACAAGCAAGTAGCCTTCAGACTCTTAACTGAACTGGTGCATTAATATAAAATTGAATAACCTGCATAAGAAACGGTCGAAGGGTTAAATCGATGGTTGATGGTTCGTTCAGGTCATGTCTTTTAAGTGCATATAGAAACTTGGGATCTCACCATCTGACTCCTAAAACTCATTCTTCCTCACTCTCTTTCTTTCTGCAACTCGTATGAATGTGTGTGTGTGTTAGATATTAGTTTTATGTGTTAGTCATAGGCTTATAATCAATAAAGTATTGTTTGTATTTGAAAAGAGAAGCATTACTTGTGTTATGTGCTTACAAATTTATTGTCTTGAACTGCGATCTAACCTACCTATGCTTTTACCATTGAATTATTTCTTAATTTAGCTGTTAGCTGGGAATTAGTCTTTCTTGGCCAGGAAGATATTATATTTCCTAGAATTAATAATTAATAAGATCGTTGTCTACGTTTTTCCTTTAGTTAAACAATAAAAAGTATTTTTGGTTGCGGACTCTCTGGAGCCTAGGGGTGATTTATGGCTCTGGGTTTGGTGATTTGAATCTGGAATGTGAAGCCTCTTTTGTGTGATTATGTATGAACAATCACCTAAAAGCTTCAATTGTGTTTGGTTCATTCTCGTAGTCGCTACAACTTACAAGTATACTTGCAGTATAAAACTACTAAACTAGTAGTTAACTGAGAGTATACTTCAAAGTTTACTTTCATAAACAAAAAAAAAAATGTGCAACAAGTATTTGACTAAACTATTAGTAAACCTATAAGTTCACTTGTAGTATAGTTGTGCAGTACAAACGAAAACCGAAAAGTGGTAAACTAGTTGTGTACTCGGTTAACTACTTTAACACTTTGATAATTTTATCTGTTGTATTTTTTATTCTATTTTATGTTATTCTTTGACTGTTTTTTTCTACTATGTTTTATTGTCTATGCATATTGTAAAGCACTTTGTGACCCTGTCTGTAAAAAGCGCTTTATAATATTTTTTTACTTACTTACTTACAAGTATACTTCTAGTACATTGATATTAGTATAACACCGTGTCCTAACCAGACATGATGCGATAAGATTCCAGCGACCAGCGATTTGCCTGTCCACACCAGAAGTGACGCGACAATCAAAACCCACAGCCTATCAGAACAGCGTGTAGGCGGGGCGGGCTCTCACGGCGAGTGCACAGCACCAGAAAGTAATCTTGACGGAACTCGCAAGAAAATGGATAAGTACATAATTAAAGGGACATTGTGTAGGAATTTCTCCCATCTAGCGGTGAAAATGTATTTTGCATTCAATCGAATTGTGCTCTCCAGCGCCTCGCTTTTTCAAATGCGTGTTGCATCTACGGTAGCCATTATGTACCAAAAAGCTATGACAGGATGTCTTCTAATAGCACTTCGTCGAGTGTTCCTTCGGGTGAACAGGTTTGTTATTTCAAACAAACAGCATCTTGACACAACGAACAAACGAATGTTACAGTATGAATTACTGACTGTGAAAAACATGAACTATTGTCATAAGTAGTTATGCCTTCTTTATTCGTTATATTTTCTGAAGTACGTGCATTGTTAGATATCATCATCAACTTTTAACTATAAATGTTCATCTGTCTATAAAATAAAGTACACAACCAAACAATGAAAAAAAGCTTGTAATTAAGACTGTAACATTGACTTACCTGTCGAGAAGAAAGCAGGACTTCAAGCGTCTCTTTTGAAATCTTTCTCCTGCATTAGCTCTATCCACCTGGAAAAAGCTATCCCGACATTAACTGGTGTTTTTTGTAATCTCCGGTCACGTTTCCTTTTACGATCTATTTTGGACTTTACTGGCGACGAGGATTTGCAATGCAGGCTTTTAAACTTGCCGGGGCAGTGACAAGCGCCTCTCACTGCTCTGTTCCTCCGGTTCTGCTGCTTTCAGTTAGCTTGCTCTGAACGAAAACGCGCTGTGGAAACGCCATTGATTGTGAAGTTAGACATCGAAAATGGCAGATCAAGCGCATGGGCTGCATGTTTTTTCTTGTTATGAATTGTATTATATTTTCCGTTATGACAGTTGACTACGCGAAGTGATATGGAACGGTAATGTGGTCAAGACCTGCCTGGAACTACTTTAGCCGTGCGTTTCCCTGAAAATAATTGCACACCTTAGAACGTTCCTCAACCAATCAGATTCAAGCATTCAACGGCCCTGTAGTATAACATTAAATAAAGCACATAAACAGTACCTGAGATTATCATTGCCGCACTTTGTTCCAGCCGCGACGTCGCAGAAAAATAGAAACCGTTTCTAAACTAGAATCACGGCTGGTTAGGACAAAAACTCTGATTAACATGGAAAAAATACCTTTTATCGCACGTTGAGTGTAGTTAGGACACGGTGTAAGTAAGTATACTTAAAATTAACTTGAAGTATACTTATTTTTTGTAAGGGTGAGCAGTTGCCAAAAGCCTCAGTTGACATGAAATGGCTTATTACCAAATTTAAAAGTGCTAGCTAATGCTAAACGTAAATACTGTAAGATTGTTATTCATGTTAGCACACATGATGTCTCCGGTTAGTTTACCCTGTTACCCATCTGCAAATCCTTCACTAACTTACATATTCACTGAGAGGAGACTGTGCTGTTCCATTAGTGCTGCTCTCATCATCTGGCTGTTCCTCGGGGGCATTTTCATTCTTCTTGGCTGTACCTTTTTCTCCAGGCAAGGCAACTTCTCCCACTCCTAAGGATTCCTCCTTATAGTATTTCACAAACTGAGCCATAGCTTTCAGCTCCACCTCGGACAGGCTGTGGCAGTATGCAGGGTCGTGATCATAGGAAGGTAGCTGTCTGAACAGTTGCCTGTGGCGATATAACGATCCTTCTGTGCCAGCCACGGGTCGTCTTTCTTCAGGGAGAAGCTCCATGTACTGCATCGCCTGACAGAAAGACAGAATTATGTAAGAGCATAGCAAAAAACAATGTAAGGAATGATGTAAAACGTCTCGGTTACGGATGTAACCCTCGTTCCCTGAGTAGGGAACGGAGACGTTCCGTCGGATGACGACGAATGGGGTTTCGCTTAGAAAGCCTATCGACTTCGAGTATACAAAAACGAGCCAATGGCAAAGAAATGCCATGGGTCTGCGGAATTTGCATTGCGTAACTCCGCCTCACCTCGTGGGTATTTAAGGAGAACGCTGGCAGCAAATAGGCATGTTTCTTCGCTGAGGAGCCAAGACTGAGCTCAGGCGATCCCCGCGGTACAGCGGAAAGTGGCAGGAAGACGGAACGTCTCCGTTCCCTACTCAGGGAACGAGGGTTACATCCGTAACCGAGACATTCCCTTTCGTTGTCACTCCGAGTTCCGTCGGATGACGACGAATGGGGATACCAGTCTAATCACGCCACCTTCTCAGCTGTCTTCCAGTGCCCTGCGTAAATCTGAGATCCCTGTCGTGAGACTAGCACGGACGAAGGACTCCTATTTAGCACAGGAATACCAAGGTACACTGGGGAGCATATCCCAGATTTGGGGGAATATGCAATTACTGCCAACCCAGAGGGGGGGACTTAAGAATACACATATGACCCGAGGGATGCATATGGGGAATCACTGGGGTGTCCAGCCGCAGGTGGAATATTTCAACCCCAGGGGTGGCAAGGTGGCTTGCCAAGGGAAAGACACATGCTCAGAGAGGCTTACAGTGGAAATACACATGTGGGGGTAGCTCAGAGGAGGTACCATGCACACGGAAGGCACCTAGCCGACGCACAGGCAATAGACACTGGCGCCAGCGTCAGCAGTGCTGGAGGAACTCAGGGCTTTCGGGGAAGCTCACCTGAGGAGAATATCGCACGTATCCAGTCCGCGGAGTGGAACGGCGAGCAAGCGAAGACACCTGAGCGGGTCCGGCACTAGCTGGTTGAAGCGAGTACATGAGAGGACACTGGCTCCACTCGGAGATTGTAGAATCTGGCGAATGTGTTAGGTGTCGCCCAGCCTGCAGCTCTGCAGATGTCTGTTAGCGAGGCGCCATGCGCTAGAGCCCAAGAGGACGCCACACTCCGGGTGGAGTGTGCGGTCACACCAAGGGGGCACGGTCGACCTTGCTGCTGGTATGCCAAAGCAATGGCGTCCACTATCCAGTGAGACAACCTTTGCTTGGAGAGAGCCTTTCCCTTCAGCTTCCCACCATAACAGACAAAGAGCTGGTCTGAGGTCCTGAAACACTGCGTTCTGTGTACATAGATGCGACGAGCACGTAATGGACAGAGCAGTGCCAAGGCTGGGTCTGCCTCCTCCGGGGGCAGCGCTTGCAGGTTCACCACCTGGTCCCGGAAGGGAGTGGTAGGAACCTTGGGCACATATCCAGGCCGGGGTCTCAGGATCACGTGAGAGTAAGCCGGCCCGAATTCCAAGCACGCTTCGTCAACGGAGAATGCGTGCAGGTCCCTTACCCTCTTGATGGAGGCCAATGCAGTCAGAAGCGCTGTCTTCATTGACAGGAAGTTAAGCTCGACAGACTGCAAAGGCTCAAAGGGAGCACTGCGCAGGGCAGTTAAGACCACTGCGAGGTCCCAAGAGGGTACGAGAGGAGGGCGAGGAGGATTCAGTCTCCTTGCTCCTCTCAGGAACCTGACGATCAGGTCGTGCTTCCCCACTGACTTACCTTCTATTGGGTCATGATGTGCGGCAATGGCGGCGACATAGACCTTGAGGGTGGAGGGAGACAGCCTTCGCTCCAACCCTTCTTGAAGAAAGGAAAGCACGACACTGATCGAACATCTCCGGGGGTCTTCTCGGTGAGAAGAGCACCAGTTGACGAAGAGGTTCCACTTCAACGCATAGACGTGTCTCGTGGACGACGCTCTAGCGGAAGTGATGGTAGCCACCACCGCTGGTGGTAGGGTACTCAAACCTGCCTCGTCCCGTCCAGGAGCCACACGTGGAGGTTCCAAAGATCGGGACGAGGGTGCCATAGGGTGCCCCGTCCCTGAGAAAGGAGGTCCTTCCTCAGGGGAATCGGCCAAGGAGGTGCTGTCGCGAGGAGTATGAGTTCGGAGAACCAGGTCCGGGTGGGCCAGTATGGCGCGCGGCCAGCTGTGCGCCAGTGCATCTGTGCCGAGCGTGCCCTCGGTCAGGGAATAATACAGGGCGCAATGGGTTGAGTCGTGAGAGGCAAACAGATCTATCTGTGCGTCCCCGAACTGGTCCCAAATCAGCTGAACCGACTGGGGATGGAGTCGCCAATCTCCCGGGAGGGGCTGAAGCCGTGAGAGCTCGTCGGCTGCACAGTTCAGGGCTCCGGGGATATAAATGGCACGAAGCGACCTCAGATGCTTCTGACTCCATAAGAGGAGGTGGCGGGCGAGTTGCGACATACGGCGGGAGCGCAGACCACCTTGACGGTTGATGTAAGCTACGGTCGCGGTATTGTCTGAACGGACTAGTACATGCTGGCCCCTGAGCACGGCTCGGAAGCGGCGCAGGGCGAGCTGTACAGCCAGCAACTCGAGGCAATTGACGTGCCATAGGCGGTGGGGTCCTGTCCAGGAGCCCGCGGCAGCACGCCCATTGCACATGGCACCCCAGCCCGTGGTAGAGGCATCTGTTGTTACAACAATATGCCGGGAAGCTCGTTCCAGGGGCACTCCGGCCCGTAGAAAACTGAGGTTCGACCACGGGGTGAAGGTCTGACAGCAGGTCGGAGTAACTGGTACTCGGAGAGTGCCGTGTTGCCATGCCCACCTCGGGACTCGGTCGCGAAGCCAAAGCTGAAGCGTCTCATATGAAGCAATCCGAGCGGTGTTGCCACGGCTGCGGATGCCATATGCCCCAGGAGCCTCTGAAAAAGTTTCAGTGGAACCGCACTCTTGCCCTCGAACTGTCTGAGGCAAATCAGCAGTGACTGCGCGCGCTCGCTCGTAAGCTGCGCGGACATGGCGACCGAGTCGATCTCCGTACCGAAAAAAGAGATCCTCTGCACGGGGCAAAGTTTGCTCTTCTCCCAGTTGACCCGAAGGCCCAGACGGGCTACATGGCGGAGCACCAAGTCCCTGTGTTCGCAAAGCTGATCTCAAGAGTGAGCTAGGATTAGCCAGTCATCGAGATAATTCAGAATGCGAACCCCGTGTTCCCGGAGGGGAACAAGGGCTGCCTCAACGACCTTCGTGAAGACGTGAGGAGACAGGGCTAGCCCGAATGGGAGAACTGCGTACTGATATGCCTGCCCCTCGAAAGCAAACCGCAGGAACAGTCTGTGTCGAGGGAGGATGGAGACATGAAAGTAGGCGTCCTTCAGGTCGATCGCTGCAAACCAATCCTGGTGCCGCACACATTCGAAAACGCGTTTGGCGGTGAGCATCTTGAACGGCAGCCTGTGAAGGGAGCGGTTCAGAACGCGCAGGTCCAGGATTGGCCGTAACCCACCGGTTTTCTTCGGGACAATGAAGTACGGGCTGTAGAAGCCGGTCCTCATTTCGGCTGGAGGGACAGTCTCGATCGCACCCTTCGCCAGCAGGGTAGCAACCTCCGCTCTCATGATAGGGGCCTTGCCACCGACCATAGTGGAGCGGACTCCCCTGAAGCGGGGAGGAGACCGCGCGAACTGAATCGCGTAGCCGAGCCTGATCGTTCGCGCGACCCAGCGGGACAGGTTGGGAAGCTCTAGCCAGGCTCCCAAGGACTGTACCAGCGGGGTCATTCGAACCACAGACTTCCCGTCGGTGGAGCAGCGAGGCGGTATGGCTGACCCAGACGTGGACGGCATAGCGGCCCGGTGTGGGGGTACAGTCATAGACCGCGTCCTGACAGAGGAGACCAGGGAAGGACGAACGTTCCACGGGGGTCTGCTCTGCCAGGGGTCTGGCGACAGAGGAGAATGAGAGCGGCACGGTCCGGGGACGGCGCGCACTGTCATCCGGCTCTGGGACAGAGGAGGACGAGGGGTGCACGGCCCGGGGGTGGCGCACCGTGTCGTCCGAGAACTCTGTGTGCTCAGAGATGGGAGAGTCAGTTCTTTCTGGAATAAGGATTCTTCCCCGGCCCTCCACCAGGGAAAGGAGTGGCCCTGCTACCAGCTCCTGGAAAGAACTGAGTCCCATCTCTGAGCAGCCCATCTCAAGAGTGCCGCTTAACCCGGCGTATAGCGGGGGGCGGGGCTGGAGAGGGCTGTGGCGTCCCCCTGCAGGAGGGCGCCTTCGGCGGTGGGCAGACCGAGGGATCTGCTCGGACGGCGGGGCCGTCGGGGCAGAATAAGCCTCAGTCTGCTCGAGGGCGGTTGAGAACTGTTGGGCAAAGCCCTCAACCGCACCGCCGAAGAGGCCGACCTGGGATATGGGGGTGTCAAGCAGATGGGTCCGCCCGACATCCTGCACATCAGACAGGTTCAGCCACAGAATGGTGGACATCACCTGACCCAGGGAGCGTACGGCCACTTTCGTCGCTCGGAGAGCAAGGTCAGTGGCGGCGCGCAGCTCATTGAAGAGCCCTGGGTCAGTCCCGCCCTCGTGCATGTCCGTGAGCATCTGGGTCTGGTTGACCAGCAGAATGGCCATGGCATGCAGTGAGGCGGCTGCCTGTCCTGTAGCGCTATAGGAATTCGCCACAAGTGTAGACGAAAAACTACAGGCTTTGGACGGGTGCTTAGGATCGCGCCGAGAGGAAGCACTCTGAGGACACAGTAGCATCGCAACAGAGCGTTCAACCGGGGGGACCCCAGTGTACCCATGGGCAGCGGCCCCGTCGAGGGAAGGAAGGGCGGAGGAGATCAACGAGGGATCGCTGGAAGACATGGGGGTCTTCGAGGATTTCGAGATCTCCTGATGCACATCCGGGAAGAAAGGCATTGGAGTGGACGCCGACAGGAGTCAGCGGCCACACCCAAAACCAATCGTCCAGCAGCGAGCGCTCGGACAGGGTGAAGGTTCCACTCTAGTCCGATGCTCGCAGCGGCCCGGGAAAGCATGGCCGTCATCTCAGGATCTGACTAGACAAATGCCATATGCACACCCGAAAGTGGCAGCACTGTCGAATCTTCACTTCCTGAAGATTCTAGCCCGCCCTGTGATGCTGCGATGGACAACAGATCCGATTCTGGAGCGTCAAGGGAAACCCGCGGGGCATCCGAAAATAGACCCGGGGAATCCCCTGAACACTCGCGGGTTGCGTCACTGAAGAGGGGGGCGTGGTCCACGGACAAACAGTCGGCGGATTTGTTCCACACTCACACCCTCAGGTCACCCTGGCCACCAGCCGAAGTAGCACCTCACATGGAGTGTGGATGAAGGGACTCTCTCTCTAACGAGATCATTGAGTCTCGACCGTAATGACGCGATGGTCACGTTCCCGCGGGGAGAACGTGAGTCATCCACAAACGCTGCTCTAGCGTGATCAAGCCCAAGCACGCAGAGCAGAGAATGTGCCCATCAAAATCGTAAATGAGTCGACCGCAACCAGAAATGCACGGGCGAGCCGTCTTTAAAAAGACGTGCCGCGTGCGAGCTCTTTTATGAGAGGAGAAAAAAACTCCGCGATGTTGAAGCGAGCAGGGAGACACACACTCATTGGCAGATCACTGCACAGATCAGCAGGCAATGTGAACTCGCTGCAGATCGCCGTCACACCAACACCGGAGAGAGTGGCTCGTCTCGTAGAGTGAAGTCAGAAATGGCTGTGGAGTGAAGAGATGCTCTTGGCTCCTAAGCGAAAACATGCCTATTTGCTGCCAGCGTTCTCCTTAAATACCCACGAGGTGAGGCGGAGTTACGCAATGCAAATTCCACAGACCCATGGCATTTATTTGCCATTGGCTCGTTTTTGTATACTCGAAGTCGATAGGCTTTCTAAGCGAAACCCCATTTGCCCCTAAATTCTCAAATAATTGAGTGCCCAACTTATCTCCCTACCTTCTGTGTGCAGGCGGTGTGTCTGAGGGTTTGATATGAGACATGTAATAGTTAAATGCATTAAAGACTTTTCTCTTTTAGATGGTAATATTGGAACACTGATATAAAACAGAGGCAATATAGTTGTTACATTCTGCACAAACCACACGAAGCAGGAGAATATAAAAACAAACAGACTTTAATCCAACAATCCAAACGATCACAGGGCATAGAAACTCAGGAGAACAGGAAAACAACAACACAGATGACACCAGACAAAAAAAAAAAAAAAAAAACTGAAACAAAAAGGGAGTATCTGTTATTGGGACAGAAGACCAGACCTAACAATGCAACAAGTAGCAGAAGCTAATGATGTCCAGAATCCATCTCCTGACCCATTCTCTGATTTGGTACAAAGCGGTCAGACAAACACTTCTACCACCAGTCACCTCAACTTTGTTGTCTGCCTCTGTGAGGTGGATGAGTGCAGCGGGTTTCTTCTCCATTGCTCACTCTTCTTTGAGATGCAACCACAGTTATATCCAAAGGATCAAGCAAAGATAGCAAGTCAAGTCAAGTCATCTTCATTTATATAGCGCTTTTAACAATGGAGATTGTTTCAAAGCAGCTTTACAGAGATAAACATCCAATTTACGGTAACAGAGATTGTTTTGGCTTTATAGCGATTTTTGAAAAATGTTATTTCCAGCTAAAGTTGGTTTTGATTGATTCACTTCCCGCAAAATTATCATTTGTTATTACATTAGGGGCCACTAAGACAACGGCGTTCTCTCTAAACAGACTTTAAACGCGAACCTGTGACCTGATGGCGTTCACATGCGCATTCAAAATTGATTCTATAGTTATATTCGTTTGGATATGTGCGCGCAGGTTTGTAATTTCCCAACAAACCATGCCTAAACAAACTACTTGTCTTGCCTATAAATTTGTTAGAGAATTTTATTTTATCACTTCGAGGTACGCGAACCGGATTTCAACAACGCTTTATCTGTAGAGTGGGAAAGGGATCCTCCATAGGGAGAGGATAGTTGACACTTCAGCACTGCATTGTCATCGGGTCCAAGCGAATCTCCTTCGTCAGTTCTGGATACGGCCTCGATCCGGCAGGCTGCAGGAAAACCTCGGGATAAACAAAGACACTAAAGTTAGCGTAGATGCCATTCTTCTTATGATGTAACGAGTACATCTGGATTTAAGGGAAGTGTTCCCAGTTCCGGCTGACCTAATCTATGCAGCCTAACATTGAATTATCGAAGTCTATAATGTATTATGTGTATGCTAGGTCAAAGAGATGTGTTTTTAGTCTAGCTTTGAACTGACAGAGTGTGTCTGCTTCCCGGACAATGGTAGGAAGACTATTCCAAAGTTTTGGTGCTAAATAGGAAAAGGATCTACCGCCAGCAGTCGATTTTGATATTCTAGGTATTATCAACTGGCCGGAATTTTGAGATCGCAATAGACGTGAAGGACTATAATGTTTTAAAAGCTCACTCAAGTACTGCGGAGCTAAGCCATTTAGTGCTTTGTAAGTAATCAACAATATTTTAAAATTTATACGATGTTTAATAGGCAGCCAATGCAGTGTTGACAGAACCGGGCTAATATGGTCATATTTCCTGGTTCTGGTAAGAACTCGAGCTGCTGCGTTTTGAACTAGCTGTAGTTTATTTATTAAGCGTGCAGGGCAACCACCCAGTAGAGCATTACAATAATCTAGCCTTGATGTCATGAACGCATGAACTAATTGTTCTGCATTTGTTAATGAGAGCATATGGCGTAATTTAGATATGTTTTTAAGATGGAAAAATGCGGTTTTACAGATACTAGACACGTGACTTTCAAATGAGAGATTGGTATCAAAGAGCACACCCAGGTTCCTAACCGACGACGAAGACTTAACAGAGCAGCCAACAGTATTCTAGGTTATTACGTGTGGAAGTTTTTTGTCCAATAATTAGAATCTCTGTTTTTTCAGAATTTAGTAGTAGGAAATTACTAGTCATCCAATTTTTTATATCGGCTATGCATTCCGTTAATTTTGTGAATTGGTAAGTTTCGTCGGGACGTGAAGAAATATACAGCTGAGTATCATCGGCATAACAGTGAAAACTAATTCCATGTTCCCTAATGATATCTCCTAATGGTAGCATGTACAGAGTGAACAGCAACGGTCCTAGTACTGAGCCTTGTGGTACGCCATACTGAACTTGTGATCGATAAGACATATCTTCATTTACTGCTACAAACTGATAACGGTCAGATAAGTATGATTTAAACCATGCTAGTGCAACTCCACTAATGCCAACATAATTTTCAAGTCTATTTAAAAGAATGTTGTGGTCAATAGTATCAAATGCAGCACTAAGATCAAGTAACACTAATAGAGAGATACAACCACGATCGGATGATAAGAGCAAATCATTTGTGACTCTGATGAGAGCGTACATCATCTCATGTCTATCCGGCAGAGCGTTGCAATGGGCTAATTCCATCTGGGAAGCAAGTGGACCCATGATGAATTCCTTGACAGCTTTTACCAACCAGTTCAAGGAGGTTTTTGGCCAAACGGTGAGCCCATTGTCAGGGCATGATCAACTTTTCAGTTTACATCAAGGTAAACTTCCTGTTGCAGATTATACTTTGAAATTCCGCACATTAGCAGCTACAGGTGGTTGGAATGAAGCTGCATTAATAACAGCTTACCGTCAAGGACTTAATTCCACCATTCGTCAACAAAGGGCCATTTATGATGAAAGCGCAATGAATGAGTTAGCGCAACTCCAGCACTTAGAACCCATGCAAGTTGACACTGTCCATATGTCCAATGCGGAGTAACGCTCCGCATAGGAAATCTTCATGAAGAAAAGATCTTTTTCTGGTGCTGGAAGGATCTACTGCTGACGTCATCCTGGGACGCCCTTGGATGCTTCATCACTCACCTACGGTATGCTGGACCAGGGGAAAAATCCTGAAATGGGGAGAGAACTGTCATCAAGAAAGTTACCACATCTTCAGAACCTGTCTTCTTTAATTCCACAACTGTTGAGAGTCCAGAGGTAACAACACGGCAAGAAATATGTCCTGAGTTCCAGGATGTCTTCAGTAAGCAGTTGGCAACCAAATTACCACCTCATTGGCCATGTGACTGTGCCATTGATCTGCTGCCTGGTTCTACTCCACCTAAAGGAAGGATTTATCCACTGTCCATCCCGGAGCAGAAGGCCAGTAACAGGTAGGAGCTGTACTATCTCAGCGGCAGGGGGAAGCTCCGAGGCTCCATCCATGTGCCTTTTTTTCAAAGAAATTGATCATATTCCAGAAACTACTCCCAACGAACCAGCTCTGCCCTGGAGGTCCGAGGGGCGGATCTACGTGCCAACATCCATTCGTCTGCCCCTCATGGACTCAATCCACACCTCACGGGCTCTGGACACCCAGGCAGCCAACAGACCCTCTTGCTCCTCAGTAATCGTTACTGGTGGCCTAGTATGACCATTGATGTCTCCCAATACGCCAGAGGATGCTCAGTCTGTGCCATGTCGAAGGTTCCACACCACCTGCCTGAAGGGAAACTGGTACCCATACCACGGAGGCCCTGGTCACATTTGGGAGTGGACTTTTTGTCAGATCTTCCTCAATCGGACACCTACACCTGCATCCTGGTAGTCGGTTGATCGCTTATCGAAAGCTTGTAAACTGACCCCACTAAGGATACTACCAACAGCCAGAGGGGCTGTTCCAACATATCTTCCGTCACTTCGGAATTCCTGAGGATATCGTTTCAGTTTGAGGGCCTCGTTCATTCTCACAGGTATGGCGTGCCTTCTTCCAGCTCTTGGGAGTGTCAGTGATTCTGACATCTGGATACAACTCTGTCCAACAGCCAGACTGAGCGGAAGATTCAGGAGATTGGGAAATATTTGTGGTCATGTTGCCACCAACGTGTAGCCGATAATCCGCGCTGCTTTGAGCTGTCGCTAACTTTCTCTCAAAAAGAACCCTGAAAAAGACCAAGGCCTACCAATAGGTGTCAGTGTTTTTGATTTTGTCTAAGTCTTCATCTTCAGACGAAAATGCATTCTACTCTTAGTCACATTTTTGTCATTTTTGTCTTTCATAGTTTTAGTCTAGTTTTAGCCAACGAAAAGTAATTGCATTTTTGTCAACTTTTAGTCAGTACTTTTAGTCAAACTGCAATTACCAACATTACTTTTGGTAGCCATTTTATATGTAGTCTTTAGTCAAAAATAGTCATTTTTCTTCTCACTTTAGACCAATACAATTCTGAGAAATTTGAATCAAGGTAACAGGCTGTTTAAAAAAATTGTACTCTTAGCAGTAGCACTTGTGCAATTTTACATATCCCTTTTCCTTAGTTAGTTAGCCTATATGCTGTGCTGTCTGCTAATTTATAAGGTAGGATCATACATTAAGGTTAGATAAGTGTTATTATACTAGTTCAAGAATCAAGTAAAAAAAAATTCTTTAGCTGTTGTGGAAAACAGCATTTATTTGAAACTTCAAATAAAAGTGCAACGAATGAACACACGTTCAAACGCAGTCAGTGCATTGGCTGATGAACATATTCCTGAGTCTGACATATCACTCTGCCAGTGCATTCAAGAGGACAGTACTTTAAACTATTGTTCTGTTCATTCAAGTACAGTATTTTTAAACATAATGTGATAAAAACCTGTACAAATGTGGGCTGTACACATTTGGAAGCAAAATAACATTTGAAATCTTAAACAAAAAAATTACAGGCTAAGAGAGCCTTTTATTAACCCTCTGGGGTCTGAGGTGTTTTCTGGGCCCTGGAGGTGGTCTGACATGCTCTGACATTTATGCTTTTTTTCTGATACTTGTGACATTTTCATGGCTAGAGTCTGATTACACTGTATTCAGCACAAACTCTGCTACAGTAATATGTCAGCAGCATGTATGTAAAAGTTTTTAGTTTTGAGATAATGACGTTTATGCGTGGTTTGTCACTGAAATAAGGTCATAAAACCCATACTAATTATTTCTTCACAAGACTTTTGAAAATTGTATCACATAGCCTAGAATATTTGCTTCAAAACTATGTGAAAATCATCCTGACTACTCATTCAGATAAGACAATATATTGATTTAAAATTTGTTTTGACAGGTTTTGTGTAAGAAAGCTTTATGCAGGGAGCCGTTAACCACCCCTTAATATTGATGGGTTTCACACCTGAGAAAGACAAAGACCCTCCCCTAATGGCCCTATTAGGTGATATCATTATGAGGAGCCTTGCACAAAGAATGAGGAGAGACTTAAAAAAGAATGGCTTTTAGATTGTTTGGATTTATTTACAACACAACATAATCCAAAGATACACAACAAATGACAAAAAAGCACATTAGTAAACACACTGATCTAAAGACAGAGACTTGGTCAGTCACACACATTTGTGCCATTCCTAAAACATAGTAGGCTACATACCCGTCATCTCCAAGGTGTTTGATTTTTCACTTTACCATGTTCATGTACAGAGACTCATGTGAATGTTTAAGTCAGCAGGACTCATCAGTGGCATCTGGTCCCTTTAAAAATATTTTTTTAGAAAAAAAAACACCTGTGAAGATGCTGATATCAAGAGAAACTATAGGGCTGCACGATTTTGGGAATACATTTTAGATTTTTCTGGTTAAAATGATTAAATTTACTTAATACAAACACTATATACACTCACCTAAAGGATTATTAGGAACACCATACTGATACTGTGTTTGACCCCCTTTCGCCTTCAGAACTGCCTTAATTCTACGTGGCATTGATTCAACAAGGTTCTGTAAGCATTCTTTAGAAATGTTGGCCCATATTGATAGGATAGCATCTTGCAGTTGATGGAGATTTGTGGGGGCACAAAGCTCCCGTTCCACCACATCCCAAAGATGCTCTATTGGGTTGAGATCTGGTGACGATGGGGGCCATTTTAGTACAGTGAACTATATATATATATATATATATATATATATACACTCACCTAAAGGATTATTAGGAACACCTGTTCAATTTCTCATTAATGCAATTATCTAATCAACCAATCACATGGCAGTTGCTTCAATGCATTTACGGGTGTGGTCCTGGTCAAGACAATCTCCTGAACTCCAAACTGAATGTCAGAATGGGAAAGAAAGGTGATTTAAGCAATTTTGAGCACGGCATGGTTGTTGGTGCCAGACGGGCCGGTCTGAGTATTTCACAATCTGCTCAGTTACTGGGATTTTCACGCACAACCATTTCTAGGGTTTACAAAGAATGGTGTGAAAAGGGAAAAACATCCAGTATGTGGCAGTCCTGTGGGCGAAAATGCCTTGTTGATGCTAGAGGTCAGAGGAGAATGGGCCGACTGATTCAAGCTGATAAAAGAGCAACTTTGACTGAAATAACCACTCGTTACAACCGAGGTATGCAGCAAAGCATTTGTGAAGCCACAACACGCACAACCTTGAGGCGGATGGGCTTCAACAGCAGAAGACCCCACCGGGTACCACTCATCTCCACTACAAATAGGAAAAAGAGGCTACAATATGATTTCTGTTGAGACATTCAGATGGTAGAGTCAGAATTTGGCGTAAACAGAATGAGAACATGGATCCATCATGCCTTGTTACCACTGTGCAGGCTGGTGGTGGTGGTGTAATGGTGTGGGGGAAGTTTTCTTGGCACACTTTAGGCCCCTTAGTGCCAATTGGGTATCGTTTAAATGCCACGGCCTACCTGAGCATTGTTTCTGACCATGTCCATCCCTTTATGGCCACCATGTACCCATCCTCTGATGGCTACTTCCAGCAGGATAATGCACCATGTCACAAAGCTCGAATCATTTCAAATTGGTTTCTTGAACATGACAATGAGTTCACTGTACTAAAATGGCCCCCACAGTCACCAGATCTCAACCCAATAGAGAATCTTTGGGATGTGGTGGAACGGGAGCTTTGTGCCCTGGATGTGCATCCCACAAATCTCCATCAACTGCAAGATGCTATCCTATCAACATGGGCCAACATTTCTAAAGAATGCTTTCAGCACCTTGTTGAATCAATGCCACGTAGAATTAAGGCAGTTCTGAAGGCGAAAGGGGGTCAAACACAGCATTAGTATGGTGTTCCTAATAATCCTTTAGGTGAGTGTATATATATATATATATGAACACCAAGTTTGTTGTGCCTTGTAGGCATATATGTGTAGGGGGGGCTATATAAAATATTAACAATAGCCCAGATAGCAGGCAGCCTATAAATCGTTAAAAAGGAACACTTCAGTAACACTACACTAGAGAAAAAAATATATGGATTATCATATGTTACTTCAAACGTTTCCATACGTTACGACGTTTTGAAATGAGCCTAATGTTTGGTGCGTTTATCTTTTCAAACTCACAGCGCGTGCAGAGGACATTTACTGATGCGATCGAGCCACTCCAAACTATGAAACATTATTCTTACCATATTACGTGTGAGCAGATATCCACAAACACAGTATTTACCGGTAAACACAGGTCTAAACATTATAATTTTCACCATGAACACTCATACGAGCCTACTGTTATATCGTGCTGTGTTTAATTATCGAACATAAAAACATTCTCGTATGCTACATGTAGGCCTATATACATTTAGCATTAGGCTTCATGTTTTTACAATCACATTTCATAACGTACATTTTAGTCTGGCACCAGTTTAACTAGTAGCTACAATGTAAAGTTTATGCAACAATAACATACTACTATTAGTATCTTACCTTAAAAATCGTTCTCATAATCAAATCGTATTCTTCTAATACTTCTGAGGTAAATCTAAGGTAAACAACTCGATGAAAAGCAGAGCAGTACTGAAGTCACTGATTCTTTGTTTTGAGGTGATGAGGGCGGTAACAGCTCTGTGTTCCACCGCGTGGATCATTTGCATATGAACAGCTCGTGCGGGTGTGGGCATGGTCACATTAGCGCTAATCAGCTCAGGCTGGAGAAACTGTACCTGGTTGAAAAGAAAGAAGATTGGATTTGCAATTACTCACTAAAAACATCCTAAAAGCTACAAAATAACTGAAATTAAACATAGGCTAATATTAATTATAGATTTCTGTTATCTTTAAGTTGAACTATCTTCTGAAATGGCCGTTAATTTCACACAGTCACCTATAATAACAAATCACTCTAAGATAACACTAAGTTAGCTAACTTGTATTAGCTAACATTAGTTCAAATGTATCTAACGTTAATTCAATTTGCATGTATTTGTATAGCTCTTTTCATAATACATATGGTTTCAAAACAGCTTTACGGAAGATGCATGACGTGTATTATTAAATTAAGACATGCATCTTCTGTAAAGCAGATTTAAAAAGCATTGAGAAAAGCGCTATACAAATACATGTAAATTGAATTGTATTAACGTTAGCTATCACAAGATAGCTAACTTAATTAACAGAAAGCTAAAACGTCTTTTGCAAGAAAAATATCGCTTCTTGGCTAAGTCAACATTTCTACCTAATTTAGCTATGTTGACACACTCAGTAACACTGAACTAACCTTAAGAAAAGTTTTTACATACGATTTTACACAGTTAGTTTACTTACCGTGACGGAGGATGCATAAACAGCAGGTTGATGTGCTTTCAGATGCCCTTTTAAGTTTGTTGTATTCTTTCCGCATAATTTATAGCCACAGGGCTTTTCTCCGTGTTCTGTGACTGTGTCATTGCATAATGTCTTCCCTTCAGATGAATTGTAAATGAAATGCTTCCATATGTCGATTCTTCTTTTCCTTCCTAATGCTGAAGCCATTGTTGCAGCGAGCTCACAAGTTTGAGTTTTGGTAACCTAGACTACCCGTACCCGTGACATCAGCTGCGGCTGCCTGCCTGAGATACGCCCTCAAGGAGAAGGGAAGCACATGAAAGACAGCCTATGATGATATGAAGACATCATGTATTTTGAATGTCCGATATTTCTAAATTAACATCTAGTCCTGTCTCGTCTTGTTAACAATTAAACGGCATACATTTCGTCATAGTTTTAATCATCAGATATTAGTTTAGCTTGTCAACGTCTCGTCTTAGTCACAGAAAAAATTGTCGTTAACGAACATTTTTCGTCGTCGTCTTCGTTAACAAAATTAACACTGATAGGTGTTTAAAGTTAAGGAATGTGATCTACGAGAGATTATGCCACTAAAGAATATAAAATCAGGCCAACAACTGAAATCGCAATCTCAAAATGACTCTGAACCCACGGATCAAGCTGGCAAACAAGCGGCTAGCGAGCCAAATAAAGCTCATGGGAATGTGCCTACAGATGCTATTCTTTCGGCCATTCAATCGCTAAAGGGTGATTTGGCTAAACAATCCACTGATATGTTGGAAGCCATTAAATGTATCAAAACGGAGTTGCTATTTCACTCTAATAGAATTGGAGAAGCTGAGGACAGAATTTCGCAACACTCCAGCAGAAAACTAAGAGGCTTGAGGAGACGGTAGAGACCAAGTAACAAGATCCAAGACCTGGAAGATCGAGGACGTCGGCCTACCTGAAAAAGTAGAAGGTGCAGATATGTGTGCTTTTCTGGAGGACTGGCTTCCCAAAGTTTTGGCCGACACCTTTTCTCCTATCATGGAACGTGCCCATCGGGTGGGCCAGATCAATCCGAACCGTCCTTCTGTTCCCAGAACAATTGTCATGAAGTTTCTGAACTATAAAGATCGCGAAAAGACACTAAGGAAACTTATAGAGATAAACTACGGAGACCAGGGATTTAATCTGTTTCCGGATCCGTCGGCTGAGACCCTTCAACAGCAGTGACGCTTCGACGCGGTGAAAGCCCTGCTGAGTTCTATGGATGTTCGGTACCGCATGCTTTATCCAGCGCATCAGATAGTAACCCATGCAGATCAGCGGCGAATTTTCAAGACCGTCTCAGAACCGGAGGATTTTATTCTGGATTTGAAAAGTACCACATAAATAGATCTATACAGTATAGCTTGTTCTAATGGTCTGGTTTATTTTTATCACACTTAAAAGAAGGTACTATCTTGTCCGTTTGCCAGTGCATAGAAACCTGAACTAGGATGATATATGAATATGACTTTCTACAGTTAATGTAAATACCTATATATATTATTTAAGCGAAATTCAGATGTTCAAATTTAACAAAATAAAATCATTCTCTTCCCTCTCATATATGAGGGGCACTTCAATTGCCAAATATTAAATTATATTACTTGGCAGCACAGCTGCGAACAGCCATGTTTTATTTTTCAAAAACTAATAATCCAGACTGGATTGATATTGAAAAGAATGGATATATGAGTATCCCATTATACTCATATATATATATATATATATATATATATATATTCAGCGCAAATCAAAACATTAAAAAAAGACACTCTTAACCCCTTTCTCAGAAATACCATGCTAGTTTGGTATGAGGCTCATTCTTTTTTGGAGGAGACAATAACAACTTCCGTATTTTCACCAATTTGGAGGAATAAAGATTTTATACCTGGGCGGAATGATATGGGGTTTAAAAACTGGATGCTAAAAGGGCTGCATACATTAAAGGACTTATATGTAGGAGGTTCACAAATTACTTTTCAACAGTTAGTCACAAAATACAATCTCCCTCAGAATTTTTTTTCTTCAAATATTTGCAAATCAGGAGTTATGTATATTCTTGTATAAGAACATATTTGGAACCCCCACTTTCTACCCTAAACAAATTATTTTTAAAGCATATGGATTACAGGAGAACTCTTTCCCTATTCTATAAAATGCTATTGATTGGATCAAAAGAAAATTCTCAGTCTTATCTTTTAGCATGGAAGAAAGATCAACAAGTGGACATCTCCATAGAAGAATGGGAGAAATCCTGTCCTCTGGCTCAAACTGAATCTACCAATAATAGGTGCAGACTGCTTCAATATAAATGGCTCCTCAGGACATATATTACTCCAGTTAAATTCCATAAATTTAATCCTAATATCCCTGATAACTCCACAAAATGTAATGAGGGAATAGGAACGCTCCTTCGAACGTATTCCCACATACATACATATTGTTCTTGTGTGGGGTTTTTTTTTTTGCAAAATTAATACAAATAGAGTTGAACTGATAGAGCTGGACTGATATGCGGGTGATATGCGAATGGACTCCCGGCGACGGGGCGGCCGCCTCAAATACCTTGTAGACTATGGGAAACTCTCTCTCTATATACATATACACTGTAATACACTATCAGACACTGTAATTTGCTCTGGCCCCCTTCCTGTTCGCCGGAGTGATGAGATACTTAGTAGACTGTCCTCACTCAATGACTGACTGTCTAAGTGGTGTCCGCAAAATAATATAGGGTTCATAGACAATTGTTTTTGGGGCAAACCTGACCTGTTGGAAAGAGATGGTATTCATCCCTCCTGGGATGGTGCTGCTCTTCTCTCTAGTAATATGGCACATAGTCAGAGCTGAAACATGACAATCTGGGGCTCAGGTCAGGACGCAGAGAGACTGGCTAAACCGACCGTCTGTTAGCAGTGTCATCACAGAAGTCAGATAAATCCCATCACATAGAGACTCTTTCACCTGGATGATATCATACAGAGACTGTTGCCTTGGCTTTTGGCTTGCTTAGTTGGGGACATTTAATATTCAACAATATTATTGATCTGCCTTACTGAGATTGCTGAGGTGGATGATGACACAATTTTCTTCTAGAAACAAACTTCTTGTATTATTATGTTATCACTGTGGAGCTGCTTTGATACAATCTGTATTGTAAAAAGCACAATATAAATAAAGGTAAGGTGACTTGACTTGACTGTGTCTGTTCCCCAAACTCTTCTTAATATCATTAATTCATCTTTGTCATAAGGATACATACCAAAAACTTATAAGATTATTAAACCACTTGTTAAAAAAATGCAACTTGATCCTACAGAATTAGTCAATTACAGGCTGATCTTGAATCTACCTTTTCTGTCAAAGATACTAGAAAAGGCAGTATCCTCACTATGTTCCTTTTTAGAAAGAAATGATTTAGACCGTACCATAGTACCGAGACCGCTCTCATTAGAGCCACAAATTATTTGCTCATCATCCGATCGTGGTTGTATCTCTCTATTAGTGTTATTCGATCATACTTATCTGTCTGTTATCAGTTTGTAGCAGTAAATGAAGAGATGTCTTATCGATCACAAGTTCAGTATGGAGTACCACAAGCCTCAGTACTAGGACTGTTGCTCTTCACTCTGTACAAGCTACTATTAGGAGATATCATTAGGAAGCATGCCATTAGTTTTCACTGTTATGCTGATGATACTCAGCTCTATATTTCTTCATGCCCTGACGAAACTTACCAATTAACGGAATGCATAGCTGATATAAAAAACTGGATGACTAGTAATTCCCTACTACTTAACTCTGGAAAAACAGAGATTCTAATTATTGGACAAAAACGTCCCCACGTAATAACCTAGAATACTGTCTAACACTTGATGGCTGCTCTATTAAGTCTTCGCCGTCGGTTAGGAACCTGGGTGTGCTCTTTGATACCAATCATTCATTTGAAAGTCACATTTCTAGTATCTGTAAAACCGCATTCTTCCATATTAAAAATATATCTAAATTACGACATATGCTCTCATTGACAAATGCAGAACAGTTAGTTCAGTTAGTTCATAGCACAATTCAGGCTAGATTGTTGTAATGCTCTACTGGGTGGTTGCCCTCCACGCTTAATAAACAAACTACAGCTGGTCCAAAACGCAGCAGCTCGAGCTCTTAACGCATTATAGGTTAGGTTATAGGTTAAGATTAACGCGAAATCTTAACGCATTATAGTCCTTCACGTCTATTGCGATCTCAAAACTCCGGCCAGTTGATAATACCTAGAATATCAAAATCGACTGCTGGCGGTAGATCCCTTCCTATTTAGCACCAAAATTTTGAAACAGTCTTCCTAACATTGTCCGGGAAGCAGACACACTCTGTCAGTTCAAAGCTAGACTAAAAACACATCTCTTTGGCCTAGCATTCACATAACACACTATAGACTTCTATAATTCAATGTTAGGCTGCATAGATTAGGTCAGCCAGAACCGGGAACACTTCCCATAAATCCTGATGTACTCGTTGCATCATAAGAAGAATGGATGGCGTCTACGCTAATATTAGTCTCTTTTTTTATCCCGAGGTTTACCGCAGTCCGCCGGATCCAGACCGGATCCAGATCTGATGAAGGACCTGGGTCTGGACACACACACACACACACACTCCAGATCTGATGAAGGACCTGCGTCTGGACACACACACACACACACACTCCAGATCTGATGAAGGACCTGTGCCTGGACGTGACGACAACGCAGTCCTGAAGTGTCAACTAGTCTCTCCCTGTGAAGGCCTCCTTCCCTTTACCTCTGTACAGACAAGTAATTTGGTGAGGTCAATTTGTAAAGAAAGACTACACACATGCGCACATACAGTATATATTCAAACGCGCATACCTATAGACTAAACACGTAATATGCATGTGCAAGCTGTCAGCGTTTTCACAGATTCACGTTTTTTTAAGTTTACTCGGAGATGATAATTTTTTAAAAACAAATTTCAAGGCTTGCACCTTGGAACCTATTTCATGGTTTGTGTTCTCGAGCCCCAGGCACTGCTGTTGTGCGGATGAGCGGCCGGAGCGCGTTAAGGGTTTTCTGTTAGAGCGGTGTCGTGTTAGCGGCCCCTAAGTTAATAACTAATGATCTTTAGAACGGAAGTGAATCAATCAAAACTAACTTTAGCTGGACAATAACTTTATTCTAGAGCTGCTGTGAAGCCTAAACTATCTCTGTTACTGTAATTTCCTATTATCACTGTAAAGCTGCTTTGAAACAGTCCATATTGTTAAATGCGCTATATAAATGAAGGTGACTTGACTAGACTTGGCTATACTTTTTTTAAGGAACACTTAATACTAATGCAATTCTTGTCTAATAAAGGTTGTTTTAAGCCACTTAATCAATGGCATTTTCACATTTTATATGACCTAATCTAAAGTGAAAACTATTAACAGTTAATAAGTTGTTAAAGCATAAAAAAACATGATCTAATTATTTACATATGAGCTAATTAAACAATTTTACAGTGACAATGAATGAAAAACTCACTATTTGTATATAGCCTATTAATATATTAAAACTATAGAGACTACAATACATTAACTATGAATTAATTGATAAACTAATAGTTTGCAAATTATTTATAAATACTTTATTACTGTATACTTATTATAAAGTGTAGCCGAATATAGTATATTTGTAATGCAATGCTAATCGACAGAGCCTTTATCCCTAAAAAAAATACTATAAAATAATAGCATTTCTGCTTCATATGATAGAAAGCCACATTAGATTACAAAAGGAAGTCATTTCGAACACTTGACTGACATTATAAATAAAGTTTGGAGCAAAAACAGGTCATTAAATGTTCTCTTTTGTTAGACAAGTTTATAAACTCATCTTATTACAAGTTTGGAAAGATGTGTGGCGCATTGCTTACAAGTGACTCAAACTCGCAGCGATGGAGCAGCATTTACTGCGAACCGATCGATCCGCTCTGATGGTGTGACGATGTTCGGCTGGATTGCCCTCGAGTGCCACGAGAGGTCGCTCCACCTCTGCACTGCCTTCCCTTGGACTGTTCACGCACACACCCTGGACTGATTACTCACACACCTGTTTCCACTGATCACTCTCACACCTGGATCTAGTTCCACACGCAGCTCCACACACATTTATACCTCACTGTCACTATCACTCTTTGCGTAGTATTGTATGACTGTATGTCACTGTCGTGGTCTATTTCTAGTGTTTCCTAGTCTTGATTCCTAGTCTGCTTTAGAGCATTTCCATGCCTGATATCCTGCCTGTGTTTCCCGACCTTCTGCCTGTGTTCCTGGACTTCGTATCGTCTGCTGCCTGCCTCTGATCTCTTGCCCGGTATTTGGACCACGATTTAGCCTTGTCTCCTATGCTGTGTCTGCTGTCTGTGACCCTTGCCTGTCTGACTACCCTGTAAATAAACCTACGCTGCACTTGGATCCCTCTGTGTCTGGTGATTCATGACAGATGGCTTCACCATGAAACACGCTGCACATATATTTATTTAATTAAAACCTTGCAATTTCAGAATCGCAATAAGCCAAATCACGGTTTCAGTTCAATTTCATTTGATCGTGCAGTCCTAGATTAACCTCACAAACAAGCACACAACAAACGCCCACATCACACAAACAATCGGCTTTGTTTCACACACATGCAAAAACTGTATCGGACACGTGCTACTGAGGTTAATTTGTTCATCGCACAGATTGATTTTTATCATAGCATGTACATATATCGCACTGTCCTTTCCCATTCCGCACATCACAACGAGGGCTGAGTTCTGCACACTCACTTCGGCCCGGGAGTATGAGCTGGACTACACTCCGTTCCCTCATACTCCACTTACGCTTACTGGAACGCACCTGATCAGGATCCGTAACAGGCTCGTAACGGGACGAATGGGATGAACGTGGCTTCAGGAAAAAGCTCCATAAAAGACATAAGGGCTGGCTCACACACCTGATCAGACATGGCTCACTGTGGCTTAAGGTTTGCGGTGGGCTCAGGCTTTTTATCCCAATGTCTCTGCTTTTGCAGGGGGCTCTGGCTCGTACTTCATTCTCTTTAAATGTACTTGTGGATCAAAATCTATTTATCTGGAAATATGCAACAATATGCCCCATACAAAACTCTCCAAAAGGCTAGATTTTTTATGTAAAAACAGGAATGTTTAGAAGGCTGAAGAAAACCTAAGAGAAAAACGAAACATGAAAGGGCTTTAGTAGGCGCACAGGCGGCATGCTTCCTGGCAGCCAATTGTGGACAATAAAGTATAGGGCTTATTTCCAGAGCCCTGGCCTACTCTGAATGGTCCACTGCTGGACTAAAGTTTGTGTAAGAAATGCTGTACTCCCTGGAGGTGGTAGAAAACGCCAGCGCATTCTGCTATCAAAATAAACCGGACAAATCCCCGACCTAATCTGGCATCCTTCATTCCACCCCTCCTACAGTACCTTGCGATTGAAATGATCCCTTAAAGGCATGTGAGATCAGTGGGACAAATGTATATGCGGCTCTTTCCATTAAGTCAAATGTGAGGTATGTGCCCAGGGAGATGATAAAGCTCATAATGATACCTTTAGCTCATGGAGAGGGTTATTTTTACCATGGGATGTTTCACCAAACACCAGCCAAATTCCTGTAAAACATCAGACTGACAAGAAACGCTAATGCTTAGAATAAATAACCTTTGAGATAGTCGATGATTGTTGTTTAACTGCACTGCTGTGAAGTCTTGATCGCATTACAGTTTCATGATACTTCATCAAATTCTTTCAGTTATTTAAAATCAATACAGCCTACAGTACCACCAGGGGTGTGCAGTAATGAATTACAAATACTCCCAGGTAGTTCTTTAAAAAAAAAATCAGAAATAGTCCTTTTAAAATAGTTTAAAATGGTGTATTTTTACTTTAACTTGAGTACATTTTATGTACAATTTTATTTATATGCATCAACGTGATTGGATAGGGAGAGAGTAATCGGTCTCCTGACTCCTATCAAATCTATTGCACATACAAAACCTTAACCACATTTAGGTTTGGATATAAACCGGCAGGTTTAGATGCCGGTTAATCATACTGTAGCTGCTACGGAAGCGCATCCTTCAAGTATTAATTCAATCGCGATATCAGCATTTCATTCTTTCTTAGAACACGTAAAGGTAAATAGGTAAAACACGTTAAGGTTCTGCTTACTAGATGATCTGTAGGCTTTATCTACAGGGCCTAAAATTTGGTGCCAGGTTGCGGGTATTGAGTACAATCAGTGCCTGTCCTCCCTATACACAAAGCAGTAGGGCCCCGAACCACCAGGGGCTCTCAAAATGATTTAATGACTAGGGCTGTGTTTTAGTTTAGTTTCTGATTTTGTCTTACAGGCAGCGATTGTGAAAACCCGATGATGCATTCCGTTCCTTTCCTTTATAGCGGTGCGCTGTCGCCCTTTCTACGTAACATCCAAATCAGTTAAATCGTGTAACATGACTGTCGTAATATACAGTCTCCTGACCGGCGTGCTCGATATAAAAAAAAGAGTTAACAGCGCATTGAGCTGCGAAAGAGACGCGGTTCCCCAGGCGGCTTTCTATGCACGCGGTCCGAGATGGAGCGAAACACAGACAAGTATAGGCTACTTTGGACTTCGGCTGTCTGCTTAGACGAACATATAGAGAGAGGTGCGATCTGCACTGTCACACTCTAAAACTCTTAAGAAAAAAGGAAAAATAGCTTACCATGACTTAATGTACTATAATTGGAGGACCAAATTCAGTATGCACGTTATTGATGACCCATGTGTGGTGATAAAACTACAGCTCGTTAATAAACAGTGTTTTTTGTTTGATTCATTTCATACAATCTGCACTTGCACAAGAATATTTTTCAGTCAGCAAAATGTTTTGTTCCAGTCAGTTGTGAATGCTGCCAATATAGTAGTTTATTTGCCCTGCAAAGAGATGTGCTTTTGTGTGTGTATTTTTATTTTCCTTTGAAAAAGTTTCCCCAGAAATACTTACATATTTAATGCAAATTATATTATCAGCATAACAACTTGAGTAAATGTAGCATTTTTTGAAAAGTAATGGTACTTTTTTACTTTCACTGTTATTTTTCAGTACTCTTTTCACCCCTGCATACCATAGTAAAATAACCAGAAAAAGACAAAGGTATTAGGAAAGGATGTTTTATAAAAGTGGATACCACATACAACAACATACAAGTGGATACAACACTGTTGGTTATAGTGTTTAATTCCTTTTTATTCATGTTTTGAAAAACTTACTGTTGGTTGACCACTAGTTGTACGGACTGAGAAACCAATCCAACTCTTTTCTTCCACTGCAGTGTGGCCCAGCAAAACCAGTGGAAGACATCGCCGCAGAACGGAAACATAGCTTGATCAAACCTCTTTCCAGAAACTCTAATGCAGATTTCTACCTGATGCCAGTTTATAAAAAATCTGAATTCAACAAATACACTGAATGATTATAAGGTTTATCTTACTTTGTCTTTGAGAATCTTTCATAATATAATGTAACTCTATAGTAACATCCAACTGAATTCAGGTCACTTAAATTTAAAATATGCTCTTTACTTCCTTACACATTCATAGTATTCTTTTAGTAGTTTTGTTAGGGAATTTATTTTTTTGTTAATCAAATTCCCTGTGTTGATAATACAGCAGGAGGCTCTAGTTATCAGTATCTCACAAATCCTTCAGACTGGTCAGTTGACAAACTCACTCAAATATACATTATTTAATTAAGATTAGATGTCATGCTTACTGATAGTTGGGATCAAGGTCGGCACCACATAATTGTTAGCAGGCAATTTGTTTCATGTCTTGCTTCCAGAAGATTTGTTGTTTTTTTCAGATCAAAACACAAAGGGAGGCCTCAGGAATTGCCAGCTAATGTCCATTATGACCAAAGCAATCTACCAAGAGCAGCGCAAATTAGCATAGGGTCGCAGATAAGCAGAGGCATTCCTAATAAATGACCATGAGTGGAGAAACTTCTCTCCCCTCTACACTCGCTGTCTGCGGTGCCTCCTCCTACAGCACCCAGCACAGCAGGACAAAATGGGCTCAGACTGCTTTTTTCTGATTTTAAATAATGGTGCAAATACCAGTAAATTGACTAGCGCAAACCTTAGTAAATCACATTGAGTGGTATATTAAAAACTCTCCTCCCATAAATGTCTGAAAGGGAAACGCCTACAAATGCATATGCAATAACAACAAAACAAAAAATAACTATGTCCATGCCTTTTCAGCGCTAATTCAGTAAATCTTGACAGTAGTTATTTAAAAAAAAGTTATTTGCCAAAAGAGGGTTTTCATTGGTGTAAGCTCTGTTATGTTCTTGCTGACACTGGGTGTCAGAAAGGAGGAGTTGAGGTAAAAGATGGACTGTGGTAGAAGTATACTGTTGTGCAGTTTGCTGAAAAAGTTAAAGATTCTAATTTCATGGTAATTCCAGGAGCCTAATTTTATTCTCACAAGACAAAACTAAAGCACAGCTTGTGATTTTTGTTTTTCACCTTGTGGTTCAGGGCTTAGACATTTTAGAAGCTGGTAAAATACCAACACAAGGAATATTTTCCAACTAAACCCTGGTTGTCTTGCTCATTACTGGTACCATCAGTAGCTCGTCTGTATTCACCAGGAGCATGTCACCAGAACAATGAACTACGCTCATTTCACATTACAGCTAGTACCACCGCCTTACCGCAACCATGATAAACTACTAAATATAAAGGATGCATTGATTTGTTTGAGCTTTCATGGTTCTCTTACCAGTTTCTGGGTGAGGCCTGGTGGGACCCAGTCATAGGTGACTGTGTTGAATGTTGGGTCTTTACGGGAGACCACTGGGTTGGTGACAATCATGCGGTTGCGTTTGTAGATCCTCATTCCGTCTCCTCCCTTAACCTTAGCGGTGAGATGGGCATAGCGGGACTCTGCCAGCAATCTTCCCACCATGCGGTCGTCTTCGCTGTCGGAGCTGGACACATGCTCCTCCTGACCGCAGTGGCACTGTATGCAAGCTTTTCTGCAAAAATTAAGATAGATTGTAGTTTATTAGGACTGTGTTCCCACTTTATATTAAATAGCTTTAAGTACTATGTACTTACATCGAAAATAAGTACAATGTATTATTCAACATATCATGTTGTATTGTAAAACACTTTTGCTGCTATTGAGGTGTGATGGGGTAAGGTTAGGGACAGGTGTGTGTGGGATGGGTAGGGTTAAAGGTGGAAGGGAAGGGTCAACAGTCTAATTACAAATGTAATTACATGAAATAATTACAGCTGTAAAAATATAAGTAAATGTAAAAACATGTATGTACACTAAGTCCGTTGTATCAAATTATTTATTTCAATGTAAGTACATAGTACTTAAACGGGAACTTGGCAACTCTAATCATTTCTTCGCTGATTTTCACTTTTGTTGTCACATGTTTTCTCATCAGCTCCCCCTACAGCTGTGGGGCATATATTTTCACAACACTGTCATAAAAAAACTCACTTGCGGCTCACTTCCTCCCGCTTTCTACCGCTGCTTATGTGCATTTGTTATTATCGGAGCCGGCCAACTTTATCTAGTGGAGCTATGTCTACCGAGTGGGTAATACATCATACACAGTATCATAGAATTATGTCGAATTGCCATAAAGCAGTTCGTGTTTCTCGCTCGTTCTCGCTTCTCACAAGACTTCCTATTTCCAACTTACCGGGACGTTAGTCCCGATGTTGCAAGGTTGGTTTTCCGCCTGGGAACGCTGGGGGGAGCGGGGAAAGTCACCATTTTCTCCAGGACAGGTTATTGAACCATTCATGATTTCTAAACGGTTTTATTAAGTTGAAATAGTTGCCAAGTGCCCCTTTAAAGCCACTTAATATAAAGTGGGAGCCGGCACTGTACCAGCTATAGGCAGTGCCTTGTCAATAATAATAATGCGTTTTATTTATAAAGCGCCTTTCCCAAGCTCAAGGTCCCTGTTCAAGAAGATAACAAAAACACAGCATCGAGCATTAGTATACATCACATAGTACATATACAAATATACAGTACCAAAACAACAGAATACTAAACAGAGGAGGGTTGGAAATACTGTAAGAAAAGATAGGTTTTTAGTTGAGATTTGAATGAGGATATAGTAGAAGTGTCACCAAAAGTTAGAGGAAGAGTATTCCGGAGTTTCGGAGGCACAGCACTGAAGGATTGAACGACAAAAACGAAGGTACTGTAAGAGACCGTGTGCGTCTGAGGCTGATTATGGATTGCTCGTCAACTGAGTCTTCCTCGATCAGAAGGAATAGGCAAATCCAATGATGCAGTTTTAGTTTTTATTGAGGAGAAGTCAGGTACATGGAGATGATGATGGTTTACAGGTATCAATATGACAAAATAGGTGTGTTTGTAGGTGTGTGTGTGTGTATGTGTGAAACAGAAAATACAATAAAATGTATATTAATAAACATGTAGGCTATGGTTACATATAGTTGCATAAAGAAATGACCCGCAGTACGACCAAAATCCACTAGTGGGAGCTCTAACACTATAAATTAACTTGCATAGATGCCATAAATCTCCACATGGTGAAAAGTGCCAAAATAGGCGAACTATACATTAAATATAATATTTACGGTTATTTACAAGGCAATAACTAAAGTATATACAGTAAATGGCTACTTTATGAGCGCATATGGAGCGCCGTAGCGCATATGGAGCGCCGTAACGGCAACAGCCGTATAGCAGTAGTGAATAACACGAGTATAACAACTTCGCCATCTGGGCTAATAGCTCTGCAATAAACGAGTCATTCATGCAAAATCCGTACTTACATCGTAAGGACGCACACAGCACTCATACACACAAGATTCGCGCAGGATAAACAAAGGATGGCAATTCTCTGCATCGTGAATACTGCTCTCATGGTACTGACTGGACTACACCAAAGTGAAAGCGCCTAGCGTAACCACGAGCGATCGGAACTACAACGAACGCATGCATTATGGGTAACGTAGTCTATGTCAGGGCACGGACTTTTAACAGCCGCCCCTGTATTTGCCTAGCAAATACACTCATTCAAAAGTCAACTAGTTTGAAGGAATGCCGCTTGAATCCTCAGGCATTTCAGGGAGTTCCACTAGTTTGGTTACCGGGCGAATGTAGATACTGTCTTTAACCTTCACCTCCGCAGCTCGAACAACACCATCTGTCCCTGGGAAAACCTTGGTGATGGTCCCAACAAGCCAAAGTCCTCTGGGAAGGTTGGAGTCAATGATCATCACAATTTGTCCCACAGTAGCATTATCAGTGGATTTCCTCCATTTATGTCTCAGCTGAAGCCCTGGGAGGTAGTTCTGGACAAAGCGTTTCCAGAAATGATCACTGATCACCTGACTGTGTTTCCATCTTCTGTTGGAAAGAGCATCATGAGGGCCGTATACTGCCTGTGGTAAGGCAGCGTCGCGCCGCCCCATTAGCAGCAGGTTTGGCGTGATGGGGTCCGGGTCAGCCACATCAGATGAAGCATATCCGAGTGGTTTAGAATTAAGGAGTCCTTCAACTTCTATGAGAGCTGTTAGGAGCACTTCCTCTGCCACAACTTGGTCTTTCAGGACACCTTGCAAGGCTGACTTAACGGATCGGATTTCCCTCTCCCAAGCTCCCCCGAAATGAGGAGAGTATGGTGGGTTGAAGTGGAAGTTGATAGTCTGATTAGCCAGTTGCTGTTGCAACTTTGGTGCCATGCTCTCAAAGGCACTCTGTAGTTCTTTATGGCCGCCCCTGAAATTGGTGCCCCGGTCAGACCACAGCTCGTACGGCTTCCCCCGGCGTGCAATAAACCTGCGTAATGACATTAAGAAAGAGTCAGTATCAAGGCTAGGGATGAGATCTAAGTGAATGCATCTAGTGGTGAGGCATTTGTAGATGATTCCCCAGCGTTTCTCTCTCCTACGCCCAATCTTAATCAGGTATGGTCCGAAACAGTCTACGCCTGTAGACCAGAAGGGCGGTTTGTAGAGTCTCAACCGAGATAAGGGAAGGTCAGCCATCTTTGGTGTGGAGGGTGAGGCACGCCATCTCCTGCAGTCCACACACCGGTACTGATGTTTCTTAATGGCCTGGCGACCTCTGAGGATCCAGTAGATGCGGCGTAACTCTGCATAGAGTCTCTCTGTACCGGGGTGAAACAGCTGAATATCATAGTGCTTTATAATGAGCTGAGTCAGAGGGTGATCGGGTGATAACACAACTGGGTGGATGCTGTCAGGATCTACATCTGTAGCTTGACGCAGGCGGCCTCCCACTCTGACTAGTCCACTGAGGCTGTCATACTCAGGGGAAAGGGCGCTGAGACGACTGCTCGAGCGAACAGCGTTACCTGCTTGTAAGGCTTGGAACTCCTCTGGGAAGCTGTCCTTCTGCGCAGATTAAAGGAACTGGGTCTCTGCCTTCAGGCGCTCACTTGCAGTGTAGGAGGTGGTAGCCGCCCCTTGCAGGGATTGGTGAGTGGCCAGAATCAAATCATCTAAAGATGTGTACTGTGTTGGATCTGGCAGACTTGATGATACATTTGTAAGGCCACAGAAGGCGGTCTTTCTGAGTTCTTCACTGCTACATTCTGGGAACTCTGTCGGGGACTTCGGCCAGGTGTCAGGAGTCTGTGTGAGAAAGTGTGGGCCCTGTGACCATCGGCTGGAGACCGTGAGCTCTGACAGTGGTTTCCCTCTTGTGATGTCATCGGCTGGATTATCATCAGAGTTCACATACCCCCACTGTTCCGGAGAGGTCAGCTCCTGTATCTCACAGATCCGAGTCCCCACAAAAACTTTGTACCTGCAGGAACTGGACTGGATCCACTGAAGCACTGTCGTGGAATCTGTCCACAGGTAGACTGAGTGAAGGGGTAGTGAAAGCTCAGTTTGGAGTACCTTGGCCAGTTGGGCTCCAGTGAGCGCAGCACACAGCTCCAGTCGGGGTATCGACACCTGCTTACGGGGCGCTACTCTGGAGCGTGACATGATGAAGGAGGTGGAGATGTGAGCCTGCTGCTCTATGACTCTGAGATAGGCCACAGCTCCATACGCCTTCTCTGAGGCGTCACAGAAGATGTGAGCCTCATATGTCGCACTGTTGCTGTTGTGAGGAGGAGCGTAACATCGGGGAATGGTGATATACTGGAGATAAGACAATTCCTTTTCCTATTCGAGCCAGGACCGAAGCAGGTTTCCTTCTATGGGCTCATCCCATCCTCTCTCTGTGCTCCACAGAGCCTGCACAATGAGCTTTGCTCTTGTCGTGTAGGGGCAGATATAACCCAATGGGTCATACTGACTGGCCAGTACTTTGTAAACATTGCGCAGCGTCACAGTTGTGTAGGAGACAGGGCGGTGCTTGTATCCCAGGATGTCAGTAGTGCAGTGCCAGCTGAGACCCAGTGTTGACTCCTGAGGATCAAGGCTTTTAAGGTTTAGCCATAGTTCACAACTATCTGACCTGGCCGTACCTGGCAGATGAGCGACCACCTCAGGGATGTTGCTTGCCCACTGGCGTATCTCAAATCCACCTTGGATAAGCAGCTCTCTCATTCTGTCAATGAGCAACTTGGCCTCTTGTGGGTCAAAAAGGGACTGCAGACAGTTGTCCACGTAGAAAGCTGTGTGGACAGAGTCGTAGACGTCTTTATAGGTGTCTCGGTGCCCCCTTACGTGGCTCTGAAGGGCAAAGGTAGCACAGCAGGGGCTACACGTTGTCCCAAAGGGCAGGACTCTCCACTGGGGGCCTCTCTGTTTCACAGTCTCTCCATAAGAACCGCAGCAGTGGGCAGTCTTCAGGGAGCAGGCGGATCTGATGAAACATGGCCTTTATGTCTCCGCTCACTGCTACAGGATACTGGCGGAAACGCAGGAGTACACCCAGCATAGGCCCCATGGTAGGTCCCGGCAGGAGGTACTGGTTAAGAACGGTCCCCTGGAACTCAAAGGAGCAGTTAAAGACCACCCGAGCTTTGTTGTTATGATGTACAATGTGGTGTGGTACATACCAAGATTCAGCAGAGCTATGAATCTCTTCGGGAGTCAGCTTTACAACATAACCAGAATCTATCAACCTCTTGATCTCTTGATTATATGTGAGTGCCAGGTCAGGATTCCTAGTTAGCTTACGCTCAGTGGACCTCAGAAGGCCTTTAACTACTTCAGAGGAGACATGCATCTGTGGGAAGTCCTTCTTCCTGAGCAGGGGGGTGGCATATCGCTCTACACCATCTACAGGTACTCTGATGGTCTTTGCCTCTAACATGGCCATGGCCTCTCTGTCCTCCTTTGAGCGTGTGACCTCCTTACCAGGTCTATGAAGGGGAGCATCTAGTTGCCATAGACGCTGTACATCCTGTTGAAGGGCAATGGCAGGAGAAAGGCATGATATGTTCAGGCAGTGCGCCTCCCCCTGCTGTGTAGGAACTACAACGAACGCATGCATTATGGGTAACGTAGTCTATGTCAGGGCACGGACTTTTAACAGGTACAGTAAGCAGTTTTAAGTCAGATGATGAGAAGAGGATTAGAGAGAGTGAGGAGGTGAATAATAGTGCAGAAGTTCAGATAAATAATTGGGAGCAAGTCAATTAAGACATTTAAAAGTTAACAAGATAATTTTATACTGAATGCGGAGAGGAATGGGTAACTAAAGAAGATTATAGAGCAAAGGGGTAATGTGATCAGATTTCTTGACTTGATTGATGACTCTGGCAGCAGAATTATGAACATATTGTAGTCTAGGGATTGTTTTAGCAGGCAAGCAGCCCAAGAAGCGAGTTACAGTAGTCGAGACAAGAGGTTATCAAAGCATGAATTCATTTCAGTATCTTTAGTGCTTGAGAGCAGGTCGCAGTCGGGCAACATTGCAAAGGTGGTAGAACGCCATCTTGGTAATAGAACTTATATAAGATTGTAATGTAAGCGACAAATCAAATATTACACCCAGATTTCTAACAGTATGAGATGGAATTGATGTGGCCCCATCAATAGATAAACTCATTTCAGACTTTTTTAAAAGGGATGGTGGTCCAAAAACAGTAACCTCAGTTTCGTCATTATTAAATTTTAGGAAGTTGCTATAATAATAATAATAATAATAATAATTCATTACATTTATATAGCGCTTTTCTAGGCACTCAAAGCGCTTCACATGGAAGGGGGGAATCTCCTCAACCACCACCAATGTGCAGCATCCACTTGGATGATGCGACGGCAGCCATATTGCGCCAGAACGCTCACCACACACCAGCTTACTGGTGGAGAGGAGACAGAGTGATGAAGCCAATCAGTGTATATATATATGGGGATGATTAGGAGGCCACGATGGACAGAGGCCACTGGGCAAATTTGGCCAGGATGCCGGGGTTACACCCCTACTCTTTCGAAAGAGTAGATATAACCAGATATAACCAGATTTTAATTTCCGCAATACAGGTATTCAATATGTCCAGAGGAACAGCAGAGATGGAGCGAGCTGTGGCCAAGCAGAGATAGAAGATAACAGTGTTAGCTGAGACCATGACTACGGATAATGTGACCAAGAGGTAACACATAAATATTGAACAGAAGTGGTCCAAGAACAGAGCCTTGAGGGACACCTTGAGAGAGAACACAGAAGATTTGAAGTTATGGACAGTAATAAAAAATTGTCTTTCAGCAAGATATGATATAAACCAAGATAAAGCACTACCTACAGTGTCAAAAGCTGCTGTTAAGTCAAGCATTATGAGAACAGTAAGACAACAGAATCAGCAGATATTAAGTGGTCATTAGTCATTTTTACCAACGCCGTTTCAGTGCTGTGGCCTGACCGAAAGTCAGATTGATAGGGATCGAGAAGATTGTCAGCATAGAGATGAGCATGTAACTGCGAGGTAACTACCTTTTCAAGCAGCTTAAAAATGAAAGGAAGATTAGATATAGGTATAAAATTATTCATAGCAGAAGAATCTAGCCCTGGTTTCTTTAAAATAGGAGTGAGTGACCGCAGCCGTTTTAATGATAGTGGGACAGACCTGAAAGAAATAGAACAGGTGATCAAATGAGCAATAGGAGATGAGATAACAGATAGGCAGCTTAGGAGGTAGGTGCTGGATCTAACTGACAAGTAGATGAGCTAGTTTGAGCAATTACTAAGAGAGGATGGGTTGGTGAGAGTAAAGCTAGAGGATGTGCTTTATGGGCTTGGGTAAGGACCAGTTAGACGAAACTTCTGATGAGTTTGATGAAAATCTTTCATTAATAGGTTTGATTTTATTTTCAAAAAACGTTGAAGGGTTAATAAGTTTGTTAACAGTTGAAAATAATGTCGACTTAGATCGACTTTCAGCAGTGTAAATTATGGAGTAGTAGTATGCTGTACGTGTGGCATTAAGAACAGACTTGTATTTCAGCTGGTGAGCACAGAAATCTTGATAATGCTCTTCCAGGCCACGTTTCCTATATCGGTGCTCGAGACTTCTGCAAATTTATTTAAGCAGTTGTAGCTCAGGTGTATACCAGGGTGATGCATGAGATGAAGGTACCAGCTTAGTTATCATAGTTGTAAGTTAAAAAAAAACAGCAGAAGGACAAGAGAAATCAGAGTAAGACAGAGAAGATGCATTAAAGGTACAATATGTAAGAATTTTGTCTCAAAATATCCAAAAACTGCGTAACGTCTAGCGGCACGCTCATACTGTTGTTGTTTCATTCAAACATTATGGATCATGGCAGGCAGACTTTGGGACAAACGGAGAAATAAAACGAGGATCAATATCAGCGTGGCGTTTTTGAGATGCCGAGAGCTTCGCGTCAAACTTAGACTTCACAGAGACGCCGATCTCGCATGTAGTTTATTAGACAGGTGAGCAAATGTACATAAAACAAATAAATGTTATATAGCTCAATATGATGAAATGTTAGAATATGATCAGTATGTTATTCTAATGTTGATCTAGCTTACTGCTAGTCTCATACAGCAAACAAACTAACACATTATAACTTTCAACACGCTCGAATGCTGTTTAGTATGATAGTGTAACATTGGACCAAGTGAAACAGCGCTGCGTTTCCTCACAAGTTTAATTCGTCAAATAAACTGACTGTGTGAGTAGTAATTCAGCACTTGCGTGTAGTTCGGTAGAATAAAATGTCCTCATTCCTTTATATCTGCGGGACTCTCTCATTAGAAATCGCACCCTGCTTCACACCACAGTCATGTTAAAAACATGAATGTATTCACTCATCCTTAAACATTATTAGATCCATCGGCATGACAACAAGTTCCATGATTCTGCCTATTCACTGCGTCATCAATCCAAGCCTTTGTAGCATCTCAAGATGTAAGAGGTTAGCGACCCCTAGCGGCGAAAACCCCCCAACATATTGTAGCTTTAATGGAGTCTGAGAATGACAGAGGATCAACAGATTTAACGTTGCGATAATTAATAATAGTTTTGTGAAGAGGTTCAGGAAGAGGGAAAGCAAATCTAACTGTTATCAGCTTATGATCAGAAATACCAGTTTGTGAGCCAGAGACATTATTAATTCCTGAAGTGCAAACAAGATCAAGTGTGTGACCACGGCAGTGAGTAGGAAAGTTGACATGTTGTACAAGACTGAAATTATCCAAAGTTAATGTAAGGTCACTGGTATTAGATCAGACAGAGGATATTGAAATCACTGAACAGGATAACATAAGTGGATACAGCATAGGCCAGAGTGAGTAATTCATTAAGTTCAGAGAAAAAATTTGACAGAGACTTAGGAGGACGATATTGTTATGTGGATGGAAGGAGAACCCATGCGCAGACAGCAGATGACTCAAAGGATTTATTAAGGATAAAAACAGAAAACAAAAACCCACGAGGGGGCAAAACAGACGAAACAAGGGATATAAGACTGACAAGGCAGTACTAGAAAAAGACTGAACAAGAAACAAACAATACGTCTTTCAATACTAACAATGACTAGGCTACTAATAATGACTAGACTTGACAGGATACTCACAAGTAACGTTTGGCAATGAACTGACCAAAGCCAGCGAAACACAAGGGGATAAAATAGGGAGACTAATCATGACATGACAGGTGACACAGATAAAGCAATAATGACTAAATCAGGATAACAAGGGGTGGGGTTAAGAGACGAGACAACACAAGCACATGACCAAAACACAAGGCCATGTGCTTGCACGCAGAACATGGGTCTGTCATGATCCTGCCGCAATACTAGAAAATCACGGACATGATGGCAGAATCATGACAGATATACTAAATTAGAGAGGTGTGAGCAAGCAATTTAAAAGCCATGTGTTTAAAAGATGTCACATTAGGAAATTTAGTCATGACAATTTTCATAGCATTGCATATACTACCACCCCTACCACAGAGACGTGGCTTTGATAAACATTTATATCCAGAGGGAGTAAAGAGGTTTAGATGAAAGTAGTCATTTAGTAACTGCCAGGTTTCCATGAGGAGCAACATATCCAATTGAGTATCAGTATTATTATTTTTATTTATCCTTTATTTTACCAGGTGATGTCCCATTGAGATATTCAAATCTCTTTTACAAGGGAGCCCTGGGGCAACAATTACACAAGTTACACAGAATCACATAAACACAACAAACAAAACAAATTTACAGTACATGGAAAACAATTTAAGAATGACTTAAAGTGGTAATTGAAAACATGTGCATTGTTCAAATTTGGAACATTTAAGTAATTGTTTAAAATGTTCAAATGGGATAAAAACAGAAAGCTTCAATACTTTTTGGAGCAAATTTCAACACCAAGGAGCAGCATAACTAAAAGCAGTCTTACCAAATTCAGTTGTTATGCGTGGGATATTTAGAGCCAGAATGTTAACGGAGCGGAGATTGTAAATGGAGTAATTCCAGGTCAACAGACTAGTAAAGATAGCTGGGAAAATTACCGTTAATGACTTTATAAATAAAAATGTGCCAGTGGAACCATCTACGCCGACCTAAAGAGCTAAAACCAGTCGCCTCATAAAGACGACAGTGATGAGTGCGTGACTTGGCGTTCGTAATAAACCGTAATGCACCATGGTAGACTGTGTCAAGTGTGTGCAGCGTGGTAGAGGCAGCATGCATATAAATAACATCCCCATAGTCCAAGACTGGTAAGAAAGTGGCACTGATCAATTTCCTCCTAGCTTGGAGAGTAAAACAGGATTTATTTCTAAAATAAAAACCAAGCTTTACTCTCAGCTTTCTCACTAATTTATCAATATGAACTTTAAAGGTTAGCTTTTCATCAATCCACAGACCAAGATATTTATAAGATGAAACATTTTCAACACACTTCCCATCCAGTGTGGAAATGGCTAGGGCGGTTGATGCGGGTACTGTGCGAGACTTTGTGAACTGCATCACTTTAGTTTTACCAGCGTTTAAAACCAGTCTAAGATCAATTAAGGTAGCCTGCAATAAATTAAAAGATTGCTGTAGTGAATGATAAGCTTGAGCTAGGGTGGGGGGGTGGGGGGGGAACAATATAGTACTGTGTCGTCTGCATAGAGGTGTATTTTGCCATTATGGTGTTTATGTAAATGGTAAATAGGACCGGACCAAGGATAGACCCTTGAGGGACACCTCGCCGGACCCCCAGTGGGGCAGAACTATTAGTAGTAATTAGTAACTAGTAATTAAATCATTGAAGAAGTGAACGGCAGTTTAGAAGCGCAAAGTTTTGGGAGAGACCAGATTTAATATCATAGCGGTGACAATCCTCTCTGGCCAGGGACCTTAATGAAACAGTGTCTCTCAAGCGACCCGAAGACGAAGTCTTGACCACACGTGAAATCACGCTAATCCTATTAGCAGACAGTGGTCATGTGATGAAGCTGTTTGATGAAAAAGCCAAATCCTGAGTTAACCAGGAAAATTTTGTAGTAGCAGCAGTGTAGTCGTACCACTTAAGCCGGCTTGGATGTGTTTGGTTTTGTCAAATCAAAACCAATCTTGTAACCATGGTTTTGTTCAGCTAGTCACTGGTACAGGCCCCAGGTAAGTCCCCCCATAGCAGTAAAGTAGATTTGATTTTTGATATAAAAAATGACAGTGTTTATAGTATTATATATTTATCATATAATTAATATAGACAGATTAATTAGGCAAACACCAAAGTCGTGACATTCTGAAAACATTGAGCCCATGGAAATTCACACAGAAGCACTCATAACTCACACTCATTAATCCAGTTTTCCACATACACATCCAGAGAACTGAGGCAGGCGTGGAAGCCCTTTCCTCTCTTTTTTCATCTTTAGTCAAGAGAATAAATTACCTCCAGGAATGTGGCTGGAATCCAGAGCAGATCCCTTTACATGTCAGACATGCTGCACCCTTTCCTGCTGGCAGTGGCCCCACCGACATCTGGGAAAAAAGAAGAAAGAGAGAAAGGTCAGAGGAAAAGGACAAAGTATTTACAGAATAGCAGTTATTCACAGAATAGCAAATTACTTAACTCACTGCAGAGACATCTCATGAAACACATATTAATTAAAATGTAAATGATTCTGAGGTTAAGATTAATTTTCAATTTAATTTGTTTAAAAAATAACTATATTTAATACATCTAAATGGGCGATCACATTAATCTGACATCGCTAGCTTTTATCTAAACCGTAATCGCTAGCACAACATGCTAGTATCTCGCTAGCCTGTTAACCCTATACCCTGTTAACTAGGCTATTGAAGAAATACTTCCAGAGGTCATAGATCCTCTTCTTAATATCATTAATTCATCTTTGTCATTAGGATATGTAACAAAAACTTTTAAGCTGGCTATGATTAAACTTCTTGTTAAAAAATGCAACTTGATCCAACAGAATTAGTCAATTAGAGGCCGATCTCAAATCTACCTTTTCTGTCAAACATACTAGAAAAGGCAGTATCCTCACAACTATGTTCCTTTTTAGAAAGAAATGATATCTGCGAGGATTTAGACCGTACCATTTACCATTCAGTACTGAGACAGCTCTCATCAGAGTCACAAATGATTTGCTCTTATCATCCGATCGTGGTTGTATCTCTCTATTAGTGTTACTCGATCTGAGTGCTGCATTTGATACTATTGACCACAATATTCTTTTAAATAGACTAGAAAACTATGTTGGCATTAGTGGAATTGCATTAGCATGGTTTAAATCATACTTATCTGACCGTTATCAGTTTGTAGCAGTAAATGAAGAGATGTCTTATCGATCACAAGTTCAGTATGGCGTACCACAAGGCTCAGTACTAGGACCGTTGCTGTTCACTCTGTACATGCTACCATTAGGAGATATCATTAGGAAGCATGGCATTAGTTTTCACTGTTATGCTGATGATACTCAGCTCTATATTTCTTCACGCCCTGACGAAACTCACCAATTCACAAAATTAACGGAATGCATAGCTGAAAAAACTGGATGACTAGTAATTTCCTACTACTTAACGTAATAACCTAGAATACTGTCTAACACTTGATGGCTGCTCTGTCAGGTCTTTGTCGTCGGTTAGGAACCTGGGTGTGCTCTTTGATAGCAATCTTTCATTTGAAAGTCATGTTTCTAGTATCTGTAAAACCGCATTCTTCCATCTTAAAAATATATCTAAATTACGTCATATGCTCTCAATGACAAATGCGGAACAATTAGTTTATGCGTTCATGACATCAAGGCTAGATTATTGTAATGCTCTTATGGGTGGTTGCCCTGCACGCTTAATAAACAAACTACAGCTGGTCCAAAATGCAGCAGCTTGAGTTCTTACCAGAACCAGGAAGTATGACCATATTAGCCCGGTTCTATTAACACTGCATTGGCTCCCTATTAAACATTGTATACATTTTAAAATATTGCTGATTACTTACAAAGCACTAAATGGTTTAGCTACCCAGTACTTGAGCGAGCTCTTAACGCATTATAGTCCTTCACGTCTATTGCGATCTCAAAGTTGATAACACCTAGAATATTTAAAATCGACTGCTGGCGGTAGATCCTTTTCCTTTTTAGCACCAAAACTCTGGAACAGTCTTCCTAACATTGTCCGGGAAGCAGACACACTCTATCAGTTCAAAGCTAGACTAAAAACACATCTCTTTGAACTAGCATACACATAACACATTATCGACTTCTATAATTCAATGTTAGGCTGCATAGGTTAGGTCAGCCGGAACCGGGAACACTTCCCATAAATCCTGATGTACTCGTTACATCATAAGAAGAATGGCATCTACGCTAATATTTGTCTCTCTGTTTATCCCGAGGTTTACCGCAGTCCGCCGGATCCAGGCCGTATCCAGATCTGATGAAGGACCTGCGCCTGGACACACTCACACACACACACACACACACACACACACACACACACACACACACACACACACACACACACACACACACACACACACACACACACACACACACACACACACACACACACACACACACACACACACACACACACACACACACACACACACACTCCAGATCTGATGAAGGACCTGCGTCTGGACGCGACGACAACGCAGTCCTAAAGTGTCACTAGTCTCTCCCTGTGAAGGCCTCCTTCCCTTTACCTCTGTACAGATAATCATTGCCAAAATAGTTCCGGTTCACATGGCTACGTGGAAGCGATAAATAAATCTGTTTCATAAATTTTTAAGGCCAGACAAGTAATTTGTTGAGGTCAATTTGTAGAGAAAGACTACACGCCTGCGCACATATATATTCAAACGCGCATATCTATAGACTAAACACGTCATACGCATGTGCACGCCGTCAGCGTTTTCACAGGTTTGCGTTTTTAAAGCTTGCGCAGAGATAAAAAAAAAAATACATATGTATATATATTTTTTTCTTTTTCTTCAAGGCTTGCACCGTGGAACCCATTTCAAGGTTTGCGTTCTCAAGCCCCAGGCACTGCTGTTGTGCGGATGAGCGGTCAGAGCGTGTTAAGGGTTTTCTGTTAGAGCGGTGTCGTGTTAGCGGCCCCTAAGTTAATAACTAATGAAAGTTGCGACGGAAGTGAATCAATCAAAACTAACTTTAGCTGGACAATAACTTTATTCTAGAGCTGCTGTAAAGCCAAAACAATCTCTGTTACTTTAATTTCCTATTATCACTGTAAAGCTGCTTTGAAACAGTCCATATTGTTAAAAGCTCTATAAATGAAGGTGACTTGACTTAACTTGACATTCCTCATTAACAATGGCCTCCAGTTCAGTAATATTCTTGGGTTTGCGTTCTGCAACCGCCGCCTTTAAATCCCACCAGAGATTTTCTAAGGGGTTCAAGTCAGGTGACTGTGATGGCCACTGTAGGATCTTCCAGGACTTCTTCTGCAACCAAGCCTTGGTGGAATTTGAGGTATGCTTGGGATCGTTGTCGGACGGTCAAATGACACGCAAGCTTCAGCTTCCTCACTGACGGCATGACGATTTCTCCTAGGATTTCCTGATACTTCAATAAAACCATCTTGCCTTCCACACGCTGCAGGTTTCCAGTGCCAGAGGATGCGAAGCAGCCGCAGAGCATTACCAAGCCCCACCATGCTTAACTGTTTAACAGTGTTCATTTCAGCATATGCTTCATTCTTCTATCTCCAGCTGATCCATAGGGCCGAAAAGATCCAGTTTAGTTTCATCACTCCACAGAACAGAATCCCAAAACTTCTGTGGCTCATTTATATGATTTTGAGCACTTTTCTTGTGCTTTTGGGTCAGTAGTGGTGTACGTCTTGGAGTTCTGGCATGTGTTTAGTACACGCCTTACTGTGCAAGCTGAAACCTCAGTGTCTGTTGCAAACAAGTCTTGCTGCAGGTCTTTTGCAGTCACTCGAGGGTTTTTCTGAACCTGCCTCCTCTGGTTGCAACCGTTGCAACCTGGTTGCAACCGTTGATAGTTTCCTTTTTCTGCCCCGTCCAGGTAGTGTAACCACTGTTCCTTTAACTTTGAACTTGCGAACTATGCTTCCAACGGTGTCTCTAGGAACATTTAATGACTTCGCTATCTTTTTATATCCTGTTCCTTGTTTGTGAAGGGCGATTACCATTCTTTTGAAAGACTGTAAATTTTGCCAATAAACCAGATTTTGAATGGGGGTTGAATAATTTCAATTACAACTGTAAGTGTTACAAATTCACATGAGTATTTCCATTTTGCACGAAGGCTTAAGCAGGATTACTCAAAACGTCCCCGATTTTCCTTTGGTCATCCAAACAAATGATCCGGCTTGGCTGGATAGAACTGCCCAAATAAACTAAACAAACCTAGTTTTTACTCTCACTCTTTCAGCATGTGTATTGAAATAGTAAAAAAAAAAAAAAAAAAACGTAACAATGTCCAGTGGACATTAACCCCCTGGGGTCGGCTATCGCGCCGGCGCGATTGTCTCGCTTTTTTTCTTATCAGTGCAAAAGAGACTCAAAATACTCGGTAGATTTTGATCTTACATATACCGGTAAGTGTGATACATCATTAGATCCTGTTAAGTTTCTTTTTTTTTTGTGGATACTCACAATAAAAACAAAGTGTTGTGCTTTTCACCAAATAAAGATAAACAAACATGATGCGAGTTCTGCGTTCTCTCTGTCAGTGAAGTCCATTCTGAAACGCGTCCTAAGATTAACTGTAACTCCGCGATTACTTGTCACACAGGCACGAGAGATTTTTCTTTATGAAGCTTGAATTCTCTTCTTTTAAATGAAGTAATTTATATAAAAAACAAATATTCTCAGTTTATGCAATCTGTATGAAAAGAGAGTGCTGTCAGTATTTTTTTTCCCAGCTCATTACACTTCATTAATCCGACACGCCCACGGAGGACGCGCGCTATTCAAACGCAAATGTCGAGGCAAGCCATGACAATGCCCACATCAGCCGTTCCACCACGGCGGTAAAATGTGTGGTGTATTTGCTGCCTTTTACCGCTAAGAGGCGCAACAATCATAGACTCTGAAAAGTGTTCGTTTATTCCGGTTTATTCTCTCTAATGCGTAATCTGCTGCCGCACCGCGGCTGATTCAGAGCGATTGAAAGCTGGTAGCAGATGAATTCAACAAGTGAAACGTAGTTAAAATAATTCATAATCACAATACTGAAATTAGGCTACTGAAATGTAATTGAATAAATAATGAAAACATTTCAACATAAAACATTGCAATAAAAACATTTAGGCTACATCAATGAGGCTTTACAACTTTAACAGCGTACAGACGGTAGCTCAGTGATCAACACAACAACACGAGCTTCGAGGAGCTTCAATCGAGCCGAGATCGAATCTCAATGTACATGTTGTTAACCGATGTTGTCCTACAGCGTTTATATTTTACCACCTTGATGCTTAAATAAGTAACTGTTTATAACTGTTTACTTATTTAAAGTCAAGAGTTTTGTTTAATTATCATTACAACATAAATTTGCTACATTCCTGTAGAACCGCAGCCGCTGCACAAATGACAAAAACTGAAGGAAGATTGTCAGCCGATTGCATCAGAAAATGAAAATGAAGAAGCTCGTCTTTAGTCTGCTAAATTATTGTGTAATGTAAAAGAACACTAAAATTACTTAAGTTTGAAACCAAGTTCGAACATTTCAAGGTTTAAATAAAGTGTCGGGACAGTTTTTTTAAATTTAAAACAGGGTTGCATCGGGATTAGAGTTTATTTCTTTTGCGATGCAAAATAAGAAACACTAGGCTAATCTAAATTAAACAATTAAAACAGTACAAAACGAAAATTGTCCAAAGAAACATAATTAAATTAAAAACATGCGTTTTTCTTTGCCTCTCTCGCGCTGGATCTCTTTTTAACAAGTTTATTTAGTTTCCCTCGCTGCGCGCGCTGGGTCTCTCTCGAAATTAAACATTTCAGGGTAAAAACACACCATACAGCTGATAATACTGTATATGTCGCTGCGTGTCAGCCATACAAATCACGAAAAAATTATTTAGCCTTTAATTGTTGCTTCAAAGACACAGCATGCCTTGTTGAATTCACCTTACAATAACTTCAATTGAAATTTTGTGTGAAAAAAACTTTAAATAGGCTACAATAAATAAACTACAATATTTATAATTTAATAAGATATGGGGCCTACATTTAGACACAGATTTATCCTTACAATAATTTTGCCTGCTCATCAGGCTGGCTATCCGACACTCTCCATATGAAAGAGGAACATTAACACATTTGTCCAGCAACTGATTACGGAGTCGCCTATTAAGTTATTTTAGCTGTAATAATGAGAAAAATAAATTAATCTAAATGAACGCGCCGCCGCGTTTGTCGAACACTAACTCACCATGCCAGAATAAAACCCGACTTTAGAAAAATGCATAGGGCCACTCGGCGTGGTGTGCCAAAACACTTAATTATAAACTTCAATATTTCATTCAAAATAATCTCAACACGCTTTGTGAAATTTTGAAAAGCCGTGCATGCATTAGGGCCACTGGAACTAATGAACAACTGAAACGCTGGTTTTGATTTTATTGTTTGTCGTTTAAACGTGCCTGTTGCATATCTCTATTTTATATATTTGATATTGGTGAAGTAGCCTATAGCATTGATTAGCTGTGGAGGGAGGGGTGAGGGGATTAAAATAATTCAGCAGAAGCAGGGATGTTTAGACGAGAAGGAAATCCCAGTATCAGACCTCTCTGCCATGCGCGCGCATGGTTTGGAGCACAATATCTGTCTCGCATGCACGCTCGCTCTAGATAGATTACGGGATATTTTAACTAATTTGCGGTATAACTAGTCGATCACGAGTGGCTCAACAGGTAGATCTATAGATAAACTACACTCACCGGCCACTTTATTAGGTACACCTGTCCAACTGCTCGTTAACACTTAATTTCTAAGCAGCCAATCACATGGCGGCAACTCAGTGCATTTAGGCATGTAGACATGGTCAAGACAATCTCCTGCAGTTCAAACCGAGCATCAGTATGGGGAAGAAAGTTGATTTGAGTGACTTTGAACGTGGCATGATTGTTGGTGCCAGAAGGGCTGGTCTGAGTATTTCAGAAACTGCTAATCTACTGGGATTTTCACGCACAACCATCTCTAGGGTTTACAGAGAATGGTCCGAAAAAGAAAAAACATCCAGTGAGCGGCAGTTCTGTGGGCGGAAATGCCTTGTTGATGCCAGAGGTCAGAGGAGAATGGCCAGACTGGTTCGAGCTGATAGAAGGGCAACAGTGACTGAAATAACCACTCGTTACAACCGAGGTATGCAGCAAAGCATTTGTGAAGCCACAACACGCACAACCTTGAGGCGGATGGGCTACAACAGCAGAAGACTCCACCGGGTACCACTCATCTCCACTACAAATAGGAAAAAGAGGCTACAATTTGCAAGAGCTCACCAAAATTGAACAGTTGAAGACTGGAAAAATGTTGCCTGGTCTGATGAGTCTCGATTTCTGTTGAGACATTCAGATGTTAGAGTCAGAATTTGGCGTAAACAGAATGAGAACATGGAACCATCATGCCTTGTTACCACTGTGCAGGCTGGTGGTGGTGGTGTAATGGTGTGGGGGATGTTTTCCTGGCACACTTTAGGCCCCTTAGTGCCAATTGGGCATCGTTTAAATGCCACGGCCTACCTGAGCATTGTTTCTGACCATGTCCATCCCTTTATGGCCACCATGTACCCATCCTCTGATGGCTACTTCCACCATGTCACAAAGCTCTAATCATTTCAAATTGGTTTCTTGAACATGACAATGAGTTCACTGTACTAAAATGGCCTCCACAGTCACCAGATCTCAACCCAATAGAGCATCTTTGGGATGTGGTGGAACGGGAGATTCGCATCATGGATGTGCAGCCGACAAATCTGCGGCAACTGTGTGATGCCATCATGTCAATATGGACCAAACTCCCTGAGGAATGCTTCCAGCACCTTGTTGAATCTATGCCACGAAGAATTGAGGCAGTTCTGAAGGCAAAAGGGGGTCCAACCCGTTACTAGCATGGGGTACCTAATAAAGTGGCCGGTGAGTGTATATCTTTTAGGAATTTGACCGACCGGGTTGACACTTCAGCGTAAGAAATCGGGGGTGTGGCGTGAGAGCGTGAGATTTGGGTCAATTGCGTGAGTCTCACGCTCAATGCGTGAGAGTTGGCAGTCCTGAAAAAAAAAAAAAAATAGTATATATATATATATATAGGCTATATATAATTTATTTTTTACAGAACTGCTTTTGAAATTACGATTGGTAGCCTATTATTATACAGATGCAAAGTCGTTCTGTTGGATACTATTTTGTTCCTTAGTGTAATGGAAATCCATGATAATTCTATTTTATAAATATAAGCAAAAAAACTGTATGGTGTAACAGAGTTTTAGAGCTAGACAAATCTAAATAAATATAAAACTTACAACAGACCATGTTTAAGCGGGATTTGAACCCGTGTCATCTTGATGATGAACCGTAAGTTCTACCGCTCGGCTATGAATTTTCTCACTGAAAAATACCCAAACGTCTGTTTCTCACATGAGCGAGAAAACGTTTTGTCTTTAGCCTGTGAGTGTAGGCCTATACTTTAGCCTTTTACAGTTTTAAAAGATTATATCTTATCTGTATGACCAACAATTACGGAGTAGGCTATAAATGTTTGTTGTAGGCTTATTTGGAAATTACCATAACTTGTAGTATTTCATCCTTAGGCTACAGACATTAGCCCCACTTACGTTTTGCTAAATGTCCCTTTGCGCCACCTGGCGGTCATTTCGCGAACGACTTTGAAATGCGACTGGTTTATTTTTACTGCGGTGGATGGCTAAAAATGGTATGTGGATGGCTAAAAGGTGTGACTAAAAATGTGCTTTTGGCTTTCATTTATATTTTGATTGTTTGTATATATATATATATATATATATATATATACACTACCGTTCAAAAGTTTGGGGTCGGTACGATTTTAAATACTTTTAAAAGAATTATCTTCTGCTAACCATGGCTGCGCTTATTTGATTAAAAATACAACAAAAATCAGTTATAGTATTAAATATTATTCCAGTGTAAATCAGCTGTTTTCTGTGTGAATATATAGTAAAGTGTAATTTATTCCTGTGATCAAAGCTGAATTTTCAGCATCACCAGTGTCAGTGTCTTCAGTGTCAAATGATCCTTCACAAATCAGTATAATATGAGGATTTGATGCTCAAGAAACATTTATTATTATTATCAATGTTGAAACAGTTGTTGGTCTGTCAGTTGTACAGTTTTTTTTTTTTTTTAGGATTCTTTGATGAATAGGAAGTTCAAAAGACTTTTGTAACATTATAAATGTCTTTACTGTCACTTTCGATCAAATTAATTATTCCTTGATAAATAAAAGTATTGATTTCTTTCCTCCAAAAAATAAAAATAAAATTCTCACTGACCCCAAACTTTTGAACGGTAGTGTATATGTGTGTGTGTGTGTGTGTGTGTGTATAAATATTTATTTATTTATATATATATTGTCCTTGCATTCTTTCTTGTGTGACACCCCTGAATGAAAGGCTCATTAGTATGCAGTCTGCTCAGGTGAGAACTGCCTAATTATTCATGAGGGGGTTGGGCCGTTCCGCCCATCCGCATATTGCCTTTGCAAACAAAAAAATGTTTTTCACAATTTAAAACAATCTATTGTTTTATGTGAATGATTAGGCAGAATGATTATACAGATCAATTTGAAGCAAAAACTCTAGGCGACAACATCCACTAGTCAAAAGTCTTGTGGACAGATATTTAGTATGTTATTTGTGGCCTTATATTAGAAACTTTATTTTTTAGTTTTTTCAATAACCACGCATAAACAATATTCTCTCAAAAATACAAACATGTACATGCATGTTGCTCACATATTATGGTAGCCCTGTGTGTGCTATATAGAGTGTAATTTCACCTGTGCCATTAATATGTTTATAAGCAACTGAAAAAAGCAGAAATGTCAGAGCATGCCAAAACATCTCAAGGACCCCGAAAACACCTCAGACCCCAGAGGGTTAAACATGATATAAAAAAATGAAACAAAGAAAAATCATATTAGAAATTTTGCACTTTTAATGTAGAGATTAAACCCTATGCAATGCCACTAAAAACCAGTAACATTTCAGAGAAAAAAGATAAAAATAAAAACTTAAACCAACCTAACTGCATAAGTGTGCACCATTTTATAACTGGGTTTGTGGCTGTGTTCAGAATGAACTAATCGTCAAGCTCATGTGAAATACCTGTCTTCAGCTGAATTAACTCCAAATAAACCTGTTTTTGTGAGATTGATCTGACATCTTGTTGCTGCTACTACAAGAGCCATGGGCAACGAAGAGCTTGCGATCAACGTCATTGTTGAAAGTTGTCACTCAGGTGAAGGCTACGAAAAATTCAAAAGACATTTGATGTACCAAAGAGAAAACTGGTCAGGGAGGCTGTCAACAGGCAACATTAAAAGAGTTGATTGTTTGGTACAGGACACACATCTCCCATATTCTCCGTCTGTCTGGCTCTGGGGCTGTGTGGGAAGACTAAACACATCCAAGCCCAGGTAAACTTAGCAGAAACGTATATCCAGTCTCCCAAAACCATGTGTAAAAATGTGTTACGGTCTTTGTGAAAGGTATGTTTGGCACACCAGTAGAAGAACAGCATAACTGTGGAGGAGCATCATCACGCTTTAGGCTGCTGTTCTTCAGCTGGGACTCGGGCTTTAGGAGCATCATCACGCTTTAGGCTGCTGTTCTCCAGCTGGGACTCAGGCTTTAGGAGCATCATCACGCTTTAGGCTTCTGTTCTTCAGTTGGGACTCTGGCTTTAGGAGCATCATCACGCTTTAGGCTGCTGTTCTCCAGCTGGGACTCAGGCTTTAGGAGCATCATCACGCTTTAGGCTGCTGTTCTCCAGCTGGGACTCGGGCATTAAGAGCATCATCACGCTTTAGGCTGCTGTTCTCCAGCTGGGACTCGGGCTTTAGGAGCATCATCACGCTTTAGGCTGCTGTTCTTCAGCTGGGACTCGGGCTTTAGGAGCATCATCACGCTTTAGGCTGCTGTTCTTCAGTTGGGACTCGGGCTTTAGGAGCATCATCACGCTTTAGGCTGCTGTTCTTCCGCTGGGACTCGGGCTTTAGGAGCATCATCACGCTTTAGGCTGCTGTTCTCCAGCTGGGACTCGGGCTTTAGGAGCATCATCACGCTTTAGGCTGCTGTTCTCCAGCTGGGACTCGGGCTTTAGGAGCATCATCACGCTTTAGGCTTCTGTTCTTCAGCTGGGACTCGGGCTTTAGGAGCATCATCACGCTTTAGGCTGCTGTTCTTCAGCTGGGACTCGGGCATTAGGAGCATCATCACGCTTTAGGCTGCTGTTCTTCCGCTGGGACTCGGGCTTTAGGAGCATCATCACGCTTTAGGCTTCTGTTCTTCAGCTGGGACTCGGGCTTTAGGAGCATCATCACGCTTTAGGCTGCTGTTCTCCAGCTGGGACTCGGGCTTTAGGAGCATCATCACACTTTAGGCTGCTGTTCTTCAGCTGGGACTCGGGCTTTAGGAGCATCATCACGCTTTAGGCTGCTGTTCTTCAGCTGGGACTCGGGCTTTAGGAGCATCATCACGCTTTAGGCTGCTGTTCTCCAGCTGGGACTCGGGCTTTAGGAGCATCATCATGCTTTAGGCTGCTGTTCTCCAGCTGGGACTCGGGCTTTAGGAGCATCATCACGCTTTAGGCTGCTGTTCTCCAGCTGGGACTCGGGCTTTAGGAGCATCATCACGCTTTAGGCTGCTGTTCTTCAGCTGGGACTCGGGCTTTAGGAGCATCATCACGCTTTAGGCTGCTGTTCTCCAGCTGGGACTCGGGCTTTAGGAGCATCATCATGCTTTACTGCTGTTCTCCAGCTGGGACTCGGGCTTTAGGAGCATCATCATGCTTTTGGCTGCTGTTCTCCAGCTGGGACTCGGGCTTTAGGAGCATCATCATGCTTTAGGCTGCTGTTCTCCAGCTGGGACTCGGGCTTTAGGAGCATCATCACGCTTTAGGCTGCTGTTCTCCAGCTGGGACTCGGGCATTAGGAGCATCATCATGCTTTAGGCTGCTGTTCTCCAGCTGGGACTCGGGCTTTAGGAGCATCATCACGCTTTAGGCTGCTGTTCTCCAGCTGGGACTCGGGCTTTAGGAGCATCATCACGCTTTAGGCTGCTGTTCTCCAGCTGGGACTCGGGCATTAGGAGCATCATCACGCTTTAGGCTGCTGTTCTTCAGCTGGGACTCGGGCATTAGGAGCATCATCACGCTTTAGGCTGCTGTTCTTCAGCTGGGACTCGGGCATTAGGAGCATCATCACGCTTTAGGCTGCTGTTCTCCAGCTGGGACTCGGGCATTAGGAGCATCATCACGCTTTAGGCTGCTGTTCTCCAGCTGGGACTCGGGCTTTAGGAGCATCATCACGCTTTAGGCTGCTGTTCTCCAGCTGGGACTCGGGCATTAGGAGCATCATCACGCTTTAGGCTGCTGTTCTCCAGCTGGGACTCTGGCTTTAGGAGCATCATCACGCTTTAGGCTGCTGTTCTTCAGCTGGGACTCGGGCATTAGGAGCATCATCACGCTTTAGGCTGCTGTTCTCCAGCTGGGACTCGGGCTTTAGGAGCATCATCACGCTTTAGGCTGCTGTTCTTCAGCTGGGACTCGGGCATTAGGAGCATCATCACGCTTTAGGCTGCTGTTCTCCAGCTGGGACTCGGGCTTTAGGAGCATCATCACGCTTTTGGCTGCTGTTCTCCAGCTGGGACTCGGGCTTTAGGAGCATCATCACGCTTTAGGCTGCTGTTCTCCAGCTGGGACTCGGGCTTTAGGAGCATCATCACGCTTTAGGCTGCTGTTCTCCAGCTGGGACTCGGGCATTAGGAGCATCATCACGCTTTAGGCTGCTGTTCTTCAGCTGGGACTCGGGCTTTAGGAGCATCATCACGCTTTAGGCTGCTGTTCTTCAGCTGGGACTCGGGCATCAGGAGCATCATCACGCTTTAGGCTGCTGTTCTCCAGCTGGGACTCGGGCTTTAGGAGCATCATCACGCTTTAGGCTGCTGTTCTCCAGCTGGGACTCGGGCATTAAGAGCATCATCACGCTTTAGGCTGCTGTTCTCCAGCTGGGACTCGGGCTTTAGGAGCATCATCACGCTTTAGGCTGCTGTTCTTCAGCTGGGACTCGGGCTTTAGGAGCATCATCACGCTTTAGGCTGCTGTTCTTCAGCTGGGACTCGGGCTTTAGGAGCATCATCACGCTTTAGGCTGCTGTTCTTCAGCTGGGACTCGGGCTTTAGGAGCATCATCACGCTTTAGGCTGCTGTTCTTCAGCTGGGACTCGGGCGTTAAGAGCATCATCACGCTTTAGGCTGCTGTTCTCCAGCTGGGACTCGGGCATTAAAAGCATCATCATGCTTTAGGCTGCTGTTCTTCAGCTGGGACTCGGGCATTAGGAGCATCATCACGCTTTAGGCTGCTGTTCTTCAGCTGGGACTCGGGCTTTAGGAGCATCGTCACACTTTAGGCTGCTGTTCTTCAGCTGGGACTCGGGCTTTAGGAGCATCATCACGCTTTAGGCTGCTGTTCATCAGCTGGGACTCTGGCTTTAGGAGCATCATCACGCTTTAGGCTGCTGTTCTTCAGCTGGGACTCGGGCATTAGGAGCATCATCACGCTTTAGGCTGCTGTTCTTCAGCTGGGATTTGGGCTTTAGGAGCATCATCACGCTTTAGGCTGCTGTTCTTCAGCTGGGACTCGGGCTTTAGGAGCATCATCACGCTTTAGGCTGCTGTTCTTCAGCTGGGACTCGGGCTTTAGGAGCATCATCACGCTTTAGGCTTCTGTTCTTCAGCTGGGACTCGGGCATTAGGAGCATCGTCACACTTTAGGCTGCTGTTCTTCAGCTGGGACTCGGGCTTTAGGAGCATCATCACGCTTTAGGCTGCTGTTCTTCAGCTGGGACTCGGGCTTTAGGAGCATCATCACGCTTTAGGCTTCTGTTCTTCAGCTGGGACTCGGGCTTTAGGAGCATCGTCACACTTTAGGCTGCTGTTCTTCAGCTGGGACTCGGGCATTAGGAGCATCATCACGCTTTAGGAGCATCATCACGCTTTAGGCTGCTGTTCTTCAGCTGGGACTCGGGCTTTAGGAGCATCATCACGCTTTAGGCTGCTGTTCTTCAGCTGGGACTCGGGCATTAGGAGCATCATCACGCTTTAGGCTTCTGTTCTTCCGCTGGGACTCGGGCTTTAGGAGCATCATCACGCTTTAGGCTGCTGTTCTTCAGCTGGGACTCGGGCTTTAGGAGCATCATCACGCTTTAGGCTGCTGTTCTTCAGCTGGGACTCGGGCATTAGGAGCATCATCACGCTTTAGGCTGCTGTTCTTCAGCTGGGACTCGGGCTTTAGGAGCATCATCACGCTTTAGGCTGCTGTTCTTCAGCTGGGACTCGGGCTTTAGGAGCATCATCACGCTTTAGGCTGCTTTTCTTCAGCTGGGACTCGGCTTTAGGGCTTCAAGCACCAGAACCTTCATATGAGAGCTTTCCCCTTTCAGATCCACAACATCTCAATCCACACAAGCATGTCTTCAGGTAAAAGATGAGTGTTGAACAGCTCAGCCTGAGGCCAGAACTGAACCCTGTAGACGTCCTGAAGAGGAGATGCTCTCGCTGTGATATTTCTGTAGATCTGGAGGCTTTGAGCAAAGAGGAGTCAAGATGGGCTAAAACACTCCTATCCAAACAGACTGAGTGCCATAAATGAAAGGGTGCTTCAGTGCTTCCAAGTAGTTCACATTTAAGAAGTTATAGTTATTTCAAGTTTTTCTATTAAATGTGTCTGTTACGTGCTAGCATTTTTTGTCCCTCCCCTTTTTTTATTGGTTACTGCATTTCTCCCTTCTGCTGTTGGTTTCTTTCTGTTTTCCCGCTCTCTGCTATCTTTAAGTTTGTAGGTGCTGCTATTGGTCGGAGACCACCAATCATCGGCTGTGGTTCAGGATTTAAGGCACTCTGAAGAACGGAAGAGGAGGAGTTTGGTGTGTTTGTTGGCTTATGCTTGTTGAGAAATACTGACTTTGCGGTGGTTCGCTTGCGTGCTTATTTGATTGTGTTTGCTTACTAGAGGACTTCTTGCCTGCACCAGCCCGGAGAGAAGAGAAAAGGAAAGTATGTCACGTGACCTACATCTTACATGGGTTACCATTGTTAGACACACTAGGGAAGGAGCGTGTGGAACTGTGTAACTTTTGTTTGGTTAGTTAGTGAAGCTTTAGTTATGGCGTGTTAAGCGCTGAAGAATTTTTTATTTCTGTTTTTATTTTCAGTTAGTTTAGAGAGTCTGTTTTTTTGTTTTGTTATTTTGTTTGTTTAGCACCGCTCATATTCTTTCTCTTTGTGGCTTATTTCAATTATATATTTTTTCAATTCTTTTAAGTTGTGTCTATAGCTGTAATTAAGTTTATTTGTTTGTTTTCATTTATGTAAATTATAACGTTCGTGTTGGAAATAAAGCGAACCACCTGCTTGCAGTAATTTGTTGTCTTGGCGTCATTCACCCACAGTAACTTCCTCCCCAGAGACTAAAACTATAGGAGTGTGTTTTCCATTTCATTATGTTTTCCATTTTTTTACGTCTTCCTCATACCTCTATGCCATCAGAGGACGTAACAGTGTCACTTTGGTTTTCAGTTGCATTGCCTAGGTTGTAGTTTTTACAATAAATGTGTTTAAAAAATAAAAGTTTTGATTTATACTTGTTTAATTCTTTACATCACGCAGTTTTAACAGGTAACAAGAGTGAGGCTAATGCTGGTCAACCATATCAAAGTCCTTTTAGGCAAGTCATGCCACTCGGCCGCCATCTTGGCAACGCCTCCGGGCAGCTATTTCGTACTAACAAGACCAGGCTCCTATCTAAATGAATGGGCAGAGAGTCAGAACTGCACTTTCACTGGTCACCGGGACATAAAAACTGCTTGTATAGAAACAGCAGTAAAATATGATAAAAATCGCTGAAAAAGTTTGATGACTTTGCCCCAAAATAAGGTTTAAAAGGTCTTTTTCCCCACAGGTTATACGTTTACTACGCATGCGCAAGGGTTCTCGTCTCCGCTGTCGCAAACCTCAACTGTGCGCATGCGTCAGTGGAACCAGACGATAGGCTTACATGTTTCCCGGCTTGACTGTTAAAAGCAGACGATTGGCTTTCCAGCGGGAGGGGCGGGGCATTTGCATACAACCGCCATCTTTGGCGGTACGGGTTTTCCCTATATAGTTGTATTGAGGATTGAGGAAGTGGCATGTCTCTATATAAATTGTCTCTGACCATATTAAACAATTTTGTCACAATTAGCATATCACATTTCTCACACAACATTAAATAAAGACTACTGATACAACATTAAAGACTACCGATTCATGTATTCAGCAAACTAGCTATCCAAATGAAATATATATTTTTTTAAAAGGGAAAAAAAAGGACATTATACAAAACAAACACGTTTGATGGTGAAAAAACTGAATAATTTGGGAACTCTTCTGGGTGAATCTTATGAAACAGTTCAAGGACATTTCAAGAACAAGTTCTTACTACTTAAAGAAAATATTTAAAAAATGCTTTTGAAATAAAACACTATTACACTTTTTTTTACTGTAATACAGGACAATGGTTTTTTTACAGTGATGGCATGAATAAAAGTGTTCTTCCCTTCTCACGGCTGCAGAAACACTGATCAGATGATGACAAACACCTCAGCCATTCACTTTAAATCACTCAACAATAGCTTGAAACACAATCCATAATAACAAGCTGTCCAGCTCAATTCTCACTCGATTCAGATGGCTTATCTTTCATCACAGAGCTTAATATGACAGAAATAACAGCACACAGAGACAAACAGACCACAACAAAACATGCAACCATGCAAACAAAGCCTTTAAAACCTTTTGACCTTGTGACCATATTGTGTTTTTCAAAAGAAGAGGACATTGAGTACACGTTTACTTTTTCATGATAAAAACTAAAAAAAAGTTTGCTAAATTTAGTTAATGCATTATTTAATGCATTAGCTATCATTATCATTAAAGAGGTTGCCAAGCAACACATGCAGCAACAAAGCATCACAAACGGCAGTTACTGTTGCACAGTAACACTAATGTAATGCGCTCACAGGTGTGTGTGTGTGTGTGTGTAACATTAATGTAATGCGCTCACAGGTGTGTGTGTGTGTGTGTAACATTAATGTAATGCGCTCACAGGTGTGTGTGTGTGTGTGTGTGTGTGTAACATTAAAGTAATGCGCTCACAGGTGTGTGTGTGTGTGTGTGTGTGTGTAACATTAAAGTAATGCGCTCACAGGTGTGTGTGTGTGTGTGTGTGTGTGTAACATTAATGTAATGCGCTCACAGGTGTGTGTGTGTGTGTAACATTAATGTTATGCGCTCACAAGTGTGTGTGTGTGTGTGTGTGTGTAACATTAATGTTATGCGCTCACAAGTGTGTGTGTGTGTGTGTGTGTAACACTAATGTAATGCGCTCACAGGTGTGTGTGTGTGTGTGTGTGTGTAACACTAATGTAATGCAGTAACAGGTGTGTGTGTGTGTGTGACACTAATGTAATGCGCTCACAGGTGTGTGTGTGTGTGTGTGTGTAACATTAATGTTATGCGCTCACAGGTGTGTGTGTGTGTGTGTGTGTGTAACACTAATGTAATGCGCTCACAGGTGTGTGTGTGTGTGTGTAACACTAATGTTATGCGCTCACAGGTGTGTGTGTGTGTGTGTGTAACACTAATGCAATGCGCTCACAGGTGTGTGTGTGTGTGTGTGTGTAACACTAATGTAATGCGGTCACAGGTGTGTGTGTGTAACACTAAAGTAATGCGCTCACAGGTGTGTGTGTGTGTGTGTGTGTGTGTGTGTGTAACACTTATGTAATGCGGTCACAGGTGTGTGTGTGTGTAACACTAATGTAATGCGCTCACAGGTGTGTGTGTGTGTGTGTGTGTGTGTGTGTGTGTGTGTGTGTGTGTGTGTGTGTAACACTAATGTAATGCGCTCACAGGTGTGTGTGTGTGTGTGTGTGTGTGTGTGTGTGTAACACTAATGTAATGCGGTCACAGGTGTGTGTGTGTGTGTGTGTGTGTGTGTGTGTTTGTGTGTCACTAATGTAATGCGGTCACAGGTGTGTGTTTGAGTAATTTACAACGGCTTTGAATCAGATTGGCTCAACCAATCAGAATCAAGGACCGGAACTATCCGTTTTATAAGTATAAATATACTATTTATAAAAGATTAAGATTACCCTTTATGCTATTAACATTCGTTAGTGTGTAATGTTGCTGTTTGATCATGAAAAAGCTCTGCTAAGTTCCTAAGTCCCTCCAGCGGGAGTTCTTCTCTATATCAGTGTCAGTGTTTCTGAACTCCTGAAACGCCTCCATTGTAGTCTTGAGTTTCTTCCGGGAACGAACACGTCACAATATTCCTCATTATAATAATAAACACTCCAGGCTCACTCTCGCTTGTTTATCCAAGATAAACCATCAAGTCTATCATCTCTTGCATGCATTTTTTAACTAAATACGTCATCATCGGCTAAAACGTGTACTCAGGTTACTTTGCTTCCTGAACATGCGCGCACCTGAGTCCGTGTCACGTGACTCGCACCACAGCTCAACTCAGCACTCCTCCTTCAGGTAGTCTCGGGTCGGGACCCAGGTCCGCATGACCGCTTTCACAATAGCAGTTTTTCATGTGGACAGTCTGGGAAAAAGAGGACGTATAGTCATCCGAATCAACCGAGGCTACACAGATTTCCAACAGTGCGCTCTCCCTGTCGTGCTTCATCATCAACTTGGTCACTTTCAAGACCAAGTTCAGGTTCTGGTGAAGCTACAGATCATTGAATCACGACTAGTTTGTAGCTTGGTAAACTATTTCAAAATAGTTCAAAACTACAGTCAATAAAAGTAGAAAGTACACTAGCTTTCTTGCTTGAGTCATTTCCTCATGGCACATGAGACATGTCAGGTGTTGTTGTACTGAAAGTGGTTGTGTTGTTGTGAAGTGCAGGTCAAGCAGAAGGTCGGCCTGGACTCTGGGGTTTGAGGATGGTGGAAATAGCGCATGGTATAAAGCAGAATAACATTTCTGATTTTGGTAATATTCTGGCCAATGGTAACAGTTAAAAAAAAATAGGGAAAGTTAGTTTTTCCCCCAAAGTTTGCATGCCTGTAATTTAAGAAGTATTACATATATCTAAATATCCTTTTAGATTTCTTTTAGAATCGTCATTATTAAAGCCGTATATGGAGATCTCAATGTGGCTCCATGCATGAATTGTTAAATTGTACACATTTTCAGTAGTCAAAACCCAAATGTAGGTCACTTTGCAAAACAACTACACTAAACCATACCCGAGTGCCAAAAATACACTGAAATGGTGGAGGTGCAGTAACTTGCTCTCAATCCTGCATTCAAAAGATCATATATTTGAATCAGTTTTCAAGGATAAAGGGGCATCTGGGATATCTTATTTCATTTTATTAACGATAAAGATATAGTTTTAAAATCATTTTAAATATAAGAATAGCAGAGTCCACAGCACAATAACAATAACGGCACAGAGGAAAGATATCATTGGACTCATGATTTTTTTCAGCTGATGAACGATAAAAACACTTGACAGCCAATCAGAATCCAGCCCGCTTTAAAGAGCTCTAGCATTTAGTAATTACAGTAATTGATTCTTTCCGGAGCTTTATAGATCAACCTTTCTGAAATCCAAAAGAGAAATAAAGGTATCGTACCAGCTGAAATGCCATGTTTTCTTTATTATTAATAACAATCTATAGACAATCAAAAATCAAGACATTATTGCTTTTATGTCAATAAAGGTACATTTAGTTTCAACATTTTTTTTTTTACTTCAGACATTCCTCTTTAAAAACAATAAGTAGCTAACTATTAGCTGCATGAAAAGTGGCAACATGTGGTTTTCTGTATCTGCATATTTCTGCAATTTACTCATGGAGCCACATTGAGATCCCCATATCTCTAGGATTAGACCATAGGGGCTTCAAAATGTAGATGCCAAAAGAAAAGTTTGTTAAGAACCAGAATGTAAAAGGATATTGAGATATCTTTAATACTTCTTGAGTTACAGGCATGCAATTGATTTGATGGAGGGAAGAAACATTTCAACATTAGTTATTCTTCCGACATTCCTCTTCAAAAGGATTTTTTAAAATGGAAATATGTACCTTTTCCCAGTCTCTACGAGGGTCATGACATTCACACTTTTACCACACAACTGCTGCACTCCTACTTTAGCTCTGGTATTAGAAAGGATGATACAGTAAATCCCAGTCATTCATGATGGACCTATGCAGTCAGATAGTGTTCATATGCATTCATTCGTGTATCCCAGCCAACACTGGCTGGTATTCAAATACTAAATACTCATTTTCAAAGAGTTTGTGAGTGTCCTGGACTACAGATGCCAATTAACTCAAGAACTAAACAATTGTTCAGCGGCAAATAAAAATCTAAAAAAGCATGTGTTATGATTATGAATATGATTAATCATTCAGTTGATCTTGGACCTCAGCTCCAGCCGTCTCGTTTTGGCGCAAAATGAATTCCAAAAACGGGACGTTTATATTAGTTCCTAATGCTAAACTTTGAGTAGCCTAAATAAAATCTTATCGAAACTTCACACCCGGCGCACTTATTGTTTTCGTATGTCTGTTAACTTACTGTACACGGGAATCAACATCACATCAAGCCCCCACCCAGTGTGTGAGGCCAAAGCAAACATAATTACTGCGCAAACGCGTTTCTTTTCACTTTAGAAAGGTCAAAACTGAAAGCTCAAGTTTTAAATGTGGTGTTAGCAATACAACAAATGTGAATTCATCAATGAAAATAAACACCATTTTGTACAGTTAAAACCTCAACGCGCATTGACGAGTTGCGCTGAATTGTTTGAGAGTGAGATAACTTACCTTCTGATCCCTCGCGATCATATCCATTGTGCTAGAAAATAAGTCTTATTTATTCAAGCCTTAAATTCTGTGGAGTAGCGCTGAGTTCAGTCAGTGTTTGGTGAGGTGTGTGTGTTTGACGAACTGAGAGCCTCTGTCGGACTGACCGCTTCCTCTGTGCAGGAATATGAGACATTACATCACCCGTGAATGCGAGATTAGACGAAACTAACTGTGCTGAGTCTACTCTGTGTCAACCTTTGTTTACAGAGCTGATGAGATTAGAAGAGATGTGCTGAGTAACAACAGCACTCTAGCTCGTGTGTTGTCCTTAAAAAAAGTGTCGTTGCACAGCATCCAATTGCAATAAATCCACGTTAATAAATTTACATACAGTATCTTGTAAGCACTCAACAAGAGTTCCTATAATTTCAAATGCAATATAATAACTTGCCTCCTGGTCACTCGCACACATGTCCGTTCAGTGTCAGAAAGATGGACCGGTTCTTCATCGCCTGGCGTTTTCTGCCCGTGTGTGTGTGTGTGTGTGTTTCTGATTTATTTCAGACGCTTTTAACTAACTAGAGATGCCCGTGGTCTCTCGTGCAGGAATGAGACATCATGATTAACACTAAATACTAAGAATTACTCCAAATAACTGCAAAAGCCAAATGCATCGAGCCATGGACCTGAAAACTAGTTTCAGGGAATGTATTTACAAGAATTAGCCACTTTTTGTGAACTTTGATGTGCACATACATGTTCAATGTTATTATTTTAAATTATAAATGACTGTATAATACTGGTGTTGTTTTGGTATTTCACAATTTAATAGTAAAGAATTCTTATAATAGTTTCAACTGAACACATTTATGATTTCCACGTGATTTGTAATGCCCTATGTTGCTAGGACATTCAAGACATCTCCATATGGTTTAATCTACATTTCATATGCATGAATCATTGCGGTCTTCTTTCTGTTTACATTCCCAAAAGCTGCAGCAACTTCAAACATTTAAAAGTTAAAAGGTTTAAATTGCTTTTAAGTAAAAACAACTCCAAAAGAAAACGCCAAAAAGATGTTTCATGGGTTTATATTTTTTTTTGATAGAAAAGACATCAAAATCTTAATCTGTGTACAGAGACATCACTTCATGAGTCTGTTTTCATCTTTGTTCATCTGCACAGGAGATATCCATCACATTTCTGCATGATCTTGAGTGATGAATAAAATGTGATTTGCATAATTTAGTACATACTACTGGAAGTCATCACAGTAATCAGCTACTGCGTTATCTGATACATAAACATACTTGTCATTCTTTCTACAGGCACAGTGTTTTATCCAGAAAGCAATACATGGCTCCCTTTATAAAAAAAAATTAAAAAAAAAAAATGAAAAAAAAAATACCAACGTAATTACTAGACAGCCTAATGGCATCTCAAAATCAACAAGATGAACCAAAGGGAGGGGAGTCCTGGTCTTATTGTCAGTAATAGAGGACACAACGCAGAGGGAAATAACAACAGCACTTTACGGGTCAGAAATGTGTGATGCAGCCTTTAGTTGGAGAACATCTACTATAGATGAGATTTACCTGGAGAAACAGCACAATCAGTAACTGCATACTTCAGATACTCCACAAACAATACCTTTCCCATCATGCTCATTCTCAGCCTGAACCTTTTACACACACACACACACACACACACTCGGGCACTTCGTGAGGGGCGTGAAAGGTGTTTCACATGATGATTCGCGGTTCAGGAACAGAGTCTGTGATGGATTTATGAGGCAGAACATTGGCACCGTTGATGTAGAGTTCATCGTTCACAATCACATCCTCGCCCAGAACTGTGACGTTCTCCATCCGCACCTGCCCAACACAAGCACAGAGCCACACCTCATCACACAAACCACACAGAAAACCTACTTACTGTACAACAGAGGGTGGAAAACAAGAGTAGGGTTCAAAACATCTCAGTAATAACCACCCATTACCATGTTTGTGTTTATTATAAAATGTTTATAATACATTTATTTGATCCTTAAAAGTATTGCTTATAGACTATAGTTTAATACTTGTTTCCCTCATTTTCTTTTTTTAATCATCATTCACAATGTTTTATGAGACGAGTAGTGATTAGTGGCCAGGAGAACTGAGCGACTGAGTCTGGTTTCTCCCGAGGTTTATTCTCCACTGATGGAGTTTGGGTTCTCGTCACTGTCGCCTTGCTTAGTTGGGGACACTTAATATTCAACAGTATCATTGATCTGCCTGTACTGGCGCTGCTGTTTGAGAACTGAACTGAGCTGGACGATGACATCACTGTTTTCTACAGAGCTGAATTGAACTCATTTCATAATTTCACAACCAAACTGAATAAATGACTGTTTACTATTGTCTTTTTGCAATTCTTTTTGCATCACTGAATCATTATTTTCCTGTTATCACTGTAAAGCTGCTTTGAAATGATCTGTTTTGTATAAAGTATAGAAATTAAGCTGACTTGATTTGTTTTTTTTCTTTTGTGCTTTGATAAATGGTGCATGAAAGGAGGAGAGAAGGAGAGGAGAGAGCGATGCCACTGGCTCACAGACGGGGCAGGGCAGAGTACCTGTAAAGGTGGGCCAGCTGCGATGATCACATCGTTTTTGCATATCTTTTTCTGGTTGACCCAGTGACTACTTGGAAAGACAAGTTGGCGACCGAGGAAGAACGGTGACAGCTAGGAAAGACGGCTGACATTTGGGAAAGACCAAAGCTGGGGTGTGGAGGTTTGGCAGGCCGAAGCACAACCTTCACGAGGAGGGACCCATTGCTAATCGCTATGAAAAGGTATATTACAAGATACCCCCAGGGTCGAGCGAGAACGGGGGAGGATGATCGGCCCACAGGACAGACCATTGATATGACCACTCATGATGGACAATCGACTATGGAACAGTTAAACGATTTATCCCGGGTCTGCAGATGTGGGAAGATATGTAAAAATGAGAGGGGTCTGAAGATACATCAGTCAAAGATGAAGTGCTTGTAACATGAACATAATGTACAACGCACAGGGAAACCTGGTGAGACGAGGAGAGGCCGGGGCAGGAGGCAAACCGCAGCCCCCGGAATCTCCAGGCACATGATGAAGATGGGAGCAGGAACGGCATCGCCAACGTGTCAGACACAAAGCACCAGACAGAGATGGAGGGTACACAGGACATTAGACGACCTGGACAGGACATATGTGTAGGAGTGGCCCGAAAGGAATCAGTGAACTGCAGTGGCAAGGAAGGAGTGGGAGAGGTTTGATCACGATGTGGATGAGGTTCTGGAAACAGCCTTGACAGGAGATGTGGGTAAAAAGCTCAAGGCTATGGCTTCCATTATTTGGAGCATAGGCGCTGATCGCTTCGGAAAGAAAGAGCTGAAGGCCAAAACAAACACCCAGCCAAAAGAAAAGCAGACCCATGAAAAGGAAATAGCAATCCTTAGAAGGGGATCTGCGGAGGCTGAGGAAGACATTTCGTGAAGCAACAGTGAGAGAATGATAGAGGAAATCTGTGACAACTTGAGAGAGCGCATTAAGATCTTGCGAAGAGCTGAATGTCACCGTAGGGACAGGAAACGACTAATGAAGAAGAGGACAGATTTAACCAAGAATCCTTTCAAATATCTGTCGAAACTTCTGGGCGATGTAAGATCAGGGGAGTTGAAAGCAACAAAGGAGGAGGTGGAGGAGCACCTTCGTCAGGTCCATAGTGACCCCAGAAGGGAGGACAGCCTGGAGGAGATGGAGAACCTCATAAAACACATCTCCTCCTGGCTGTTCTCCCTTTTGCGGTCACTATGGACCCGTAAAGCAGAGACACGTCCGTCCAAAAGGGGGGAGTTCCAGGGGTAGCAGGCTGTCTTAAGCACACCATCATAATCACCAAGATTATTGAAGATGCGAAGAAGAACCGTGGTGACCTGGCAGTTCTGAGGCTGGATTTAACAAATGCTTTTAGGAGGATACCCCACAAGCTGGTGGATTTGATGTTGAAGACCTACCATGTCCCAGAGCGTTTCCAGAAGCTCTTCCAGCATTACTATGACAACTTCAACATGCGCTTCACCTGTGGAGACTTTACCACCACTGGTAAAGGCTAGAGGCTGAGGCTAGAGGTGTGAATTGTCACTAGCTGCACAATCTCTGTGATTTCGTTTTCGGCAGCGATGAACCTTCTCTTTAAATAAGCAGAGAAGTTGCGTCGAGGCGCAGTGTTGGCAAGTGGCATCCAGCAGGCACCTTTAAGAGCATTTATGGACGACCTCACCATCACGGCAAAATCAGTACCTGAAGATCGACTGCATAATGCTGACATCGTTGGGACAGTAGCTCTGGGCAGGCTTGGACTGGGTTGCTCCACCAGAACGAGCTGGAAAAAAGCTGACCCAAAAGAACGTCGCGGCATGGTGCAGAGGGAGGTCCTTAAAGCAGAGGAGGCAACCCGGCATGTCAAGGCTGTTGCCATGAAAACACAGGGCAGCTGGACAAGGTGGGAGGGCGAACGAGAAAGGGCCCTGACATGGCAGGACATCTGGACCATGGAAGGACGTCGATTAAAGTTCTTGATGTGTTCTGTCTACGATGTCCTGCCTACTACATCAAACCTCCATATTTGGGGGATGGCAGAGAGCCCCAGCTGCACGCTGTGTGGAAAGCCAGCCAATCTTGAGCACGTTCAGCATACCGGTCAAGTTTGGCAGACGGGAAATTCCAGTGGCGTCACAATGAGATCCTGTCTCAGTTGGCGGATGGTGTGGAACAGGCAAGGAAGAAGGGTAAACAACTTTCCGACGGGCACCACTTTATCCATTTCGTCAGGACAGGACAGGACCATTTCGATTTGGTTCCTGGCCTCAGCAAATGACTGGGAGATGCGGCAGACCTGAAGAAGCAGCTCAAATTCCCAGAGGAGATAGCACTCACTAGCCTCAGACCAGATATTGTCTTCTGGTCTAGAGGTAACCAAGCAGGTGGTGCTCATAGAGTTAACAGTACCCTGGGAAGAGAGGAGGGAGGAGGTACATGAGCGTAAGCTCCAAAAATATCAAGGCCTTATCCTCGAGAGCCAGCAAAAAGGATGGAAGGCCTGGAATCTACCAGTAGAGTTCGGCTGCAGAGGTTTTGCTGGACAGTCTCTCTGGAGAACCCTTGGATTGTTGGGGATTGAAGGGGATTGAAGGGATGGCCAGGAAACGGCTGAAAGGCAATGTCACTGAACAGGCGGAAACAGCATCAATTTGGATTTGGATACAGCGGGAGGTGTGGTGGCAGAGCAAACCTGTTGAAAGACTAAAAACGGCATAGAGTTGGGTGGTGGTCAGTAGGGGTAGATCCAGGACGCTGGATCTACTGTCGAGCCCTTCCGAGGTGTTATGGGCTTAAATCGACGAAACACCAAGGAAGGGGGGTGCCCATCTGATGACCGGCTGTAGCCACCAAACTCTTGTATTGTTGAGAGATGTAGCCAAGCCTTGAGCTGACCCAGGGAGAAGGACGGTGCTTGAAATTGGGCAAAATACTTCTAAAACCAGTTGGTGGCTCTCTTGCTGAAAGTGTGAACTCACCCACTGTCCCACCGATGAGCTCCAGCCCACAATGCATGACTCCAGCCAGGAGTGTGAGCGTATGTGCGCCCCCTTCAGAACCGTACAGCGCTTCACCCGCACCCCGTCCTCCAGAACCACCCCAGCGCCAATCGTCACATTAGGCCCGATGGTGCAGTTGTCCCCGATCACTGCAGTTGGGTCCTGTAACCAGTTGGGTGGAGGTTAATGGCATATAGTTTTAGTACATGTACCATATTCTGCTTCCAACAGGGGCGTCCAGTGCTGTTCCTGGAGGGTCCTGTAAGTTCAGCTCCAGCTTGCCTCAACACACCTGCCTGGAAGAGCTTGATTAGCAGTTCAGGTGTGTTTAATTGGGGATTGAGCTGAACTCTGCAGGACAGTGGCCCTCCAGGAGCAGGACTGGACACCCCTGGCTTGCAATATACTTAAAGGAATAGTTCACTTCAAAATGAAAATTCTGTCATCATTTACTCACCCTAAAGTTGCTTCAAACTTCTGCTGAACACAAAAGAAGATATTTGGAAGAATGTGGGTAACCAGAAAAAATATCTTATATAAGTCAATGGGGGCCATAAACTGTCTGGTTACCCACATTCTTTCAAATATCTTCTTTTGTGTTCAGCAGAAATTTGAAACAACTTTAGGGTGAGTAAATGATGACAGAATTTTCATTTTGAAGTGAACTACTCCTTTAAAAGCACAATACAGTTTGTTGGGAGAAATACAACATATGTAAGCTTTCATGGTTACTATACATTAGAACTCCAGTAATGTATGTGTCAGTTATATGTCGCACCACAAGGACGTTCCCGAGGAAGCCTGGTCCCATGCGCAGCCTCTCGGGCGCCTGCTGCCGAACGGACTGGAGGAACATGCACATGCCTGTCAGGAAGTCTTTGGGCTGGCCGATGTCCATCCAGAAACCTGGAACACAGACGGTTAGCTTAGTTAGCAACAAAACCGTTCTTGGCTCTCCAATTCTTCTCCTGTTTTTGTTTGTTTGTTTAGTGTGTTTAGTCGTTCTTTTCGGATCAGTTCTTCCAAAGACAAACTGCACACCTGACAATATTTTTCTGGGTTTCGATTATTCCGACATTTTGTTGGACATTCTAGTCGGTGGTGCTGAGGTGCACATCATATCAACCAGAAGGAACTGGATAATTGTCCTGGCTTTTGTCTTGCTTAGTTGTGGACACTTAATATTCAACAATATTATTGATCTGCCAGCATTGACAGCATTATATGAGAACTGAACTGAGCTGGACGATGACATCTCTTCTGTTTTCTCCAGAATATATACTGTATATATATATAAATAAATTAACTAAATAACTTTTTTACAACAGAAATGAACCATCACTGAACTTACTTAAGCTGGACTGTGACGCTATTTTCTTCCAGATCTGCTGTACAGTAGAAACAAACTTTGTAGCTTTATTTTCCTGTTATCTCTGTAAAGCTGCTTTGAAACAATCTGTATTGTATAAGGGCTATATAAATAAAGATGACTTGACTTGACAGTTTAATAGCATAATCGGATGCAAACAGGGAAAGCGTGGGGGAACGTGGCTTCCGAACTGGATACTTCCCAAGTATCCATCTAGCGAATCTCTGATAGCAAAACGGATGAACGTCTTCTCCTCAACTGCACAAATAAGGCCTTTTGTGCTTCCCTGAAACCTGTGTGAGTAAAGCCAGTCCCGACGATGTGCTTCATCTACCTGGCTCCAGCTGTTCAGAGCGGATCGCATCGGGAAGTTAACGGGCAAAACAAGAGGCGGTCAGGCGCTGGAGTGTGTTTTAACATAAATGAAAGCTGGTGTACAGTCGATGTGCTCTCCTAATTTGGAGGTGCTCTTCTTACAGGCCCATTCACACCAACAATGATAACTATAAAGATAACTATAATCATATCGTTGTTCATTTTTAAGCATTCTTGTCTGTTGCTTTAAATGCACAAGCTCATTATAGCAGGATGGATTCTGATTGGCTGTCAGTGTTTTATCGTTCATCAGCTGGATAAAGCGTTCTGAGAGTGATTCTTCCAACGATATTGTTTCTCTGAGCAGTTATCGTTATAGCTGTGCTATATAACTCTGCTATTCTTTAATATTGAGAATGATTTTTATAACTAGATCTTAATCATTAACTTTATAGTTACCGTCCTTGGTGTGAACGGGCCTTAAGACTTTCTACTCGCCGCAGGAGTTTTCCTCATTCATTCTCGTGAATGTGTATATTCCTCCAGACGCGTGTGTGAGCGCAGCGCTGAACTGGTCACAGACACGGAGCAACGAAACACACTCTCTCTTATAATTACTCTTGGGGATTCTAGCAAAGCAAATCTCTAACGAGAACTACATGTCCCAGAGGCAGTGATATTCTGGACCACGTTTACACCACTAGAAAGGCTGACAGGGCCAGAGGCAGGTATATGAATGAACACATAAATAAAGGACCTGACGTTTGGATGCTATATGGTGTTAAAGGCACTATATGTACGATTTTTGGATTAAAATTTACAAAAACTTAAGTGTTTCCCCTAGAAATTTTTCCAGCAGCGGTGCTGTCACGTGCCGGAGGATGTTACCAAGTCGCGCGCGGGGGGGTCCGGGGGCATGTACCTCCGGAAGATTTTTCTTTTTTTAAACAACCACAAAACTTGCCAGAAGTCATGGTTTAAGCCGGAAACCATGACTTCTGGCAAGTTTTGTGGATAGAAATGGACATTTTGAGACATACAAATATGACATACCATCAACAGATTCAAGGCATGATTATTGCAGCACGTACCTTGAACTGGTCACAAACAGAAACCTTCATTTTATAATTTTAGACAGGATTTTTCACGTTTTAGTTTTTTCTTAATTTTCAGCTATAAGGTAGATATTGATAGGGGAGAAATGAAATGGCACAACCCAGAAAAAGATTATTTAGAATTTATTGAACATTTTATCTTAATGGCAAAGGCCACACCCAAACTGTGAGCACTTAATTTTTCTAACATTTTTAAAATCAAAAGTTTTATGTTAACATTATTTAATGCACAATGAATGAAGTGAACAAACATGAACAATCAAGTGTTTGTATTAAATAACATTCACAAACATTAATTCATGTTCATGTGCTCATGTACTCCTACTCGTAAAACTACCCCGATAAAACCGCACCTGAGTCCACTTTAGGGGCCGTTCACATTTCGCGTTTTTTGCGCGCAAATTCGTTTTTTTTTTATTGTAGGCGCGCGTGGCGAGATGAAAACATCGTAACATCTCATCTCAACAGGCCATGTGACAAAAACCAACCGATCAGCTTCGGCCTTCGAAACAACATCGAAAGCTCGAAAGCTGTACAGTGCGGCTTTTTATTTCTCATCTCCATGAATATATCTAGTAGTAAAGCTAATGCAAGGGCTAGAAATCAAATTCGTTGCTGATACTTCCTCGTCCTCATGGAGAGTGCCGCTACTCCTTTCCAAAAGCGCTTGCTCTCCTGTGGCGTCTGTCGTTGTTATGCAACCATGAACAGAGGCGGCCTGGAAAAACGAGCACGCTTCCCGCGCGCCTAAATTTGAAATAACGAATTTGCACGCGCAGAAAAACGCGCTATGTGAACGGCCCCTTATGGTAACGTGACATTAGCCTAATCGAAAATATTTCCATATGTGGCTCTTTCCTCCTTTCTTGTCAACAAGTGGATTCAGAGCCACCGCATTAGCAGCGCCGGCGGTCGCCGTGTCTCAGGGTTTTTAGGTGTGTAAGTGAATGTCGTGATATTACTGATCACGTGAAGATTTTGCAGCGGCGCTGAAAATCCAGTGGCGGCGCTGCGCCGCTGCTAAATACATTGTAGGGGAAACACTGTAACGTATAAGCGATTATTAGATTTAATCACCGCGATTTACTGCAATGTCAGAACCAGAACAAAAGTGGATGTTTCTTACTTGTTCAGATGACATTTTCCGGTGAAAATTATTATGTTGGTCATACTTCCAAAAAGAATAATCTGTGATTCTGAATGCCAGTATCCACACCGGCGCGGAGACTGACAGCCTCACAGTCTCCTCAAACGCTCGGTGTTCATCCGCGCTGTGCCGTGACGAGGGTGTTGAAGTACAACTCACGTAAAGTTGATTATTCCGCGAATGACTGCAATTGCAGATTTCGAACAGAGATAGCGACAAAGAGGAAAAACGCCGGACTGCAGCTTTAATCATAAAATATGCGTAAACAACAAAACGACTGGAGCGGCTGCGGCAACGGTGGATAATAATAAAACCAGCAACGTAAAATACACCCTGCTTCTTACCACAGTTATGTTCATAAAACTTTAATACGCTCATCCACGAACATGATTTCTACCTGAGACCCGTCAGATTGCTTTCCATTGGCTGCAAAACTAGCAGCAAAACTTACATACTGTGCCTTTAAATGTATCATTGCTTGTATGATGGCTCTAAGTAGGTGTGTCAGGTGAAAGAGTGTGTGATCCTTTACCTTGCAGCTCCATGGCGTACAGTTGTCCCTCCTCTGCCATCACTGGAAATATTTCCTTCTCAATGGAAGTGGGTCGCAACTGAAGTACAAAATACAGAAAATGTTGGAAACTTCAGCAATAAATTAAAACAAGTTTTTATTGAAGTATGCAGAAAATAATCCTATTCCCTGAAATATATGAGTGGCATAACTGACCTGAGCAGAGATATCGCGCTTATCTGTTACAGGCCACCTAGCCAATCTGAAGTTTGAGAAGCTGTCTACATTTACATTTAGATTCATGCAAATGGCAGACGCCGCAACTTACATAGCATTACATTGTGTAATGTTTGTCTTGTTCACGCACTCCCTGGGAATGCAACTCCACGATTTTCTGTTTTGCTGGCACATGCTCTACTGTTTGAGCTACACTGATGTATGCTAGACGAACTTGAGGAGTGTGAAATGTTCACAATTTCTCATTGGTCAACAATGGCCTATGCAGTCACACGTCTTAAAAGGAATAGAGGAAAATACCAGCACTGGCAACTTTGGTCACCAGGCTGAAGTAAGAAGTTGATGTCATGGGCTGATATCAATCAGCCCTATTCAAGGGTTTGAGGATTCATTTTTAATTTAATCTCAAAACTACTACTTACCCAAATACTTAATATTGTACTAGATGCCCTTTTAGAGCCTTTTTCCTGTATGTCAAGACTGCAAGCTGGTTAGCTATCTACCTAGGTACCTAATTACATTTACAAAAATATAATTTCTTCCAAAAATTTGACGTTTGACAACATTTTTGATAAGAAACTTTGGTCTACATTATTGCGCTTATGTCGTGCGATGGACTGGCCATCCATTCAGGGTGTTTCCCTGCCAATAGTTCGCTGGGAAGAGCTCCAGCATCCCGCCTACAGAACCTACCGAGGACACGCGCTGTGAGAATGGATGGATTTACAGAATAAAGAATAAAGAAAGTTATGTGCTGGGGACAGCATTTCTCCTTCACAGCAAACTGCACAAGTGCTCTCCGGACACAGCAACCGACCCACATTAGAAGCTGGCGTTAATGCCGTGTTCCTTCGGCTCAAACCGCAGGGCATGGTGCTAGCAGTGGGTATGGGCTCAAGTCCCAGGGAATGCATGCACTAATAAAAATAGTTGAATGCGGTATATGTCGTTTTTGGATAAATGATTCTTCCCAACACATTAATGTAAATACTGTGCATCAGATTAGCTCTTGATTGTTGGAGGGAGCCGAGGATTACATCTGAACTCCTAGCTTTGTTTAACGCAAATCACTCCATTTAATAGCTTAACACAATGTTCAACTAGTTATGAAGTGATTTTCCTGCTATTAAACCCTGAAAATATAGAGCACATGACATCACACAAAACATGTCACATTTCACCCTAATATTTTAAAATACATGTATTGACGAACAACCTTGATATTGTCGATAACTACATGATATTTGGAGTGTTTCTTGGCTGGTTTAGGCCTGTCGTGAACAGCCGACTCCCAAAGCTTCCCAAACTCTCCATGTTCAGTTCAGAAGTTGATTTCCAGTGGCATTTTTATCTTTATAAGGGTAATTTTTTCTAACCGTATTAAATATCTAATCTTTTATATCAAATTCTTACAGTTAATCAATAACTGCCACAATTAGGGCAATTGTGAAATCAGTATCAACAAATTCCACTTTTGCACAGCAGAAGTGGCAGAAAAGCTGCATCTGAAGTTTAGAGTGATTAATGCAAATTCACCCTAACCATTTTCTAAATGCTTGTTATTGATGTTATTTTGAATTAGAAATAATTGTATGTAATCCATGTATGCGTTTCATTTTAAACCTTTTTTTGACCTTGCAATTTTTATAACGATCATAACTCGATCTTCAATCAAGAAAATTACTTTACTAAAGTTAAATGCTTTCATGTCATGTTTAGACCCTTTATTACAGTTATTTTTTAAACAAAGCAATTTAATTACTTTTAGGCACATTATAAATGAAAGGCAGTACGAGTTGGTGATGAAAATTGTCGCAACAATGCGAAATAATGTAGTTTACAGTACTAAAAATATGCTTCATTTACTTTAAGCAGTACATATATTGATCACAGTTTTTACCAAAAAAAAAAAATGTTTTTGAAAAGCCAGTTTAAAGGGATGATGGTGTTGTGAGAGTGGGTCCTGACCTGGATCCTCCTCAGCATGGCAGGGCTGAAGATGTACATCCCAGCGTTGATTTTGTTGGAGACAAACACTTGCGGTTTCTCAACGAAGCGATGTATTCGTCCAGTGTCCCCTTCATAAACAACCACGCCATACTTAGACGGTTCCTCCACTTTCGTCACCTGAAACATCAGCCAGATGTTAATGTGGGCGAGTAACAGAGCATCAGGTGAGAAACGTCCTTTATACTCCTTTACAGATGTAAGATGTTTGAGGCAAGAATTCAGAGAGATAGAAATTTACAACATATCACGTTAGGATCTAAAAATGTACTTGTTCACTGAAAGAATCTCTGAAACTTCTCATGCAGGTTTAAGTCAAATTCAAATCTCTGACAGCGAGACCAAGGGCCCTGTTTTAAGATCTAAGCGCATGGTCTAAAGCGCAGTGTCTGAATCCACTTTTGCTAGTTTAATGACGGGAAAAATGGTCGGCGCTCCCGGCGCTGGTCTAAAAGTGTTATCCATATTCTCTTAATGAGTAATGGGTGTGTGTTATCTCTATTCTCTTAATGAGAAATGGGTGTGTTTTGGGCGTAACGTGCAATAAACCAATCAGAGTCTCATCTCCCATTCCCTTTCAAAGCCAGTTGCGCTCGCATGGCGGATTCGCTATTACATGGAGGAATTTGCAAGCGGAAAGACTGAACGCTTCTCCAGAGAGGAAACGGATCTGCTCGTGCGTGAGGTTAAAGCTGTGTGTGTGTGTGTGTGTGTGTGTGAGGTTAAAGCGCGTAAGCAGATTATCTACGGGACAAGCCGGATCTTTATGTACACAGTATTAAATCTTTTACAATGTGATCCTTTCATTTATAATATTTGGCATGTTTGTGTGATGCTGTGTGTGTGTGTGTAATAAGCAGAGTGTGTGTGTGTGTGTGTGTGTGTGTAATAAGCAGAGTGTGTGTGTGTGTAATAAGCAGAGTGTGTGTGTGTAATAAGCAGAGTGTGTGTGTGTGTAATAAGCAGTGTGTGTGTGTGTGTGTAATAAGCAGAGTGTGTGTGTGTGTGTAATAAGCAGAGTGTGTGTGTGTAATAAGCAGAGTGTGCGTGTGTAATAAGCAGAGTGTGCGTGTGTGTAAGCAGAGTGTGCGTGTGTGTAATAAGCAGAGTGTGTGTGTGTGTAATAAGCAGTGTGTGTGTGTGTGTGTAATAAGCAGAGTGTGTGTGTGTGTGTAATAAGCAGAGTGTGTGTGTGTAATAAGCAGAGTGTGCGTGTGTAATAAGCAGAGTGTGCGTGTGTGTAAGCAGAGTGTGTGTGTGTGTAATAAGCAGAGTGTGTGTGTGTAATAAGCAGAGTGTGCGTGTGTGTAAGCAGAGTGTGCGTGTGTGTAATAAGCAGAGTGCGTGTGTGTAATAAGCAGAGTGTGTGTGTGTGTAATAAGCAGAGTGTGTGTGTGTGTAATAAGCAGAGTGTATGTGTGTGTAATAAGCAGAGTGTGTGTGTGTGTGTGTGTGTAATAAGCAGAGTGTGTGTGTGTGTGTAATAAGCAGAGTGTGTGTGTGTGTGTGTAATAAGCAGTGTGTGTGTGTGTGTGTGTGTGTGTGTAATAAGCAGTGTGTGTGTGTAATAAGCAGAGTGTGTGTGTAATAAGCAGAGTGTGTGTGTAATAAGCAGAGTGTGTGTGTGTAATAAGCAGAGTGTGTGTGTGTAATAAGCAGAGTGTGTGTGTGTAATAAGCAGAGTGTGTGTGTGTAATAAGCAGAGTGTGTGTGTAATAAGCAGAGTGTGTGTGTAATAAGCAGAGTGTGTGTGTGTGTGTGTGTGTGTGTGTGTGTAATAAGCAGTGTGTGTGTGTAATAAGCAGAGTGTGTGTGTAATAAGCAGAGTGTGTGTGTGTAATAAGCAGAGTGTGTGTGTGTAGTAAGCAGAGTGTGTGTGTAATAAGCAGAGTGTGTGTGTGTAATAAGCAGAGTGTGTGTGTGTAATAAGCAGAGTGTGTGTGTAATAAGCAGAGTGTGTGTGTGTGTGTGTGTAATAAGCAGTGTGTGTGTGTAATAAGCAGAGTGTGTGTGTAATAAGCAGAGTGTGTGTGTGTAATAAGCAGAGTGTGTGTGTGTAATAAGCAGAGTGTGTGTGTGTAATAAGCAGAGTGTGTGTGTGTAATAAGCAGAGTGTGTGTGTAATAAGCAGAGTGTGTGTGTAATAAGCAGAGTGTGTGTGTGTGTAATAAGCAGAGTGTGTGTGTAATAAGCAGAGTGTGTGTGTGTGTGTGTAATAAGCAGTGTGTGTGTGTGTGTAATAAGCAGAGTGTGTGTGTAATAAGCAGAGTGTGTGTGTGTGTGTGTGTGTGTAATAAGCAGTGTGTGTGTGTAATAAGCAGAGTGTGTGTAATAAGCAGTGTGTGTGTGTAATAAGCAGAGTGTGTGTGTAATAAGCAGAGTGTGTGTGTGTGTAATAAGCAGAGTGTGTGTGTGTAATAAGCAGAGTGTGTGTGTAATAAGCAGAGTGTGTGTGTAATAAGCAGAGTGTGTGTGTAATTAGCAGAGTGTGTGTGTGTGTGTGTGTGTGTGTGTGTGTAATAAGCAGAGTGTGTGTGTGTGTGTGTGTGTAATAAGCAGAGTGTGTGTGTGTAATAAGCAGAGTGTGTGTGTAATAAGCAGAGTGTGTGTGTGTGTGTGTGTGTGTGTGTGTGTGTGTAATAAGCAGTGTGTGTGTGTAATAAGCAGAGTGTGTGTGTAATAAGCAGAGTGTGTGTGTGTAATAAGCAGAGTGTGTGTGTGTAGTAAACAGAGTGTGTGTGTAATAAGCAGAGTGTGTGTGTGTAATAAGCAGAGTGTGTGTGTGTAATAAGCAGAGTGTGTGTGTGTGTGTGTGAAATGGATTCCTCACCACAATCGTGCCCTCTCTGCCACACTGCTGGTGGAACTTCAGCATGTCCTCGAAGGGGAAGTCGCAGATAACGTCGCTGTTGAGGACGAAGAACGGCTCCTCGCTGTCGGTCAGCAGCTCTCGAGCCAAAGCCAGAGGACCAGCTGAAAGAACACACACACATTTACAGCGTCACGCTGGCTGAGGATTGTGCCATCACAGCGATGAGAACATGTTCACCTACCAGTGCCTAGAGGCTCCTTTTCATGTGAAAGCGAGATTTTTATTCCAAGCTGTCAAAATCACAAATGAGATTGTGTTACTTTGGTATTCTCCACATATGACTGGCTATCATAAACACGGATGTTCATTAAATACCCTTTGCTCCTGAGCTCTCATCTCTCGCTCCAATAGATCAGACATGTAGCTCACAGCCAGAATGACATGACGGACTCCAGCCTGAACACAAACACACCAGCAATCAACATCATATGAATGTAATGCTCCAGAAAAGGCTCGATCTTCCCGAATGGAGGGGTGTGTGTCGGCTATACCTTGACTAGCGCCTCCACCTGATGGAGCAGGATGGGTTTGTTGCAGAACTCCACCAGTGGTTTGGGCACGGTGAGTGTGAGCGGGCGTAACCGTGTGCCGTAGCCGCCGACGAGAATCAGGGCTTTCATTATGGGTCAGCAGAGCAGGGATCAGTCAAAGCAGACAGGAGCGATCATGTGGGACAATACCTGAGAAACACAAAGACAAACATGAGGAACTATCCGCTCTAACGGGTCCTCATTATATCAATATTTATAAAAGCATCCGGACACTAGTGTACACTGAAAGTATTTGACACCTGTATGAACACAACACAACACGCCCACGTGACGCAGCACACCTGTAATACCTGAAAATCATCTATCTTATACAGAGCCTGGACACACCAAGTCATTCTTTATTATTAATATTTCCACAATTTTTAATAATAGTAAAGTCTGCTTTTTAACAGTACTGAAGGAGTTCCCGTGTATGCTGGACACTTGTGTGCTGTTTTTGATTCATAGCGACCGCGACTCATTCATTTAAAAAATGATGATAATATTTGTCTGAAAAACGTATTTCTAATCATATAATATTTACCGATTAAAAAAATTATAACATATAAATAATGCAATTTAACAAATTATTAATACTATTACTATTATTATTATTACTACAATAAAGTAAAACTGTACAGGTCATGTTTCATTTGATTGATGATAAACTCACCCAAATAAACGATACACCTGCTGCTCTTACTTGATGATTACGCTCAGTACATCAACAAAACATGTATTTTAAACTCACTTCCACAAATAAACTCTATTAATCTGTAATGGTGTGTCTATCTGACAAGTTTACGGCTCTATGATATTCTGTAATGAAGTGAGTTCAGTTCCGTACAGTCAGTGATGACGAGCCAGCCTGAGGGCGGGGCCAGAGCTAGAACTGCGGCGTGACGTCACGGGTCAATGGACCGTACCAGTTACTGCGGGGGAATCTCAGGAGGTTTCCGCTTAGTACGGTATATTTTACGACGTACCAACATCATTTAAATGATTGAAGAGTATTTCGAATTAATTTATTTTACGAAAGAATACGTTATAAAGGTAATTATAAACAAAATAATGGACTAACAGTTTAAATTGGCTGTAGTATTCCCCCATTGAAATGACACACGCTGCCTCATGGACCAATCATTTCACAACAACGTGGCGCAGAAGTGAATAAAAGCCAGAAGAAAAATAATAACAATTATATAAAATTAGTTTAGGACAATATATATATATCTATCTATATATATATATATATATATACATACATACATACATATATATAATATGTAAAACGCTTCATATTTTAAATTATGTTAATATTTCAAGAGTTTTGTGAGTAGGGCACAGTGATGCCCTAATTTAATCATGTATTCAAATGTAATCATAGTAATTTAATTATATCTGACGGCGTATTTTTGTAATCACTGAAAACTTTTTCTTTTGGTCGATGTTGCATCGCCACTAGGTGTCATTGCAGCACAGACACACACAATACTAACATAAATCATCTAAACCAGATAAACTGTTAAATGTTATACGTTGCACCATTATGTATTTGTTTTTATGCGTGTCTTTGTCCATCTTCACGTTTAATCTGGCATGTGATGTTTCAGTGGGCAACCTGCAAAATTGAAATTATGAAACACAAGTTAAAAAAAAGTTATAACTATGACATATTAAGTCGAATTTATGGCATTCATAGTCGAAATTATGAGATCATTTGAAGTAATAAAAAAGTGTTCCAAAGTGTGTTATAATCTATGGGCTACTGCAAATAGACATAGGCTAAACCAACATAAAATGTTTTCTTCTTTTCTAGCCCATAATGTCCCTGACCCGAGTCAGAGATCCGCGGCGGTCCTGTCTCTGCACAGTCTCCATCCCTCTATAGGCTGGAGTCTGGACTCAACACCGCGGCGGGCGGTACCGATGGGCGGCGTATCTTGGTAGAGGATTTTGAACCCACAGAAACACTGAAGGGATGATCTGAAGTCCCAGACTGGGATATATATTTTTGAGAGATGTGGAAATGATAATAATATGTTCATACTCATTACACTTGTGACTGTAGCCAAATAACAAGCATTTTTAAAGGGTCATAAACAGTGTCAAACCGTTACGTAAAGAACTGAACAGAATAAGGTGGCCCTAAAGGCAGGTAAATTTGAGAGACTAGCAGAAAACTGCTGGATTTTGAAAGTATCCAACAGAGAAACCACATCCCCTCCCAAAGCCACATCCCCAAAACACATGAACGCGTGATGCCGACCGCTCAGCTGGAGGAGCGTTCACCAGCGCGAGCGGAGAGGAGCGCAGTGCAGGAAGTGACATCACCTGTGTTTGCCTTGTTTGCCTGCGCTGACTGTATATGCAGGTGCAGGTGCTACTGGGGATTTGACTGCTCTTTCTCTGCCATAATTGTGAGACTTCCTAGCTTCCGGCCGGTACGTGCCTCTCCTCTTTCGAAATGAGCGAGTCAACCGGGTGCGCGCATGTGGGCGGCTCCTGTAGCAGCAGGGGTGGTTGCCATGGTAGCGAGGGAGAGTGACAGTCGCCCAGCCAATCATTGCACTCATTCCGAATGAAAGAGTAGCTGTGTTTATTGCAGCCCTGAGAGGACCACAGACACTCGATTTTTATACTCTCCTTTTCAGAGTACTTACATTTTAGATATGTATTGGTATATAAAGACAGTTTAAACAAATTTGGGAAAAAGTGTTTTAGAAACAAACTGCCTACCCTGCCTTTAAGGCCGTATCAGTGGGAAGCGGAGAACAGCTTGTGATCTACACTACAGAACTACAGATGTCCTGGTCAGGATTACACACAATAAAGATCCAGCTTTTGCCACTGAAGTAAATATTTTTCGGCTTATTTTAATAGTAATCATTTATAGGACAATTGGACATCCAACCATCCTGTTTTTTCCTCCATAGCAACATGTTGGCTCAAGCCCTGTCTGGACGTCTCACTCACCGAGAGGTGTTCAGGCTCTTCTTCTCTCTCTTATGTGCTGTTCGTTAGGGCTCAGACCCCACTGGAACATTTTCTAACATAATAATGTTTTTTTTTTTTTTAACAAATGTTTAAGTTAACTCAAATCTCTGAGTTTATTGCAGTTTTTTTTATACAATTGCTAGGACAGATTTCTCAATATTTAGGTCACTTTTCAAAACTCTTCCCTCAGTTCTCCGATCCAACTTTCAGCGTCACCGCAGTTAATTCCACATTCATAACGCACTAAAACTACCAGAACACGTCATTCATGTCTCAGATCAACTCATTCTCCAGAACACTAAAGGTTTCACCCAACAAACACACTTTGTCCCTCATAAAACAAAAAACACAGGTTGTCTCTGAAAAAATACAATGTTTTCTTCTGTAAAGTTTCTTTACACACACTGATACTCTCTGCTGTTTATAATTCACTGCAGTTTATGTTACATGATTTATGTTTACGACAAAATTATTACCAAGTTTCATCTTTTGTATAGATGGCTTAAAGTTAAACTTAAAGTTGAGTATGTGTTCAGCTACGATAGTATTTAATTTTTTATATCTGGAATTTATTTCAACATAGTATTACTGTAGAAATTTTGCAAATTGCTGTCTTATTCAGTTAAAATTTTTGGTTTAATTTAATGAATCTCTGCAGATGATTTTAAAATAACATTCAAATTTTTTCACATTTTTACCACAGACATTAGTGATAATTAAAATAATATAGTGCAAGTTGATTCAACCTGCTTTTTTGAGTTGAAAAACAATCAAACTTGTTCATTCAACTTTCAGCCTATAGTTGAGGACAAAGAAACTTACATTTAGACAATTTACAAAAATGTAGTTATGTCTACATAAAAAAATAAGTTGAAATGTCTAAATCCGCGTGGCTGAAGAAAGAGGGCGCCACTAGCACTATAAGCGGATGCATCGCTGTGACTCTATACCATAAAATAACAACTGTTAGTTTCCACTAACAGCCTGTCATTGAACAGTTCTTAAAAGAATATTTTTTCTTAGTGTAATGAATGTGTTAATAATCTAAAGAACCTTTTGTTGAATGGAAAGGTTCCATGAATGTTAAAGTTTCTTCAGGGAACCATTAATGCCCATAAAGATCCTTTATTTTACATGTGTTTCAGACAGTCGTCACACCTTGAGGTGCTTCTATAGCATCAGTTACTGAGTTACACATATAGCAATGGTTCCCAGTGTAGGGAATGAGACTCTGAGATGTTTTCCTGTTTTCTGTGATTAAGTTTAATGTTCCCAACCACTTTAATAGCAATCATCTATTACAAGAGACATAAAGGCTTAAAAAATGAAAATATCTTGAGCCTGTGATAACCACAGACTTTATTTCAGGCATTCGACCGAAACTGACTGTGGGATGATGGATCTGGACGTGCACAAGCACTGATTCAGAGGTCATCTTCAGCTGCACTTATTATGAACTGTAATCGATATCAAATGAGCATTTTCATTCTCAATTGAATGATTTGAGAAGGAAAATCATTAAATTTTCCTAGATTTAGAAAAATTAATATACAGTGCATTATAGAACATACTGTTTTAAGGGTTATGAAGTAAGTTTTGGACGCAGTGTGTGTATCTGTTAGCAGCAGGACGTGAAGATAGTTAGTAGACTGTCCTCACTCAATGGCTGACTGTCTAAGTGGTCTCCGCAAAATAATATAGGGTTCATAGACAATTGGAAAAGTTTTTGGGGCTTACCTGTCCTGTTGAAAAGAGATGGTATTCATCCCTCCTGGGATGGTGCTGCTCTTCTCTCTAGTAATATGGCACATAGTCTTAGAGCTCAAACATGACAATCTGGGGCTCAGGTCAGGACGCAGACAGACTGGCTAAACCGACCGTCTGCCAGCTGTCTCACATCAATGAGGTCAGATAAATCCCATCTCATAGAGCCTCTTTCACCTATATATCATCATATAGAGACTGTGTCTGTTCCCCGAATTAGGAAATACAAAAAACTCCCAAACCCATTTAAGGGTAAAAATTTAAATGATGTTCAACAAATACAAAACAGATATAATACGGATGAACAAATGATAAAGCCTGGGTTGCTGAATATTTGATCCCTTTCTTCAAAAGCACTTATTGTTAATGATATGATTTCAGACGATAACCTAGATGTGCTGTTTGACAGAAACCTGGCTAAAACCAGACGATTAAATGAGCCCACCCCCCAAGATTACTGTTATAAACATTTCGTCTGAAAGGAAAAGGGGGAGGTGTTGCTGTAATTTATAGTAATATTTTCAGAATTACTAAGAAGTCTAGTTTCAAATATAATTCTTTTGAAGTGTTGGTGCTTAATGTAACACTATAGTGTAAATGATAAATCACGTTTGAGATTTGTGCTGGTTACTGTATACAGGCTACCAGGGCACCATACAGACTTTATCAAAGAATTTGCTGATTTTCTATCAGAGTTAGTACTGGCTGCAGATAAAAGTCCTGATCGTGGGAATTTTAATATACATGTTGATAACGAAAAAGATGCATTGGGATTGGCATTTAAAGACATTGTAAACTCTATTGGAGTTATGCCGGGTTCAGACTGCACGATTTTAGCCCCGATTTTGGCTCGCCGACAGGTTTTGAGAAATCGCCGACAAATGCCCGAAATCACAGGCAAATCGGTGCTCGTTCACGCGAGTGACAATCACGCAGTGTGAATGAGCAAAGACGCGATCTGAGAGAATCGCCGACGAGTCGCCGACGCCCGTGAGATATTTGGCATGCTAAATATCTGGACCTGTCGGCGATTCACAATCCTGCTGTGTGAATGTGTTCTGACTGAAAACGAATCGGTTACCTAACGTAACCTCGGTTCTCTCTAGAAGAGGGAACGAGTATTGCGTAAGCTAGCTTACGCTGCGGGAAAGATTCATCTTTGCTGAGATATTGAAGCCAAAAAATTATTTCATAATTTTGTATCCATACACAACGCAGTTCCTCTGCGGCAGACCTAGAGCGGGCTAGCTAGCAGCTCATTGGTTCGCTCAGAGAGAACTGCTTAAGCCTATGGGAGAGCGGGGCTGAACCCGCTTCCAATGAGAGGCGCCCGCGCGCTCATTGCGTCATGACCCGCCAGAATGGGCGTGGCCATGGTGTATATAAGGCGCTCTCCCAGGCTTATATGTTGATTTATTTCAGCGTGAAGCGAAACGCTAGTAGCGCAAGCACGGCCGGGAACGCAATACTCGTTCCCTCTTCTAGAGAGAACCGAGGTTACGTTAGGTAACCGATTCGTTCTCTTACGAGAGGTTCTCTCGTATTGCGTAAGCTAGCTTACGCTGCGGGAACACCTGGCCAACGCCGTGCGCGCTACGAATCCACTCATGAAAAACCCAGGGATATACCGGGGGAATTTCTTAACGTGGAGTGAATGTACAAAGAGGCCGCAGAGCGGGCTCATGAAGTGTACACATAAGCATGTATGGGGCCAGCAGAGCGGGCACATGAAGTGTATAAGCATTACAGGAGAGCACAAGGGGCGAACCGGTTGTGAGGGACCTCCAGAAAAGCAGCTTCTTAGAGAGCTGTTCGTCAGACAGCTAGTAATTTTGCCTGCAAGGCGGGAACTTCCAAGTTATAAAACCTGACAAAAGTGGACGGGGAGGCCCATCCCGCGGCCACACAAATGTCATGAATGGAAATTCCACAGGACCATGCCCACGATGAGGCCATGCCTCTAGTGGAGTGCGCCCTGATGCCCAGAGGGCAGGGCAGGCATTTAGATGCGTAAGCAGAGGCGATAGCGTCCACTATCCATCTAGACAGTGTCTGTTTTGAGGCGGCCAGACCCTTGGTGCGCCCCCCAAACGACACGAAAAGCTGCTCAGCGCGTCTGAACGCGGCAGCGCGCGTAGTGTACAATCTCAGAGCCCGCACCGGACAAAGGAGATTGGCATCGCGCTCACTATCGGATGAAGGCAGAGCCGATAGGGAGATAATCTGAGCCCTGAACGGGGTACCAATCGCCTTCGGGACATAGCCATGCCTAGGTTTGAGAATGACAATCGAATCATTCGGTCCAAACTCAAGACACGCGGCGCTGGATGAGAGCGCGTGAAGATCCCCAACGCGTTTAACTGAGGACAGAGCCGTCAGGAAAACGGTTTTGAGCGAGAGGTATTTCAGATCCACAGACTCGAGCGGTTCGAACGGGGGTGCTTTCATAGCTTCAAGGACTATAGAAAGATCCCAAACCGGAACCGACGGGGGCCGCGGAGGGTTCATCCTCTTAGCTCCCCTGAGGAAGCGGATGACTAACTCGTCTTTGCCCAATGACTGAGCGCGTCGGGGTTCCGCGAACGCCGCGACGGCTGCCACATAAACCTTGAGAGTGGAGGGGGACCTGCCCTTGTCCAGCATCTCTTGAAGGAAAACAAGCAAAGATGGCACCTCGCACGACCGTGGGTCCAGCTGTTTGTCGGTGCACCATTTTGAGAACACAGACCATTTAGACGCATAGAGCCTTCTCGTGGAAGGTGCTCTAGCCTGTATGACAGTGTTTCTTACTCCCTCTGGCAAATCAACGAATAGTCGTTGATCACCCATGCATGCAGCGCCCAGCGCTGTGGATGGGGGTGCCAGATCGTGCCGCGAGCTTGAGAGAGGAGATCTGCTCTGACTGGGATGGGCCACGGGGCTGTCTGTGACAGCTGCGTGAGCTCCGGAACCCAATTCTGACTCTCCCAACGCGGGGCTATGAGGAGCACCGAGTGGCGTGTGTCCCTGATCCTCTGAATTACCTGTGGTAACAGAGCGATCGGAGGGAATGCATAGAGCGGGCGGCGAGGCCATTCCTGGGCTAGCGCGTCCTCACTCTTCGAGAAATATATTGGGCAGTGAGCGTTCTCTTCTGACGCGAAGAGGTCTACTTCTGCTCTGCCGAATAGTCGCCACAGTAACTGGACCGTCTGTGAGTTCAGGGACCATTCTCCTGTGGAGATGAGGTTCCTGGACAGTATGTCTGGACCGTCGTTCAGATGGCCCGGCACGTGCGTCGCTCTGAGCGAGAGCAGGCGGCTCTGAGACCAAACTAGAATGCGGTGCGTCAGTCGACAGAGATTTCTGGATCTGACACCGCCCTGACGGTTGAGATAGGAGACCACGGCCATATTGTCCGAACGGATCAGGACGTGGTGTCCCTGGATGCGCGGGAGAAAGTGCGAGAGCGCGTTCTCGACCGCCAGCATTTCCAGACAGTTTATATGTAATGGGCTTTCCTGAATCGACCAGTGGCCGAAGGCCGGTGAGCCCTCGCAGACTGCACCCCAACCCGTGTTGGATGCATCTGTCGAGATGACTTTTCGGCAGGAAAAGGTCCCCATCGTGACGCCTAGACGAAACCATTCTGCTACTGTCCATGGCTGCAGCGCCGTGAGACACGTTTGCGTAACCCTGATCAGCTGGCGACCCGTGTTCCACGCGCGGTGGGGTACACGGCTGTTCAACCAGAACTGAAGCGGACGCATGTGCAGAAGGCCCAGCTGAAGTACAGCGGAGGCTGAGGCCATGTAACCCAGCATCCTCTGAAAAGTTTTCAGAGGCCTGCGGGTGCCCATCTGGAACGAGGCGGCTAGACGCTGAACACTGCGCGCGCGCTGTGTAGACAGGCGAGCCGTCATCGTGACCGAGTCCAAATCTATTCCTAGGAAGGAAATCGATTGACTGGGATGAAGGGAGCTCTTTGTCCAGTTGACAGAGAGGCCCAGCGTTTCCAAATGGTCGAGGAGAACTGCGCGGTGCGACAGAAGCTCCGTCTGTGATTGGGCCAAAATCAGCCAGTCGTCCAGATAATTCAGAATGCGCAGCCCCTGGCTTCGCAGGGGGGCGAGCGCCGTATCCATGCACTTCGTGAATGTACGGGGCGCCAGAGATAAGCCGAACGGGAGAACGGCGTATTGATAAACAAGACCCTCGAAGGCGAAACGTAAGAATGGCCTGTGACGGGGATTTATCTGGATCTGAAAATAGGCGTCTTTCAGGTCTAGAGATATGAACCAGTCCCCTTGGCGCACCGGCGCGAGGAGTTTCCTGGTAGTGAGCATCTTGAACGGTCTCTTCATGAGCGCTTTGTTCAAAGACCTGAGATCTAAGATCGGTCTGAGGCCGCCGTCTTTCTTGGGAACCAGAAAATAACGGCCGTAAAACCCCGACTCGGTCATAGATGGCGGGACTCTCTCTATCGCGCCCTTTTGCAACAGCGTCGCAATTTCTGAGCGGAGCGTGCCGGCGGCCAGCGGGCTGACAGAAGATTCGAGCTGCGCGCGCGCACGAGGCGGGCGGCGGCGAAACTGTAGCAGGTAGCCGTTCTTTATAATGCTTAACACCCACGGGGAAATGCCTGGAATGGCTTCCCACGCTTTGGAGCATGCGGCTAGTGGCCGAATGGCTGTATTGCCCTGATTGCTGCACATAGCGGGCTGGACACAGTGTGTGGGCGCGCTTTGAATGTGTGTGGCAACGGGATTTGCACTCAGAGAGGAGTCTATGGGCCGTGACACAGAGCGAGCAGAGAGGGGACACGTGCACGAGCTCGTGGGCGTGTTTATGTTCTCTGATATTAGAGCGGGCTGTGCCCGTTTCATGTGATGGGGCTCTGATAGAGACACGGGATATGTTATGCTTGTGTGTATGGGTGAACACATGATTGTGGGCACATTTTCTACACAACTGGCAAAATTTCTCTTTTTGAGATTTCTCTGGGTAGCCGTAAAAACGGCTTTTTGTCGCTCGCAAGCGGGCTGGGACACCGGCTTGTTTGTGGCGGTCAACACTACAGCAGTCGGCGAAATAACGGGGACTGGCAGAGGGCGAAGCTTTGACGGCGGTCCGGCCGCGGCGGGAGAGCACCGTCGTTTTCTTGACATTGTTAGGCAGACTTCTGATGATCAGGCTTCAGCGTGATCTTGGGTCGCGGGCCACGGGGGGGCGGCGGTCTGCGGCGGCTGTCAGAGCGAGAGCGAGGGCGAGGGCGGCCGCTCTGACTGCGCTGAGTTGTTTGAGTCTGCGGAGGGGGGCACGGTGATGGGGCTCTGGCGGAGGGCTCGTGAGAGCGGCCCGCTGAAGAGCTAGCGCGGCGGGGTAGAAACAAGTTCATCGCCTGAGAAGCTTTCTGTACTTCAGAAAAGCGATCGACAATTCCCGTGACGGCAGATCCAAACAGGCCCGTCGGGGAGAGGGGCGCGTTGAGAAACGCGGCGCGCTCAGAATCTCCCATGTCGGCGAGCGTGAGCCATAAGTGTCTCTCAGCAACACAAAGGCTGGCCATGCATTTCCCCAGAGCTTGTGCGGCGGTTTTAGTGGCGCGAAGGGCGAGATCCGTAGCACTTCTCAAATCCGTGACGGCGGGGGGGGGTTTTCTACCGCCTTCGGCCCATTCACGGAGAATATCGCTCTGTAACACTTGGAGGACAGACATAGAGTGAAGCGCAGCGGCGGCCTGATCGGCGGCGGCGTAAGCGCGAGCATGAAAGCTCGAGGTCGCTCTGCAAGCCTTCGAAGGAAGCGTGGGTGAAGAACGCCATCTAGCGGAGGGCGGGCAGAGGTGTGTGGCGACCAAGTCCTCGACGGGCGGCATGGCTGCATAGCCTTTCTCGGCGGCTCCGTCCACCGAGCGCAGCGAGGCGGATACATCGGAGCGATTTCTAGCCGAGAGCGGTGCATTCCAGGATTTTGTCAGCTCTGCGTGAAGTTCAGGCAGGAATGGAGCGGCCCGGGTGCACGCGGGGGTCGAGCGCCGATGAAAAAAGCTACCGTCCATTCGGTTCGGGGCCTGCTCGGGTGGAGGAGACCACTCGAGACCGAGGCGTTCGACGGCCTGTGAGAGGAGGCGCATCAGCTCCTCTTCTATCCCGGCGCGGGTCCCCGTCGACTCTCTCGCGGATCCGAGAGATGACCAGTCTTCACTGTCAGAAGCGAGCAGTGAACAGGAGTCCTTCTCCTCCGCGGCGTCATCGGAAACAACAGAGCGGCCACTCTGCGGCAACTGAATGTCCGGCAGGGGCGGGGAGGGAGAGCGGGAAGCGGGAGGCGGCGGCGGCGGCCCGCATGTTTCCGCTGGGGGCTCCGGCGGCCTTTGAGAGCGGCGTTTCTTTTTACGCGGCGAGAGAATAGGCGGCGCGGGAGCGGTTTTCACTGCCAGAAGTCGTGCCCGCAGGGACGATAACGGCAGGCTTTCACAGAGGTCGCATCCTCCATCAGCGAGGGCGAGTTCTGCATGCTCGAGTCCCAAGCAGAGAGCGCAGATGACATGGCGGTCTCCGTCCTCGAGACGAGCGCGGCAAGAGCCGCAGGAAAAACGAGACATCTTTAAAAAGACGCTCGGCTCTTTTAGAAATAGAGAAAGGATACAATCGTCGGATGGCCTAGCTTGCTGGGCGGCTGAAGGTGGCGAAGACGGCCGGCTTCTTCAGGGTCCTTGAGCTCGCTAGAGGATGCCTTCTTCGACGGCGATGGCTTTTCTCAGGAACAGCAGAAGCGTGCAGCTTGCTGAAGATGAAATGAATCAACATATAAGCCTGGGAGAGCGCCTTATATACACCATGGCCACGCCCATTCTGGCGGGTCATGACGCAATGAGCGCGCGGGCGCCTCTCATTGGAAGCGGGTTCAGCCCCGCTCTCCCATAGGCTTAAGCAGTTCTCTCTGAGCGAACCAATGAGCTGCTAGCTAGCCCGCTCTAGGTCTGCCGCAGAGGAACTGCGTTGTGTATGGATACAAAATTATGAAATAATTTTTTGGCTTCAATATCTCAGCAAAGATGAATCTTTCCCGCAGCGTAAGCTAGCTTACGCAATACGAGAGAACCTCTCGTAAGAGAACTACATCGGCGATGACCGACAGCCAATGAGAGAGCAAGATACAGGGAGGAGGAGGAGGAGTTATAGACCAGAATATCAGTATTTTAATAGAATAGGCCTATATTTACAATTATATCAAACAGAAACAAAGCACAACATTTGCGTGACCAGCAGCAACAGCAGGACGTCATTTGCAAAATTATTTATTTACCCCCAACTCTCTTTGCAAAACACAGTCCTTGCTCCCCTCGTCTTCCCAACCATTTCCTGCATAAACTGTTTTTTTTTTTCATTTTTTTTTTTCATTTTCGCTAATCAGTGCACAGACAATTTGGATCGCAATCTTCTTGTAGGCTATCATTTTTAATAACAAATTCAGTGTCGCGCGAGAACTCCGGTCTCACGCACGCGTGATCTTCCGTTATTTCCTATCACTTCTCGCGTTTGTTTGGTTGTGAAACGTAGTTTGCGGACCAGGCAGAAGTTGTCGGCGATTCTTTCTTTTGTAAAGTCATGCAGTGTGAAACCTCCTGTCGCCGATCCATCGTGCAGTGTGAAGTTGTGAACACAGCAGCAACTGAATGTTACCCCAGATAGTCATGCAGTGTGAAAACAACAGTGACCCGATTATTTTGAAAATCGTGCAGTCTGAACTCGGCATTAGACAACAGGGCCGGCGATTGCTATAGGCGAACTAGGCGGTTGCCTAGGGCGACAAATGTGTTGGGGGCGCGGGCGCCCTCTAGTGTCGCGCCTGGCCTACTTCCCATTAATCATAGAATTAGAATGACAAGCGAAACAAAAACATGTTTATTAAACATGATCATCCTAAGGCGCCCCTCAGCCATACGTTTAATTACTTGTCAACCTGAGTATTAGATTGAATGGATGATTATTGTCGATCATTTCCTAAAGGGGGGCGGGGGTTAGTTGCGTTACGTTACGTTCTGTGGTTACGTCAGAGCCATATAGAGTGAGAGTTGCGACAACTCCATTGACTCCAATGCAGAGCCATATAGAGAGAACAAAGCACAACATTCACTCTATATGGCTCTGCTCCAATGGAACGGTTTTTTACAGCAATGGCGGCTCACGGAGCCTCTCAATAGTTCCCGGAAGTAGCAGCAGCGCGGTAGAGCTACAGCAGAACAGACCGTTTGTGATGCACTTTTAAAAGGTAAGACGTTTAAAGAATAAGATTGTATATTATCAGTACATCTGAATCAAATTAACTTGTAACTTTAACTGTATTAAAGCATGCTAGTTGATTATTGCTCTCTAAATTAGTAGTTTTAGGGGACGTTATCAGGTAAAATAAAGGTCATTGGATAAAGTTAGTACCGCATAACAATCCACGAACAGCATATTAATGTTTTAAACCCGTTCTATTAATGCATGTTTATCCTTTGTTGTGTAATAAGAGGGAAATACTTCTAAACAGAGGTTAAATATAACATTGGGGAGTGTGATAGTTGTAATTGATAAAATGAGAATATCGGTTTCAATCCATATTAAATGTGCAATAACGGGGGAAAATCCTTATTTTAGATTTCATATTTGAGTAAGGAAAAACGTATGGTTGGCGTTTTTTATTCATTGTGTTTCTGTTGACTACTAACGTTACCTGTCTATATTATGATTTAGCTCAGCTGATTTGTATTGATGGGAAAGGGAGATGGAAGTTTATAAGTAAGATTAAAAAACATGCTTAAAACGGCAGCAAGCCGTGTTCTAGATCAAATCACACTAGGCTAAATGGGGTATTATAAATACCATAACTGTATTATATACTAACTCCTATATATAATTTATCCCGTTTTTGTTTCCTTTATCTCTTTCAACACAAGAAGCACAAAGAGGATTCGGTGGATCCTGAAGACTCCTGCACTGACGCTGTACCCTCATCAATCTCAGCTCCTTGGATTTTGCAAGACTTTACTTGCTCCCTATTTTTAATAAACATTAAACTTCCCAGTGTTGGTCTTTGTGGAAAAGTGCAGATACACCTAAGTATGATTAGCACACAAGTTCTATTTAGATTGCTCCTGACTTGAGCATATTTTCTGTGTCTGACAACATAGAGGAAAGGCCAGACAACATGCTTGACGTGCAGTTTATTTGACATTTATAAATCCCATTGTGCTAATTCAGTGCAAAAGTGTATACGTCATTGACAAATAAACAAAGTCTAAAATCTTTTCAAAACTGATGTAATGTATATTTTTGTGTCATGAACAATGTATTTGAACAAGTTTCAGTTGTGAACATTTCTAAGTGTTTAAATTCACCTGAAAGTGTACCAACCTACCCATAACTTTAAAGCAATTACTAGTATTTGATAGAGATCTAAAAGGATCATTATGGCTCCTCTGGACAATGCATTATCATGCACACTGCAATTACCATAATAAGAGAGCCATGTTTGCAGTTGTGCCCCCCCCCCCCCCCGACATACAAATTGCTAGACAAAAGGTTTTCAATTATCAGCTATAAATCTACTGAAATGTATAAAATTTGTTTATATGAAAGGTTAAAATGATGCCATAGAATTTAATTTTTTTTATGATTAAAACACCATTTAAATTAGTATTTTAGTCTGTTAATTTGTGCGGACAGTTACACAACCTGACATTTTGGGGGGTTTAAGATAACAAAACATAAAATATGTATTATCTAAATGTACTAAAAATTAATTTAAACTAAATAGGTTTTATAGATTAGAGTGATATATGTCATGAATTTATCAAATTATGTTAAGGAAATAATGTACTTGGACACTTAGAAAATAATGTATGTGTGTATAATCATGTTTTGTTTTAAAATGAAATATATTATGTATTCATTTATATAGTAATAAGTGCATAAGCATTGTAAACATTACGATGAATGCAATTTTACATTTTACTTGTTTGCAATGGCTTCACCTGTTTCCTGCAAGTCACCTGTCCTTGTGAAACCATAGTGAACATTACATGATAACCCTTAAATAACATACAAGTTTAAGAATACAAAAATACTTCAAAACAACTGCAAAACGGTCTTTAACCAAGGTAAAGTTAGCCAGAAAATATGTTAACAAAGGCAGGCAACACTGGTTGACCACAATAAACATTAAATATCAGCAGATTTTTATCTTTTAAAAACAATATTGCTGTAACTACATACACATACTACATCCAAATGTCAATGTATTATATACATATTGTAAACCAACGCATTTATTGACTACAAACTACCAAAAATCACAGTTCAGCTCTCTACCTCCATCGATTTGAATTGGCGCCGAAGCACTTCCTGGAACTATCTGAGGTCTACGCGAATCACGTGACAACCAAGCATTTAGAACTTCCGTTGTCGCAACTCTCTCTCTATATGGCTCTGGGTTACGTTAGGCAAGTGCTCGGCTGCTGCGCGCGCAGATCGAAAATGAAGCGGTCCACCCTCTGGTGCACAGGGACGAAAACGGAGAAAGCAACAAGATAAAAAGAAAGCCCAGTATAGAGGTAAGTCTTCTCATCTCATCCATTAAGGTGTCAAATGTTCTGGCCATCGGGACAACCGGGAGATTCCCGCGGGCCCGACGTGCTTTTTGGGCCGATAGATACATCCACTGATCTATATAATGTCACTCTATATAGATCAGTGCATACATCTCATACTTTTATTTTTATATTTTTGTCTTAACGGCCCATAAAACTCGTACATCGATGGCCCATTCGTTTTGTTTTGTTTTGCTTAATTGGCGGCGCTGGGTTACTTCCAAATATATAACTTACTTTCAAGTATAGAAATTTGTACAATACTCATGAAAGTTTCCTTTATTTTTCAGTGCATTTGTTTTACAATATAGCCTATGGCAATTACTGTCATGGGATTAATATTATATCTATTATTATGTAGTAGTGTAATGACAGACTGTAATTAAAAGAGGTTTGAATTTTTCTTTGTTCAATTTGCACACTGAATATGGGTTGGAGCTTTTAGTTTTGAACTCTCAAAGTGCACCAGATTGATGAATTTAACATTAAAATGCACAAAATTTTCTTACGGGGAAATACCCCCGAAACCCCCTTAACCTTGTAGCAGCCCAATAGATTGTAATAATAGTAGGCCTAGTGGTGGTAGTAGTTGTAATTTATCTACTAAAAGTTACTTATGGACAGATAAAATATAGTTGTACAATGTAACTATGATATAAATATCCTTGAACGTTCTTTGTAGCATTTGTATGAACACTTTATTGTTTAAGTTTTTGAGTAACTATAAGAGCAAAAACTCAATATCGCCTAGGGCAACCAAAGGGTTAGAGCCGGCCCTGCGTGTCAGGACCTAATCATTGTCGTAATCATACTCTAGATCTAATATTATCACATGGAATAGATGTTGATAGCGTTGAAATTCTGCAGCAGAGTGATGACATCTCAGATCATATTCTAGTCTCGTGTAAACTTCATTTAGCCAAGATTACAAAGCCGACTCCGTGTTACAAATATGTTAGACCTATCACTTCTGCCACTAAAGATTGCTTTATTAATAACATTCCTGATCAGTTTCATCATCTCAGCATGCCATAAAGCCAAAACAATCTCTGTTACTTTAATTTCCTATTATCACCGTAAAGCCGCTTTGGAACAATCTGAAAAAAAAATGGTGGCGGTGTGAGCATGAGCATTTGATGCAGCCAGGCCCGCAAGATGACTAGATTTGCCTTCAAATAACTTGTAAATCATTTCATTATCTCGCTATGAATGTAATTTATCTTTGCGAATTGATGCTTTATAAACAACGTCCTCAAAGCCTCTGATACAGCGCTTGTCCATCATGGAGCAAGTTTATCGTGGACACTATACAACAACTGTGAAAAGTTTTCACACTTCGACGCAAAAATGGACAATATTCAGTCAAGCTTAACGTCGATCCATGGCTCTCTAACAATTTTAGGGGAGCATGCAGAGCTTGAATACAGGGTCAGCTCCAATGAGGACAACTTATCCGACATGCAAAAACGCCTGGAGTCACTCGAGGATGAAAATTCCTGCGGGATAAACTGTATGATGTCGAGAACCGAAGCAGGGCCTACAATCTTCGCTTCATTCATGTCCCTGAAAAAAACGAGGGTAAAAACTTCCACTGATTCATCGCCGGCCTAATCCAGCAGAACATCCCGGTATCTCCAGCTCTAGAGCGGGTCCACCGCTCCCCTATGCAACAGTCACAGAATATTACTTTTTTTTTTCAATACCAGAATATTGAGACGGTTTTCTTTTTCTCTGACTGTCTCTGACTTTTCCCCCTGTCTATTTATTTCTGAAGAATCAGTATAGGTAAAGGTTTATTTGTTATTCATTTGAATATTAGGAGTTTGGCACATAAAATTGATTTGCTAAGAGCTTGGCTTTCTTACAATAATCCCAGCGTTATCACACTTTCTGAAACATGGTTGAATAGTGATATATCCAATGCAGATGTTAAACTTGATGGTTATACTCTGTATACAGCAGACAGGGGTCTGCTGTATACAGAGTATAACCAACTCGTGGTGGTGGTAGCCACGTATATCTCTTCTCATTTATCTTCTGAACTCATTATGCCAAAGGAGAGAGCTGTACATTTTGAATGCTTATTTGTTAATATTGCTTTTCATGAAAACAAGCAGATAACTATAGGTAACATCCATAGGTATAGGTAACATCTATAGACCTCCGAATTCCCCTGTTGAATCGACAAACTGTATTCTTACTACTATTAATTCTTTTGACTATGCAAAGAAGCTGATTTTACTGGGTGATTTCAATCATAATTGGCTGGATTGTTCATCTTCTCATGAGAAAAATGTATTTAATGGTCTAAACCTTACTCAACTCATTACTGATCCGACTAGGGTAGTGAATAAATCCAAGTCTCTTCTGGACTGGATCTTGGTTACCCACCCAAATAATATCTATCAATCTGGTGTATTACTTGATTGTTTTAGTGATAATATTATCCAGTCTGCCACCTAAAGTATTAGGATAAGGCAGTGTAAAAACTGAACACAGAGGCTTAAAGAGATTTAATAAGCATTAACTGGTCCAGATTTCAAATAATCCCTTATGTTGAAGACGAAGGAACTTCTTTCTCTCAGAGGTTCTTAAAGTCATGATAAACACCTTGGACATCTGTTAAGGTCAAGGGTAGTCATCTACCTCGGATTGACGGTGATTTAATACATTTATTTAAACTAGACTGATTAGACTGATTGGTCTGAATATAAGAAATTAAGAAATCCCTGTACAACTAAAACAAGGAATGCAAAATCAAATTACTATAAGCACTCTTTATCAGACATCAAAAACCCTAAGCAATTCAGGAAGAGACTTAACTCCTTAATTCACAAAATCAATACAAGTCCTCCTTCCAAACGTAGAGTGAACAATAACATTATCACTGACCCTATCTCAATGGCCAATGCCCTCAATCAACACTTCTCTTCTATTTGTTGTTCTCAATCATCTGAGCTCTCCTATTCTAGCATAACAAATACTGTGAGCAATATCTCTTTCTCCTTTTCAACAATTCATCCCTCTGATGTTCAAGCACAAGCAATCTCAGAAATAAAATCTTCTAATGGCGCTGGTCTTCATGGTCTGGACATGAAGCTTATTAAACTTTCTTCTCATGTCCTAGGATTTACACTATGATTTATTTAATTTATCACTTTCCACCTGTGTAATTCCATTAATGTGTAAATTTGTGAAAGTAAAACCATTACACAAAGGTGGTGACTCACTTGATGTCAACAATTATAGGCCAATTTCCATAATCAGTAATATAGCTAAGATATTTGAAAAGCTTATTTTTAGGCACCTGTCTAAATATATTAATGACTTTTCCCTCTTGACTCCAAATCAATCTGGTTTTAGACCTTATCACTCTACAACAACAGCCCTTACAATATTTACCAATGATATTCTTTCTGCACAAGATAATAACAGGTCTACTGGTGCAATCTTTATTGACCTCACTAAAGCGTTTGACATGGTCAATCATTATATTCTTCTTGACAAACTATATGCTATTGGTTTTTCCAAATCAGCTGTTCTCTGGTTTAATTCATGTCTTCATTACAGACGTCAAAGTGTATCTTTTAATGCTGCTCTCTCCCAGCCTAGAGTAATGGAAACGGGTGTCCCTCAGGGCTCTTCCCTAGGGCCCCTTTATTTTCCATTTTTATAAATGATCTCCCACAAAATCAGATTCATATGCAGATGACACACTTATGTATACATCTAAACAAGATATATCTAAGATTCAAACCTCACTTCAATTTGATTTCAATCTTATTCAAACATGGTTGTCTTCTAATCTGGTTTTATTGAATAAAAATACGTTTTATAGCATGCTTTTTGCAACCAGATCTGTTGCAACCTCTTGAGGTTAAATTCCTGGATGGTACACCTTTAATGAAGGTTAATGAGTTTAAATATCCGGGCCTTTGGCTCGACTCCCAACTTATTTTCAGACCTCATATCGATTCTATTGCAAAAAACATAAACTGAAGCTTAAGAATGTTATACCGCTCAATTAATTGTTTTACAAAACAGATTAGATTAAAAATTATTACTCAACTATTATTGCCTATAATTGATTATACGGATGTTGTTTATCAGAACACGGCCGATACTAATCTTAAACCTCTGAATGTGATTATAATAGTCTCTGTAGATTTGCCCATCTAGAACTCATCACTGCCAAACGCATCAGTCACTGAATCTTCTTTCACTAAATGTTAGATGACAGTATCACTGGTTGCAGTTTGTTCACAAATGCATTTTCTCAAACTACCTGAAACAATAGTTGATGATGATGATGATGATGATATTGCCTTTATTCGTCTCACAAGTGAGAAATTTCAAGGAAAAATACAGCATAACACGAGGAGAGGTGAGGAGAAAAAAAGGCAACCCCCAGACTATGCTCCTCTAGGAGTACAGTGTGGGGACAGGAAAAAAAACACCTCAGCAACATTAGCACACAATCAGTACACTTTACATGAACAAGACTTGCAACAGGGGTGACGGGTGAGGGGTGAGGGGTGGGAGGTAGGGGGTGGAGGTAGCCCAGCACAGGCAAGCAGCCATCCGGTCCTGCAGCCATTTCGGCGCTGGTCACAGACCCGCCTGTCAGACTGGGGGTACAAAGCGACGAAGGCGAGGGATGGGGTATGGGACGAGTGATTGCATATCTGTATATATGTGTAAGAGTTCATGTATGTGTAGGCCTGGAGAGTCACTATGCCTGGCATCATAACCTAGGTGCCTCAGTCCGCAGGATTGTCATAGCGATACACAGCGAGTTGCCATGGAGACAACCTTGATCAGGTCCCAGACAGAGTCAACAATCACCAGGTGTCTGGGGAGTCGGGGAAGGAAGCAAGAGCGGCTCACTGCAGTGCTCTTCCGGGGGAGTTGTTGACCCAACAGCGGCCATGGCCAAGGCCAGTGCTGGTTGAGGGCGGCCGAAACAGATAAGATTGGGATTGTTTGGTCTTGGGGCCAGTAGCCGCATTCCAATTTACACGGCTATTCTCATGGTCCATTTTGGTCTCCTAAACGATCCATTTGCCTTTGCAAAGCTGTGAGCTTCTCCATGATGTTATCCATATTCTGGTTCATAGACACAGTCTCAGTGCTGACAGCTCTGCCCACCGCTTCAATCATGACGGGCAGCCCTGTGAGGCTTTGGACAGCTGTCACCGTCTTCTTAATTCCTCGATAAACCAGGGCAATGCCTAATCCAATCAGCAGAAGACCTGTTATCATGGTTCCGAATAGGTAGATATCTTCAACGTCCTCCACCGAAAGAGCCGCCAGACACACGACCCGCCACCTCTCCCACAGATAACATATGGATAACATCACCATCGTGTAGCCAGCTGCGAATGTTCCGGCAGGGCAGTCAGGTTCCCCCGAACCCAAGCTTCTCGTCGAGAAGATGGTGTCAATTGTGTTGAGAGACCAGTTGATCAAATCCATAATTTCTTAGTTTGGAGAGCAGTGCTGAGAGAGTCTCTCAAAGTACAAGACAGTAGACTAGACGTGACGAGAGGAGCAAAGCAGGGGAGGTAAGGGGAGGGAGAGGGAGAGAAAATGTGACCGCCTCCGTTGAGAGCAAGAGAAGAAAGCCATTCCATATCAAACATCCTACAGCCTAAGAGACACTGACCATATTTTCTTTTCCGTACCAAATATATCCACAGAAAGTGGGAGGAGAGCCTGTAAATGTAAAGCCCCTTCTGATGGGAATGGTTTAGGTCTTTCAGATCGATCTCCTCTTTTCACCAGTTTAAGATGTCTCTTCTTAATTATTTGCATACAAGCTGCAACTGTTTTCTTCATACTTGATATATATAATTTTTCTTCTTCTTTTTTCTCAATTGTCTATATGAATGACCTTATCTGTTTATTGCCTAATATCTAATGGTTGGACTGGGGAAGATATGGGTGGTTTTGGTGTGATGGAGAGCTTTTGTCTTTGTTCTGTTAGTATGTATGTATATTATGATTCAGGCAGCATTACAGGTCAGGTGGAGGATTGGTTTGGAACAATCAGAATAATATCCAGTTCATCTGGTTGAAGATCGGAGTCACGCCGTTATGGAGACGGGTGTGTTGAGGATCAGTGCCGATGGCTGTTGTGTCGATGAGGCCTTACAGGGGAGAGTCTAGTTCACACAATCTCTGCTGACACTTCAAGGGAGGCGTTGTGGTCGTGTCTAGGAGCAGGTCCTCCATCTGATCTGGATACGGCCCGGATCCGGCTGACTGGAAATCCTCGCAGATTCCATTTCTTTCTAAAAAGGAACTGTTGTGAGGATACTGCCTTTTCTAGTATCTTTGACAGAAAAGATAGATTCAAGATCGGCCTGTAATTTACTAATTCTCTAGGATCAAGTTACGTTTTTTTAATAAGAGGTTTAATAAAAGTTTTCGGTACGTATCCTAGTGACAAAGATGAATTAACGATATTAAGAAGACCTCTGGAAGCAGGCAAGTTGTCGATTTAGATGATTTAACGAGTTTAGAAAATTCTATTGCAACGAATGAACGAATGATTTTTCCTCAGGGAGACTACAATGCACTGCCTGACGCGATACTGTAGTAGACAGTTGCATAGTTATAATTTCCTCCCTGATATTATCAATCTTGTAAGTAAAGAAGTTCATAAAGTCATTACTGCTGTGCAGCTTGGAAATGTCTGGGGTTGAAGCTTTATTTCTTGTTAGTTTAGCCACTGTTTCAAATAAATACCTAGGGTTGTTTATTTTCTTCTAATAGGGTTGAAAAATAAGCAGATCTAGCAGCTTTTAAAGCCTCTCTGTAAGCAATCGAGCTCTCCTTCCATGAAATCCGAAATACCTCTAGTTTTGTTTTCTTCCAGTTTCGCTCCATTTTTCCTGGCTGCTCTCTGAGTGTGCTCGCTGTACCACGGCGCTGGACTATTTTCTTTAATCTTCTTTAAGCGCAACGGAGCAACGGTGTCTAAAGTGCTGGAAAAGAGAGTTAAAAGTTTCTGTCGCAATATCGAGTTCTTCTAAGCTATCTAGGGTGCTGAGATGATGCAACTGATTAGGAAGATTATTGATAAAGCCATCTTTAGTGGTAATAGTGATAGTTTTACCATATTTGTAACACATAGTCGGCTTTGCAACCTTGGCTAAATGGAGTATACACGAGACTAGATAATGATCTGAATATCAACTTTGATTCCATGTGATAATAATAGATCTAGAGTATGATCACGACAATGAGTAGGTCCTGACACGTGTTGTCTAACTCCAATAGAGTTAAGAATGTCTCTAAATGCCAATCCCAATGCATCTTTTTCGTTATCTACATGTATATTAAAATCCTCAACAATTAGGACTTTATCTGCAGCGAGTACTAACTCTGATAGAAAATCAGCAAATTCTTTGATAACGTCTGTATGGTGCCCTGGTGGCCTGTATACAGTAACCAGCACAAATCTCAAACATGATTTATCATTTACACTATTGTTACATTAAGCACCAACACTTCAAAAGAATTATATTTGAAACTAGACCTGAGTAATACTGGAGATATTGCTATAAATTACAGCAACACCTCCCCCTTTGCCTTTCAGATGAGGCTCATGTAAATAACAGTAATCTTGTGGGGTGAACTCATTTAAAGTAGTGTAATCGTCTGGTTTTAGCCAGGTTTCTGTCATACACAGCACATCTAGGTTATCGTCTGAAATCATATCATTAACAATAAGTGCTTTTGAAGAAAGGGATCGAATATTCAGCAACCCGAGCTTTATAATTTTTTCATCTGTATTTTATCTGTTTTTTATATGTTGAACATCAATTAAATTTTTAACCTTAGATGGGTTTGGACGTTTTTTGTATTTCCTAATTCGGGGAACAGACACAGTCTCTATATGATGATATCTAGGTGAAAGAGGCTCTATGTGATGGGATTTATCTGACCTCATTGATGTGAGACAGCTGGCAGACGGTCGGTTTAGCCAGTCTGTCTGCGTCCTGACCTGAGCCCCTGATTGTCATGTTTGAGCTCTAAGACTATGTGCCATATTACTAGAGAGAAGAGCAGCACCATCCCAGGAGGGATGAATACCATCTCTTTTCAACAGGACAGGTAAGCCCCAAAAACTTTTCCAATTGTCTATGAACCCTATATTATTTTGCGGAGACCACTTAGACAGGTAGCCATTGAGTGAGGACAATCTACTAACTATCTCATCACTCCTGCAAACAGGAAGAGGGCCAGAGCAAATTACAGTGCTTGACAGAACTACTTGCGAGTTCACACACCTCTTTAACGTTAATTTTGGTGATCTCCGACTGGCAAAGTCGAACATCATTAGTGCCGACGTGAATAATAATCTTAGAGAATTTACGATTAGCATTAGCCAGCACTTTTAAATTTGCTTTGATGTCAAGCGCTCTGGCTCCCGGCAAACATGTGACAATGGTGGCTGGTGTCTATATTTTCACGTTCCGTGTAATTTAACCGCCAATAACTAGGGCACATTCAGCAGGATTCACAGTGGATGTTTCACTGAGTGAGGAGAACCTGTTTAATGTTGTAATCGGAACAGAAGAGCGGTGTTTTGCGACTACAGCGTCTCACGGTCACCCAGTTGCCCTGCTGCACGGGCTCTACAGCCGGAACCGAACAATGTACAGAGTTCACCAAGCTAGTCGCATCCAAAAGCAGTATCTAATGCCCTTGCATTCTTACTATCCTCGATTGAAGTTTGAATGTGTGTGACTAGTTCTGAAATATTCTCTGTCAGCTTGACTATATCCCTGCATTTATCACATGTGAAGCCCTCAGCGCTGACAGAGAATGCTATACTACACATGTGACATGAAGTGCAAGTGACAATAACAGGAGAAAACAATACTCACCGTTTTTGACTGATCCTACTCACCACAGTTGTTTGATAGACTCGTAAAAGGCCAGAGCAAAAAAAGACGGTAAGCACGGATGGCAGGTTACAGGCTAGCAAAATGTCAACTGTTACTTGCGTCAACTGTTATTGTCATTGTCAACCATGTTACTGTGATTGTCAACTGTTACTGTCATTGTTAACCATGTTATTGTCATTGTCAACCATGTTACTGTGATGTCAACCATGTTACTGTGATTGTCAACTGTTACTGTCATTGTCAACCATGTTATTGTCATTGTCAACTTTTACTATGATTGTCAACTGTTGCTTGCTTCAACTGTTAGTTATTGTCATTGTCAACTTTTACTATGATTGTCAACTGTTAATTGCTTCAACTGTTAGTTATTGTCAACCATGTTATTGTCATTGTCAACTGTTACTGTGATTGTCAACTGTAACTTACGTCAACTGTTACTGTCATTGTCAACTACGTTAATGTCATTGTCAACTGTTACTTGCGTCAACTGTTACTGTGATTTTCAACTGTTACTGTGATTGTCAACTGTTACTGCCATTGTCAACTGTTACATGCGTGCTTCAACATTTACTGTGATTGTCAACTGTTACTGTGATTGTCAACTGTTACTGTCATTGTCAATTGTTACTTGCGTCAACTGTTACTGTCATTGTCAACTGTTATTGTCATTGTCAACTGTTACTTGCGTCAACTGTTACTGTTTGTCAACTGTTACTGTCATTGTCAACTGTTACTATCACTGTCAACTGTTACTGTCATTGTCAACTTACTGTTTGTCAACTGTTACTGTCATTGTCAACTGTTACTGTTTGTCAACTGTTACTGTCATTGTCAACTGTTATGTGATTGTCAACTGTTACTATCACTGTCAACTGTTACTGTCATTGTCAGCTGTTACTGTCATTGTCAACTGTTACTGTTTGTCAACTGTTATTGTCATTGTCCACTATTATGTGATTGTCAACTGCTACTATCACTGTCAACTGTTACTGTCATTATCAACTGTTACTGTCATTGTCAACTGTTACTTGCATCAACTGTTACTGTTTGTCAACTGTTACTGTCATTGATAGTAACCGTTGACAAACACATAACAGTTGGCAACGACAGTAACAGTTAACAGTGATAGTAACAGTTGACAATTACATAACAGTTGTCAATGACAGTAACAGTTGACAGTAACAGTTGATGCAAGTAACAGTTGATGCAAGTAACAGTTGAAAATGACAGTAACAGTTGACAGTAACAGTTGGCAGTAACAGTGTATGCAAGTAACAGGTTAAAATGACAGTAACAGTTGATGCAAGTAACAGTTGACAATGACAGTAACAGTTGACGCAAGTAACAGTTGACAATGACAGTAACAGTTGACACTGTCAACTGTTATGTAATTGTCAACTGTTACTATCACTGTCAACTGTTACTGTCATTGTCAACTGTTACTGTCATTGTCCACTGTTACTGTCATTGTCAACTGTTACTATCACTGTCAACTGTTACTATCACTGTCAACTGTTACTGTCATTGTCAACTGTTACTGTCATTGTCCACTGTTACTGTCATTGTCAACTGTTACTATCACTGTCAACTGTTACTATCACTGTCAACTGTTACTATCACTGTCAACTGTTATGTGATTGTCAACTGTTACTGTCATTGTCAACTGTTACTGTTTGTCAACTGTTACTTGCGTCAACTGTTACTGTTTGTCAACTGTTACTGTCATTGTCAACTGTTACTTGTGTAAACTGTTACTGTCATTGTCAACTGTTATGTGATTGTCAACTGTTACTGTCATTGTCAACTGTTACTGTTTGTCAAATGTTACTGTCATTGTCAACTGTTACTATCACTGTCAACTGTTACTTGCGTGAACTGTTACTGTCATTATCAACTGTTACTGTCATTGACAACTGTAATGTGATTGTCAACTGTTACTACCATTGTCAACTGTTACTGTCATTGTCAACTGTTACTGTTTGTCAACTGTTACTGTCATTGTCAACTGTTACTGTCATTGTCAACTGTTACTGTTTGTCAACTGTTACTGTCATTGTCAACTGTTATGTGATTGTCAACTGTTACTATCACTGTCAACTGTTACTGTCACTGTCAACTGTTACTGTTTGTCAACTGTTATTGTCATTGTCAACTGTTATGTGATTGTCAACTGTTACTATCACTGTCAACTGTTACTGTCATTGTCAACTACGTTAATGTCACTGTCAACTGTTACTTGCGTCAACTGTTACTGTGATTTTCAACTGTTACTGTGATTGTCAACTGTTACTGCCATTGTCAACTGTTACTGTGATTGTCAACTGTTACTGTCATTGTCAACTGTTACTTGCGTCAAAACTGTTATTGTCATTGTCAACTGTTATTTGCGTCAACTGTTACTGTTTGTCAACTGTTACTGTCATTGTCAACTGTTACTATCACTGTCAACTGTTACTGTCATTGTCAACTGTTACTGTTTGTCAACTGTTATTGTCATTGTCAACTGTTACTTGCGTCAAAACTGTTATTGTCATTGTCAACTGTTATTTGCGTCAACTGTTACTGTTTGTCAACTGTTATGTGATTGTCAACTGTTACTATCACTGTCAACTGTTACTGTCATTGTCAACTGTTACTGTCATTGTCAACTGTTACTGTTTGTCAACTGTTATTGTCATTGTCAACTGTTATGTGATTGTCAACTGCTACTATCACTGTCAACTGTTACTGTCATTATCAACTGTTACTGTCATTGTCAACTGTTACTTGCATCAACTGTTACTGTTTGTCAACTGTTACTGTCATTGATAGTAACCGTTGACAAACACATAACAGTTGGCAACGACAGTAACAGTTAACAGTGATAGTAACAGTTGACAATTACATAACAGTTGTCAATGACAGTAACAGTTGACAGTAACAGTTGATGCAAGTAACAGTTGATGCAAGTAACAGTTGAAAATGACAGTAACAGTTGACAGTAACAGTTGGCAGTAACAGTGTATGCAAGTAACAGGTTAAAATGACAGTAACAGTTGATGCAAGTAACAGTTGACAATGACAGTAACAGTTGACGCAAGTAACAGTTGACAATGACAGTAACAGTTGACACTGTCAACTGTTATATAATTGTCAACTGTTACTATCACTGTCAACTGTTACTGTCATTGTCAACTGTTACTGTCATTGTCCACTGTTACTGTCATTGTCCACTGTTACTGTCATTGTCCACTGTTACTGTCATTGTCAACTGTTACTTGCATGCATCAACATTTACTGTGATTGTCAACTGTTACTGTCATTGTCAACTGTTACTGCCATTGTCAACTGTTACTTGCATCAACTGTTACTGTCATTGTCAACTGTTACTGTTTGTCAACTGTTACTTGCGTCAACTGTTACTGTTTGTCAACTGTTACTGTGTCTTTTACTGTTACTGTTACTTTGTCAACTGTTACTGTTACTGCCATTGTCAACTGTTACTGTGATTGGCAACTGTTACTGTCATTGTCAACTGTTACTTGCGTCAAAACTGTTACTGTGATCGTCAACTGTTACTGTCATTGTCAACTGTTACTTGCGTCAACTGTTACTGTCATTGTCAACTGTTACTTGCGTCAACTGTTACTGTCATTGTCAACTGTTACTTGTGTAAATTGTTACTGTTTGTCAACTGTTACTGTCATTGTCAACTGTTACTGTCATTGTCAACTGTTCCTGTCATTGTCAACTGTTACTGTTTGTCAACTGTTACTGTCATTGTCAACTGTTAGTTATTGTCAACCATGTTATTGTCATTGTCAACTGTTACTGTGATTGTCAACTGTTACTTGCGTCAACTGTTACTGTGATTTTCAACTGTTACTGTGATTGTCAACTGTTACTGCCATTGTCAACTGTTACATGCGTGCTTCAACATTTACTGTGATTGTCAACTGTTACTGTGATTGTCAACTGTTACTGTCATTGTCAATTGTTACTTGCGTCAACTGTTACTGTCATTGTCAACTGTTACTGTTTGTCAACTGTTACTGTTTGTCAACTGTTACTGTCATTGTCAACTGTTACTGTCATTGTCAACTGTTACTGCCATTGTCAACTGTTACTGTTTGTCAACTGTTATTGTCATTGTCAACTGTTACTGTCATTGTCAACTGTTACTGTTTGTCAACTGTTACTTGCGTCAACTGTTACTGTTTGTCAACTGTTACTGTCATTGTCAACTGTTACTTGTGTAAACTGTTACTGTCATTGTCAACTGTTATGTGATTGTCAACTGTTACTGTCATTGTCAACTGTTACTGTCATTGTCAACTGTTACTGTCATTGTCAACTGTTACTGTTTGTCAACTGTTACTTGCGTCAACTGTTACTGTTTGTCAACTGTTACTGTCATTGTCAACTGTTACTTGTGTAAACTGTTACTGTTATTGTCAACTGTTATGTGATTGTCAACTGTTACTGTCATTGTCAACTGTTACTGTTTGTCAAATGTTACTGTCATTGTCAACTGTTACTATCACTGTCAACTGTTACTTGTGTGAACTGTTACTGTCATTATCAACTGTTACTGTCATTGACAACTGTAATGTGATTGTCAACTGTTACTACCATTGTCAACTGTTACTGTCATTGTCAACTGTTACTGTCATTGTCAACTGTTACTGTCATTGTCAACTGTTACTGTTTGTCAACTGTTACTGTCATTGTCAACTGTTATGTGATTGTCAACTGTTACTATCACTGTCAACTGTTACGGTCACTGTCAACTGTTACTGTTTGTCAACTGTTATTGTCATTGTCAACTGTTATGTGATTGTCAACTGTTACAATCACTGTCAACTGTTACTGTCATTGTCAACTGTTACTGTCATTGTCAACTATGTTAATGTCATTGTCAACTGTTACTTGCGTCAACTGTTACTGTGATTTTCAACTGTTACTGTGATTGTCAACTGTTACTGCCATTGTCAACTGTTACTGTGATTGTCAACTGTTACTGTCATTGTCAACTGTTACTTGCGTCAAAACTGTTACTGTGATTGTCAACTGTTACTGTCATTGTCAACTGTTACTTGCGTCAACTGTTACTGTCATTGTCAACTGTTACTTGCGTCAACTGTTACTGTCATTGTCAACTGTTACTTGTGTAAATTGTTACTGTTTGTCAACTGTTACTGTCATTGTCAACTGTTATGTGATTGTCAACTGTTACTGTCATTGTCAACTGTTACTGTCATTGTCAACTGTTACTGTGTCTTTTACTGTTACTGTTACTTTGTCAACTGTTACTGTTACTGCCATTGTCAACTGTTACTGTGATTGGCAACTGTTACTGTCATTGTCAACTGTTACTTGCGTCAAAACTGTTACTGTGATCGTCAACTGTTACTGTCATTGTCAACTGTTACTTGCGTCAACTGTTACTGTCATTGTCAACTGTTACTTGCGTCAACTGTTACTGTCATTGTCAACTGTTACTTGTGTAAATTGTTACTGTTTGTCAACTGTTACTGTCATTGTCAACTGTTACTGTCATTGTCAACTGTTCCTGTCATTGTCAACTGTTACTGTTTGTCAACTGTTACTGTCATTGTCAACTGTTAGTTATTGTCAACCATGTTATTGTCATTGTCAACTGTTACTGTGATTGTCAACTGTTACTTGCGTCAACTGTTACTGTGATTTTCAACTGTTACTGTGATTGTCAACTGTTACTGCCATTGTCAACTGTTACATGCGTGCTTCAACATTTACTGTGATTGTCAACTGTTACTGTGATTGTCAACTGTTACTGTCATTGTCAATTGTTACTTGCGTCAACTGTTACTGTCATTGTCAACTGTTACTTGCGTCAACTGTTACTGTTTGTCAACTGTTACTGTCATTGTCAACTGTTACTGTCATTGTCAACTGTTACTGCCATTGTCAACTGTTACTGTTTGTCAACTGTTATTGTCATTGTCAACTGTTACTGTCATTGTCAACTGTTACTGTTTGTCAACTGTTACTTGCGTCAACTGTTACTGTTTGTCAACTGTTACTGTCATTGTCAACTGTTACTTGTGTAAACTGTTACTGTCATTGTCAACTGTTATGTGATTGTCAACTGTTACTGTCATTGTCAACTGTTACTGTCATTGTCAACTGTTACTGTCATTGTCAACTGTTACTGTTTGTCAACTGTTACTTGCGTCAACTGTTACTGTTTGTCAACTGTTACTGTCATTGTCAACTGTTACTTGTGTAAACTGTTACTGTTATTGTCAACTGTTATGTGATTGTCAACTGTTACTGTCATTGTCAACTGTTACTGTTTGTCAAATGTTACTGTCATTGTCAACTGTTACTATCACTGTCAACTGTTACTTGCGTGAACTGTTACTGTCATTATCAACTGTTACTGTCATTGACAACTGTAATGTGATTGTCAACTGTTACTACCATTGTCAACTGTTACTGTCATTGTCAACTGTTACTGTCATTGTCAACTGTTACTGTCATTGTCAACTGTTACTGTTTGTCAACTGTTACTGTCATTGTCAACTGTTATGTGATTGTCAACTGTTACTATCACTGTCAACTGTTACGGTCACTGTCAACTGTTACTGTTTGTCAACTGTTATTGTCATTGTCAACTGTTATGTGATTGTCAACTGTTACAATCACTGTCAACTATGTTAATGTCATTGTCAACTGTTACTGTTTGTCAACTGTTACTGTCATTGTCAACTGTTATGTGATTGTCAACTGTTACTGTCAACTGTTACTATCACTGTCAACTGTTACGGTCACTGTCAACTGTTACAATCACTGTCAACTATGTTAATGTCACTGTCAACTGTTACTGTTTGTCAACTGTTATTGTCATTGTCAACTGTTATGTGATTGTCAACTGTTACTGTCATTGTCAACTATGTTAATGTCATTGTCAACTGTTACTTGCGTCAACTGTTACTGTGATTTTCAACTGTTACTGTGATTGTCAACTGTTACTGCCATTGTCAACTGTTACTGTGATTGTCAACTGTTACTGTCATTGTCAACTGTTACTTGCGTCAAAACTGTTACTGTGATTGTCAACTGTTACTGTCATTGTCAACTGTTACTTGCGTCAACTGTTACTGTCATTGTCAACTGTTACTTGCGTCAACTGTTACTGTCATTGTCAACTGTTACTTGTGTAAATTGTTACTGTTTGTCAACTGTTACTGTCATTGTCAACTGTTATGTGATTGTCAACTGTTACTGTCATTGTCAACTGTTACTGTTTGTCAACTGTTACTTGCGTCAACTGTTACTGTCATTGTCAACTGTTACTTGCGTCAACTGTTACTGTCATTGTCAACTGTTACTTGTGTAAATTGTTACTGTTTGTCAACTGTTACTGTCATTGTCAACTGTTATGTGATTGTCAACTGTTACTGTCATTGTCAACTGTTACTGTTTGTCAACTGTTACTGTCATTGTCAACTGTTACTATCACTGTCAACTGTTACTTGCGTAAACTGTTACTGTCATTGTCAACTGTTACTGTCATTTTAAACTGTTACTTGCATCAACTGTTACTGTTTGTCAACTGTTGCTGTCATTGTCAACTGTTATGTGATTATCAACTGTTACTGTCATTGTCAACTGTTACTGTTTGTCAACTGTTACTGTCATTGTCAACTGTTACTGTTATTGTCAACCTAGTTATTGTCATTGTCAATTTTTACTATGATTGTCAACTGTTACTGTCACTGTCAACTGTTACTGTGATTGTCAATTTTTACTATGATTGTCAACTGTTACTGTGATTGTCAACAGTTACTGTCATTGTCAACTGTTACTGTCATTGTCAACTGTTACTGTGATTGTCAACAGTTACTGTCATTGTCAACTGTTACTGCCATTGTCAACTGTTACTGTGATTGTCAACTGTTACTGTCATTGTCAACTGTTACTTGCGTCAAAACTGTCACTGTGATTGTCAACTGTTACTGTCATTGTCAACTGTTACTGTCATTGTCAACTGTTACATGCGTCAACTGTTACTGTCATTGTCAACTGTTACTTGTGTAAATTGTTACTGTTTGTCAACTGTTACTGTCATTGTCAACTGTTACTGTCACTGTCAACTGTTACTGTCATTGTCAACTGTTATGTGATTGTCAACTGTTACCGTCATTGTCAACTGTTACTGTCATTGTCAACTGTTACTGTCATTGTCAACTGTTACTGTTTGTCAACTGTTACTGTCATTGTCAACTGTTACTTGCCTAAACTGTTACTGTCATTGTCAACTGTTACTGTCATTGTCAACTGTTACTGTTTGTCAACTGTTACTGTCATTTTAAACTGTTACTTGCATCAACTGTTACTGTCATTGTCAACTGTTATGTGATTGTCAACTGTTACTGTCATTGTCAACTGTTACTGTTTGTCAACTGTTACTTGCGTCAACTGTTACTGTCATTGTCAACTGTTACTTGTGTAAATTGTTACTGTTTGTCAACTGTTACTGTCATTGTCAACTGTTACTGTCATTGTCAACTGTTCCTGTCATTGTCAACTGTTACTGTTTGTCAACTGTTACTGTCATTGTCAACTGTTAGTTATTGTCAACCATGTTATTGTCATTGTCAACTGTTACTGTGATTGTCAACTGTTACTTGCGTCAACTGTTACTGTGATTTTCAACTGTTACTGTGATTGTCAACTGTTACTGCCATTGTCAACTGTTACATGCGTGCTTCAACATTTACTGTGATTGTCAACTGTTACTGTGATTGTCAACTGTTACTGTCATTGTCAATTGTTACTTGCGTCAACTGTTACTGTCATTGTCAACTGTTACTTGCGTCAACTGTTACTGTTTGTCAACTGTTACTGTCATTGTCAACTGTTACTGTCATTGTCAACTGTTACTGCCATTGTCAACTGTTACTGTTTGTCAACTGTTATTGTCATTGTCAACTGTTACTGTCATTGTCAACTGTTACTGTTTGTCAACTGTTACTTGCGTCAACTGTTACTGTTTGTCAACTGTTACTGTCATTGTCAACTGTTACTTGTGTAAACTGTTACTGTCATTGTCAACTGTTATGTGATTGTCAACTGTTACTGTCATTGTCAACTGTTACTGTCATTGTCAACTGTTACTGTCATTGTCAACTGTTACTGTCATTGTCAACTGTTACTGTTTGTCAACTGTTACTTGCGTCAACTGTTACTGTCATTGTCAACTGTTACTTGTGTAAACTGTTACTTGTGTAAACTGTTACTGTTATTGTCAACTGTTATGTGATTGTCAACTGTTACTGTCATTGTCAACTGTTACTGTTTGTCAAATGTTACTGTCATTGTCAACTGTTACTATCACTGTCAACTGTTACTTGCGTGAACTGTTACTGTCATTATCAACTGTTACTGTCATTGACAACTGTAATGTGATTGTCAACTGTTACTACCATTGTCAACTGTTACTGTCATTGTCAACTGTTACTGTCATTGTCAACTGTTACTGTCATTGTCAACTGTTACTGTTTGTCAACTGTTACTGTCATTGTCAACTGTTATGTGATTGTCAACTGTTACTATCACTGTCAACTGTTACGGTCACTGTCAACTGTTACTGTTTGTCAACTGTTATTGTCATTGTCAACTGTTATGTGATTGTCAACTGTTACAATCACTGTCAACTATGTTAATGTCATTGTCAACTGTTACTGTTTGTCAACTGTTACTGTCATTGTCAACTGTTATGTGATTGTCAACTGTTACTATCACTGTCAACTGTTACGGTCACTGTCAACTGTTACAATCACTGTCAACTATGTTAATGTCACTGTCAACTGTTACTGTTTGTCAACTGTTATTGTCATTGTCAACTGTTATGTGATTGTCAACTGTTACTGTCATTGTCAACTATGTTAATGTCATTGTCAACTGTTACTTGCGTCAACTGTTACTGTGATTGTCAACTGTTACTGCCATTGTCAACTGTTACTGTGATTGTCAACTGTTACTGTCATTGTCAACTGTTACTTGCGTCAAAACTGTTACTGTGATTGTCAACTGTTACTGTCATTGTCAACTGTTACTTGCGTCAACTGTTACTGTCTGTGTCAACTGTTACTTGCGTCAACTGTTACTGTCATTGTCAACTGTTACTTGTGTAAATTGTTACTGTTTGTCAACTGTTACTGTCATTGTCAACTGTTATGTGATTGTCAACTGTTACTGTCATTGTCAACTGTTACTGTCATTGTCAACTGTTACTATCACTGTCAACTGTTACTTGCGTAAACTGTTACTGTCATTGTCAACTGTTACTGTCATTTTAAACTGTTACTTGCATCAACTGTTACTGTTTGTCAACTGTTGCTGTCATTGTCAACTGTTATGTGATTATCAACTGTTACTGTCATTGTCAACTGTTACTGTTTGTCAACTGTTACTGTCATTGTCAACTGTTACTGTTATTGTCAACCTAGTTATTGTCATTGTCAATTTTTACTATGATTGTCAACTGTTACTGTGATTGTCAACAGTTACTGTCATTGTCAACTGTTACTGCCATTGTCAACTGTTACTGTGATTGTCAACTGTTACTGTGATTGTCAATTTTTACTATGATTGTCAACTGTTACTGTGATTGTCAACAGTTACTGTCATTGTCAACTGTTACTGCCATTGTCAACTGTTACTGTGATTGTCAACTGTTACTGTCATTGTCAACTGTTACTTGCGTCAAAACTGTCACTGTGATTGTCAACTGTTACTGTCATTGTCAACTGTTACTTGCGTCAACTGTTACTGTCATTGTCAACTGTTACATGCGTCAACTGTTACTGTCATTGTCAACTGTTACTTGTGTAAATTGTTACTGTTTGTCAACTGTTACTGTCATTGTCAACTGTTACTGTCACTGTCAACTGTTACCGTCATTGTCAACTGTTACTGTCATTGTCAACTGTTACTGTCATTGTCAACTGTTACTGTTTGTCAACTGTTACTGTCATTGTCAACTGTTACTTGCCTAAACTGTTACTGTCATTGTCAACTGTTACTGTCATTGTCAACTGTTACTGTTTGTCAACTGTTACTGTCATTTTAAACTGTTACTTGCATCAACTGTTACTGTCATTGTCAACTGTTATGTGATTGTCAACTGTTACTGTCATTGTCAACTGTTACTGTTTGTCAACTGTTACTTGCGTCAACTGTTACTGTCATTGTCAACCATGTTATTGTCATTGTCAATTTTTACTATGATTGTCAACTGTTACTTGCTTCAACTGTTAGTTATTGTCATTGTCAACTGTTACTGTGATTGTCAACTGGAACTTACGTCAACTGTTACTGTGATTTTCAACTGTTACTGTGATTGTCAACTGTTACTGCCATTGTCAACTGTTACTGCGATTGTCCACTGTTACTGTCATTGTCAACTGTTACTGCCATTGTCAACTGTTACTGTGATTGTCCACTGTTACTGTCATTGTCAACTGTTACTGTCATTGTCAACTGTTACTTGCGTCAACTGTTACTGTCAGTGTCAACTGTTACTGTCATTGTCAACTGTTACTGTCATTGTCAACTGTTATTGTCAACTGTTACTGTCATTGTCAACTGTTACTGTCACTGTCAACTGTTACTGTCATTGTCAACTGTTACTTGCGTCAACTGTTACTGTCATTGTCAACTGTTACTTGTGTAAATTGTTACTGTTTGTCAACTGTTACTGTCATTGTCAACTGTTATGTGATTGTCAACTGTTACTGTCATTGTCAACTGTTACTGTTTGTCAACTGTTACTGTCATTGTCAACTGTTACTATCACTGTCAACTGTTACTTGCGTCAACTGTTACTGTCTGTGTCAACTGTTACTGTCATTGTCAACTGTTACTGTCATTGTCAACTGTTACTGTCATTGTCAACTGTTATTGTCAACTGTTACTGTCATTGTCAACTGTTACTGTCATTGTCAACTGTTACTGTCATTGACAGTAACAGTTGACAGTGACAGTAACAGTTGACAATGACAGTAACAGTTGACAATGACAGTAACAGTTGACAATGACAGTAACAGTTGACAGTGATAGTAACAGTTGACAATGACAGTAACAGTTGACAATGACAGTAACAGTTGACAGTGACAGTAACAGTTGACATTGTCAACTGTTACTGTCATTGTCAACTGTTACTATCACTGTCAACTGTTACTGTCATTGTCAACTGTTACTGTCATTGTCATTGTCAACTGTTACTGTCATTGTCAACTCCTACTTGTGTAAATTGTTACTGTCATTGTCAACTGTAACTGTCATTTTAAACTGTTACTTGCATCAACTGTTACTGTTTGTCAACTGTTACTGTCATTGTCCACTGTTACTGATTGTCAACTGTTACTATCACTGTCAACTGTTACTATCACTGTCAACTGTTACTATCACTGTCAACTGTTACTATCACTGTCAACTGTTACTGTCACTGTCAACTGTTACTATCACTGTCAACTGTTACTATCACTGTCAACTGTTACTGTCACTGTCAACTGTTACTATCACTGTCAACTGTTACTGTCACTGTCAACTGTTACTGTCATTGTCAACTGTTACTATCACTGTCAACTGTTACTATCACTGTCAACTGTTACTATCACTGTCAACTGCTACTATCACTGTCAACTGTTACTGTCACTGTCAACTGTTACTGTCACTGTCAACTGTTACTGTCATTGTCAACTGTTACTATCACTGTCAACTGTTACTATCACTGTCAACTGCTACTGTCACTGTCAACTGTTACTATCACGGTCAACTGCTACTGTCACTGTCAACTGTTACTGTCATTGTCAACTGTTACTGTCATTGTCAACTGTTACTATCACTGTCAACTGTTACTGTCATTGTCAACTGTTACTGTCATTGTCAACTGTTACTATCACTGTCAACTGTTACCGTTTGTCAACTGTTACTGTCATTGTCAACTGTTACTGTCATTGTCACCTGTTACTGTCATTGTCACCTGTTACTATCACTGTGTAGCAATAATCAGATTCTCAGGTCTGCTCTTTCTCTAAACTGCTGGTTTTGCATTCTTTTAATTCAGAGACTATGACAAAAGTAGGTGTCCTGGGACTGTTGATTAAATTACTGAGTCACTCACAAAGCCTCTCTCTTTGGAATTTGCCACACGAAGCGGATGGTGACTGGACTTGATTGAATTACTGATACTGATGCGCTCATGAGGCTTTGTCTCTGTATAGTGGACAAACGAACCACTATCCACATGTGACTCCTCGTCATTAAGCTAAAGATCCGGTGAATCCCCCCTGGGGTTTTTCGCTTACACACACAGAAGAGAATTGTGCAATTAGACAACTGGCTATTGTAGCAGTTGTTAAACTCATCAAATTCGAAGCACACACGCTCACACGGGACTGGTCGCGAGTTCACCCCGTCACCATCGGTCAATGAACTCTGAACACACACACATACACGAACTGGACTCGATCACAAATTAACCGCGTGACCGACGCTGGTTGAACTTCTGAATGCCCATATAAACACAAGAAACACTCTGAACACATGGGATCAGAAATCCCCTTTGGAAATGTATAAAATGTCTTGTGGTTGTGTTTTCATGATTCCCTTGTTACCAAATCTGCATAACTGAAAGTTTTATGAGATGTAAGCGATCTGATACGTGTCTAATCACGAAAAATCATGTATCTTAATCTCACTAACGCCCAACCCTATCGTGCGCGATATCGTTGTAATCAGAATAATCAAAGAAGATTGAATCAGCAACTCAAAATTTAATATGATGCATGATTTTATTAATACCTAGTTTAGAAGTATAGTGTTACTAAATCTTTATCTGCTATGCACTTGACCCGGGAGGCGTGTACCTCGGGAACCACAAGGTTTGCCGACCCGCCTCCTACCAAATGATTGGACCAGACACGCAAGAAAGGCGTGGCTCAAGCTCCTTCAAAACGCACCGCCACACTCTCCTCAGTGCAAGTCTTCTAACTTAAGCCAGAGAGAGAAATTCCAAATTTCCTGCAAACTCCAGCCGGAGTTCTGCCTATTCTTCATCGTAGTTTCCTACTTTGCTTTAATCTAAGTTTTCTTTTATTTGATCTACCTCAGTTTGATAGTTGACTTCGGTCAGTGTATTCACGAACGAAACAAGCCTAAGATTTATCGTTTCTCGTGCGGGCCGCAGCTGAAGCGATCGCAAACATCTACCTCCTATCTGAAGACGCTCCAGACACTACGCGACCAGCCTTTGCCACCCAGCCGCACACGAAGGGACCGTAAGAGCAAGTAAAAATTAAAGATACATGCTGCTTAAGGTTGTTTAGATTAATTTAGAAAACATTTAGGGTCTGTTTTTGAACTGTTTTGAACTGTTCTCTCTCACTCTGTCTCCCTCACACCCACACTCTCACACCCACTCTCTCTCTCTCTCTCTCTCTCTCTCTCTCTCTCTCTCTCTCTCTCTCTCTCTCTCTCTCTCTCTCTCTCTCTCTCTCTCTCTCTCTCTCTCTCTCTCTCTCTCTCACTCTAACTTTCTCTATCCAAATACGTCGTATTGCAATCCTTTGTTAATTGTTTGTTTTGATATGCATATTATTTACTCCTGCGTTGATTTAAGTAGTCTATGTAATCGGTAGTATTGTGTTATTAAATTCCATAATCCTTTGAATTGAATCTGTCTCATTGTCCCATGCTTTGAAGTCTCTGTAGATGTCAAAGATCTGTAAAGCTACCAGCTCTACTTTGTTTAACTATTTTAAACATCTGAAAGTGCCGTATACGAGAAGGTTTTTTCCTTGTGGCCACAGGAAAATATTCACTCGGTATACAGGCAGATAATCTTGTGATAAAAGGAAGTTTTCGGCTCCGGTCCGCAGGACGGACAGGGTGCCTGACAAACTGAATTGGAAACACATGTAAATTTACCCTGATAATTAATCTGACTTAACCAACCCAGATATTAATAATTACTACGAGAGATCGTGTTAATTACTCATATATGGTGAGGTTTAGTCTACTCCCTATTTGGGATAATTTAATTTATGTATGCAATTACATATTCATTAACCCATGAATAATATTCCCCATTTGAGTTAATAATTCCCCCAAACAAACTCGTTGTTGCTACAACTGTCAACTGTTACTGTCACTGTGTCAACTGTTACTGTCATTGTCACCTGTTACTGTCACTGTCAACTTTTACTATCACTGTCAACTGTTACTGTCACTGTCAACTGTTACTGTCACTGTCAACTGCTACTATCACTGTCAACTGTTACTGTTACTGTCACTGTCAACTGCTACTATCACTGTCAACTGTTACTGTCACTGTCAACTGCTACTATCACTGTCAACTGTTACTGTCACTGTCAACTGTTACTGTCACTGTCAACTGTTACTATCACTGTCAACTGTTACTATCACTGTCAACTGTTACTATCACTGTCAACTGTTACTGTCACTGTCAACTGTTACTGTCAACTGTTACTATCACTGTCAACTGTTACTATCACTGTCAACTGTTACTGTCACTGTCAACTGTTACTGTCACTGTCAACTGTTACTGTCACTGTCAACTGTTACTATCACTGTCAACTGTTACTGTCACTGTCAACTGTTACTGTCACTGTCAACTTTTACTGGCACTGTCAACTGTTACTATCACTGTCAACTGTTACTATCACTGTGTGTCACTGTCAACTGTTACTGTCACTGTCAACTGTTACTATCATTGTCAACTGCTACTATCACTGTCAACTGTTACTGTAAACTGCTACTGTCACTGTCAACTGTTACTGTCACTGTCAACTGTTACTGTCACTGTCAACTGTTACTGTCACTGTCAACTGTTACTATCACTGTCAACTGCTACTGTCACTGTCAACTGTTACTGTCACTGTCAACTGTTACTATCACTGTCAACTGCTACTGTCACTGTCAACTGTTACTATCACTGTCAACTGTTACTGTCACTGTCAACTGTTACTGTCACTGTCAACTGTTACTGTCACTGTCAACTGTTACTATCACTGTCAACTGTTACTATCACTGTCAACTGTTACTGTCACTGTCAACTGTTACTATCACTGTCAACTGTTACTATCACTGTCAACTGTTACTGTCACTGTCAACTGTTACTGTCACTGTTACTGTCACTGTCAACTGTTACTGTCACTGTCAACTGTTACTGTTACTGTCACTGTCAACTGTTACTGTCACTGTCAACTGTTACTGTCACTGTCAACTGTTACTGTCACTGTCAACTGTTACTGTCAACTGTTACTGTCAACTGTTACTGTCACTGTCAACTGTTACTGTCACTGTCAACTGTTACTGTCACTGTCAACTGTTACTATCACTGTCACTGTCAACTGTTACTGTCACTGTCACCTGTCACTGTCAACTGTTACTGTCACTGTCAACTGTTACTGTCACTGTCAACTGTTACTATCACTGTCAACTGCTACTATCACTGTCAACTGCTACTGTCAACTGTTACTATCACTGTCAACTGTTACTGTCACTGTCAACTGTTACTGTCACTGTCAACTGTTACTGTCACTGTCACTGTCAACTGTTACTATCACTGTCAACTGTTACTGTCACTGTCAACTGTTACTATCACTGTCAACTGTTACTGTCACTGTCAACTGTTACTGTCACTGTCAACTGTTACTGTCAACTGTTACTATCACTGTCAACTGTTACTGTCACTGTCAACTGTTACTATCATTGTCAACTGTTACTATCACGGTCAACTGTTACTGTCACTGTTAACTGTCACTGTCAACTGTTACTATCACTGTCAACTGTTACTATCACTGTGTGTCACTGTCAACTGTTACTGTCACTGTCACTGTCAACTGTTACTGTCACTGTCAACTGTTACTATCACTGTCAACTGTTACTGTCACTGTCAACTGTTACTGTCAACTGTTACTGTCACTGTCAACTGTTACTATCACTGTCAACTGTTACTATCACTGTCAACTGTTACTGTCACTGTCAACTGTTACTATCACTGTCAACTGTTACTATCACTGTCAACTGTTACTGTCACTGTCAACTGCTACTGTCACTATCAACTGTTACTGTCACTGTTACTGTCACTGTCAACTGTTACTGTCACTGTCAACTGTTACTGTTACTGTTACTGTCACTGTCAACTGTTACTGTCACTGTCAACTGTTACTGTCACTGTCAACTGTTACTGTTACTGTCACTGTCAACTGTTACTGTCACTGTCAACTGTTACTGTCAACTGTTACTGTCAACTGTTACTGTCACTGTCAACTGTTACTGTCACTGTCAACTGTCACTGTCAACTGTTACTGTCACTGTCAACTGTTACTATCACTGTCACTGTCAACTGTTACTGTCACTGTCACCTGTCACTGTCAACTGTTACTGTCACTGTCAACTGTTACTGTCACTGTCAACTGTTACTATCACTGTCAACTGCTACTATCACTGTCAACTGCTACTGTCAACTGTTACTATCACTGTCAACTGTCAACTGTTACTGTCAACTGTTACTGTCACTGTCAACTGTTACTGTCACTGTCACTGTCAACTGTTACTATCACTGTCAACTGTTACTATCACTGTCAACTGTTACTGTCACTGTCAACTGTTACTGTCACTGTCAACTGTTACTGTCAACTGTTACTATCACTGTCAACTGTTACTGTCACTGTCAACTGTTACTATCATTGTCAACTGTTACTATCACGGTCAACTGTTACTGTCACTGTCAACTGTTACTGTCACTGTCAACTGTCACTGTCAACTGTTACTATCACTGTCAACTGTTACTATCACTGTGTGTCACTGTCAACTGTTACTGTCACTGTCAACTGTTACTGTCACTGTCAACTGTTACTATCACTGTCAACTGCTACTATCACTGTCAACTGTTACTGTCAACTGCTACTGTCACTGTCAACTGTTACTGTCACTGTCAACTGTTACTGTCACTGTCAACTGTTACTATCACTGTCAACTGCTACTATCACTGTCAACTGTTACTGTCACTGTCAACTGTTACTGTCACTGTCAACTGTTACTGTCACTGTCAACTGTTACTATCACTGTCAACTGTTACTATCACTGTCAACTGTTACTGTCACTGTCAACTGCTACTGTCACTATCAACTGTTACTGTCACTGTCAACTGTTACTGTCACTGTCAACTGTTACTGTCACTGTCAACTGTTACTGTCAACTGTTATTGTCACTGTCAACTGTTACTGTTACTGTCAACTGTTACTGTTACTGTCACTGTCAACTGTTACTGTCACTGTCAACTGTTACTGTCACTGTCAACTGTTACTATCACTGTCAACTGCTACTATCACTGTCAACTGTTACTGTCACTGTCAACTGTTACTGTCACTGTCAACTGTTACTGTCACTGTCAACTGTTACTATCACTGTCAACTGTTACTATCACTGTCAACTGTTACTGTCACTGTCAACTGCTACTGTCACTATCAACTGTTACTGTCACTGTCAACTGTTACTGTCACTGTCAACTGTTACTGTCACTGTCAACTGTTACTGTCAACTGTTATTGTCACTGTCAACTGTTACTGTTACTGTCAACTGTTACTGTTACTGTCACTGTCAACTGTTACTGTCACTGTCAACTGTTACTATCACTGTCAACTGTTACTATCACTGTCAACTGTTACTATCACTGTCAACTGTTACTGTCAACTGTTACTGTCACTGTCAACTGTTTCTATCACTGTCAACTGCTACTATCACTGTCAACTGTTACTGTCAACTGCTACTGTCACTGTCAACTGTTACTATCACTGTCAACTGTCACTGTCAACTGTTACTGTCACTGTCAACTGTTACTGTCACTGTCAACTGTTACTATCACTGTCAACTGTTACTGTCACTGTCAACTGTTACTATCACTGTCAACTGTTACTGTCACTGTCAACTGTTACTGTCACTGTCAACTGTTACTATCACTGTCAACTGCTACTATCACTGTGAACTGCTACTGTCACTGTCAACTGTTCCTGTCACTGTCAACTGTTACTGTCACTGTCAACTGTTACTGTCACTGTCACCTGTTACTATCACTGTCAACTGCTACTATCACTGTCAACTGTTACTGTCACTGTCAACTGTTACTGTTACTGTCACTGTCAACTGTCACTGTCACTGTCAACTGTTACTGTCACTGTCAACTGTTACAATCACTGTCAACTGCTACTATCACTGTCAACTGTCACTATCAACTACTACTATCACTGTCAACTGTTACTGTCACTATCAACTGTTACTATCACTGTCAACTGTTACTGTCACTGTCAACTGTTACTATCACTGTCAACTGTTACTATCATTGTCAACTGTTACTGTCACTATCAACTGTTACTGTCACTGTCAACTGTTACTGTCACTATCAACTGCTACTATCACTGTCAACTGTTCCTGTCACTATCAACTGTTACTATCACTGTCAACTGTTCCTGTCACTATCAACTGTTACTATCACTGTCAACTGTTACTGTCACTGTCAACTGTTACTGTAACTGTTACTGTCACTGTCAACTGTTACTGTCACTGTCAACTGTTACTATCACTGTCAACTGCTACTATCACTGTCAACTGTTACTGTCAACTGCTACTGTCACTGTCAACTGTTCCTGTCACTATCAACTGTTACTATCACTGTCAACTGTTACTGTCACTGTCAACTGTTACTGTCACTGTCACCTGTTACTATCACTGTCAACTGTTACTGTCACTGTCAACTGTTACTGTCACTGTCAACTGTTACTATCACTGTCAACTGCTACTATCACTGTCAACTGTTACTGTCACTGTCAACTGTTACTGTCACTGTCACCTGTTACTATCACTGTCAACTGTTACTGTCACTGTCAACTGTTACTGTCACTGTCAACTGTTCCTGTCACTGTCAACTGTTACTGTCACTGTCAACTGTTACTGTCACTGTCAACTGTTACTGTCACTGTCAACTGTTACTGTCATTGTCACCTGTTACTATCACTGTCAACTGTTACTATCACTGTCAACTGTTACTGTCACTGTCAACTGTTACTGTCACTGTCAACTGTTACTGTCACTGTCAACTGTTACTGTCACTGTCAACTGTTACTGTCACTGTCAACTGTTACTGTCATTGTCACCTGTTACTATCACTGTCACCTGTTACTATCACTGTCAACTGTTACTGTCACTGTCAACTGTTACTGTCACTGTCAACTGTTCCTGTCACTGTCAACTGTTACTGTCACTGTCAACTGTTACTGTCACTGTCAACTGTTACTGTCACTGTCAACTGTTACTGTCATTGTCACCTGTTACTATCACTGTCAACTGTTACTATCACTGTCAACTGTTACTGTCACTGTCAACTGTTACTGTCACTGTCAACTGTTACTGTCACTGTCAACTGTTACTGCTACTGTCACTGTCAACTGTTACTGTCACTATCAACTGCTACTATCACTGTCAACTGTTACTGTCACTATCAACTGTTACTATCACTGTCAACTGTTACTGTCACTGTCAACTGTTACTGTCATTGTCACCTGTTACTATCACTGTCAACTGTTCCTGTCACTATCAACTGTTACTATCACTGTCAACTGTTACTGTCACTATCAACTGTTACTATCACTGTCAACTGTTACTGTCACTATCAACTGTTCCTGTCACTGTCAACTGTTACTATCACTGTCAACTGTTACTATCACTGTCAACTGTTACTGTCATTGTCACCTGTTACTGTCACTATCAACTGTTACTGTCACTGTCAACTGCTACTATCACTGTCAACTGCTACTGTCACTATCAACTGTTCCTGTCACTGTCAACTGTTACTGTCACTATCAACTGTTACTATCACTGTCAACTGTTACTATCAACTGTTACTGTTACTGTCACTATCAACTGTTCCTGTCAACTGTTCCTGTCACTGTCAACTGTTACTGTCATTGTCAACTGCTACTATCACTGTCAACTGTGACTGTCACTGTCAACTGCTACTATCACTGTCAACTGCTACCTATCACTGTCAACTGTTACTGTCACTGTCAACTGCTACTATCACTGTCAACTGTTCCTGTCACTATCAACTGTTCCTGTCACTATCAACTGTTACTATCACTGTCAACTGTTACTGTCACTATCAACTGTTACTATCACTGTGAACTGTTCCTGTCACTATCAGCTGTTACTATCACTGTCAACTGTTACTGTCACTGTCAACTGTTACTATCACTGTCAACTGCTACTATCACTATCAACTGTTACTGTCACTGTCAACTGCTACTGTCACTGTCAACTGTTACTGTCACTATCAACTGTTACTGACACTATCAACTGTTACTATCACTGTCAACTGTTACTGTCACTGTCAACTGTTACTGACACTATCAACTGTTACTATCACTGTCAACTGTTACTGTCACTGTCAACTGTTACTATCACTGTCAACTGTTACTGTCAACTGTTACTATCACTGTCAACTGTTACTGTCACTGTCAACTGTTACTATCACTGTCAACTGCTACTATCACTATCAACTGTTACTGTCACTGTCAACTGCTACTGTCAACTGTTACTGTCACTATCAACTGTTACTATCACTGTCAACTGTTACTGTCACTATCAACTGTTACTATCACTGTCAACTGTTACTGTCACTATCAACTGTTACTATCACTGTCAACTGTTACTGTCACTATCAACTGTTCCTGTCACTGTCAACTGTTCCTGTCACTGTCAACTGTTACTGTTATTGTCAACTGTTACTGTCACTATCAACTGTTACTGTCACTGTCAACTGTAACTATCACTGTCAACTGTTACTGTCACTGTCACCTGTTACTATCACTGTCAACTGCTACTATCACTGTTAACTGTTACTGTCACTGTCAACTGCTACTGTCAACTGTTACTGTCACTATCAACTGTTACTATCACTGTCAACTGTTCCTGTCACTATCAACTGTTCCTGTCACTATCAACTGTTACTATCACTGTCAACTGTTACTGTCACTATCAACTGTTACTATCACTGTCAACTGTTCCTGTCACTATCAACTGTTACTATCACTGTCAACTGTTACTATCACTGTCAACTGTTACTGTCATTGTCACCTGTTACTGTCACTATCAACTGTTACTGTCACTGTCAACTGCTACTATCACTGTCAACTGCTACTGTCACTGTCAACTGTTACTGTCACTGTCAACTGTTACTGTCACTATCAACTGTTCCTGTCACTGTCAACTGTTACTGTCACTATCAACTGTTACTATCACTGTCAACTGTTACTATCACTGTCAACTGTTACTGTCACTGTCAACTGCTACTGTCAACTGTTACTGTCACTATCAACTGTTACTATCACTGTCAACTGTTCCTGTCACTATCAACTGTTCCTGTCACTATCAACTGTTACTATCACTGTCAACTGTTACTGTCACTATCAACTGTTACTATCACTGTCAACTGTTCCTGTCACTATCAACTGTTACTATCACTGTCAACTGCTACTATCACTGTCAACTGCTACTGTCACTGTCAACTGTTACTGTCACTGTCAACTGTTACTGTCACTATCAACTGTTCCTGTCACTGTCAACTGTTACTGTCACTATCAACTGTTACTATCACTGTCAACTGTTACTATCAACTGTTACTGTTACTGTCACTATCAACTGTTCCTGTCACTGTCAACTGTTACTGTCATTTTCAACTGCTACTATCACTGTCAACTGTTACTATCACTGTCAACTGTGACTGTCACTGTCACCTGTTACTATCACTGTCAACTGCTACCTATCACTGTCAACTGTTACTGTCACTGTCAACTGCTACTATCACTGTCAACTGTTCCTGTCACTATCAACTGTTCCTGTCACTATCAACTGTTACTATCACTGTCAACTGTTACTGTCACTATCAACTGTTACTATCACTGTGAACTGTTCCTGTCACTATCAGCTGTTACTATCACTGTCAACTGTTACTGTCACTGTCAACTGTTACTATCACTGTCAACTGCTACTATCACTATCAACTGTTACTGTCACTGTCAACTGCTACTGTCACTGTCAACTGTTACTGTCACTATCAACTGTTACTGACACTATCAACTGTTACTATCACTGTCAACTGTTACTGTCACTGTCAACTGTTACTGACACTATCAACTGTTACTATCACTGTCAACTGTTACTGTCAACTGTTACTGTCAACTGTTACTATCACTGTCAACTGTCACTGTCAACTGCTACTGTCACTGTCAACTGTTACTGTCACTATCAACTGTTACTATCACTGTCAACTGTTACTGTCACTATCAACTGTTACTATCACTGTCAACTGTTACTGTCATTGTCAACTGTTACTATCACTGTCAACTGTTACTATCACTGTCAACTGCTACTGTGATTGTCAACTGTTACTGTCACTATCAACTGTTACTGACACTGTCAACTGTTACTGTCACTGTCAACTGCTACTGTCATTGTCAACTGTTACTGTCACTGTCAACTGTTACTGTCATTGTCAACTGTTACTGTCATTGTCAACTGTTACTATCACTGTCAACTGTTACTATCACTGTCAACTACTACTGTCACTGTCAACTGTTACTGTCACTGTCAACTGTTACTGTCACTGTCAACTGTTCCTGTCACTATCAACTGTTACTGTCATTGTCAACTGTTACTATCACTGTCAACTGTTACTATCACTGTCAACTGTTACTATCACTGTCAACTGTTACTGTCACTGTCAACTGTTACTATCACTGTCAACTGTTACTGTCATTGTCAACTGTTACTATCACTGTCAACTGTTACTATCACTGTCAACTACTACTGTCACTGTCAACTGTTACTGTCACTGTCAACTGTTACTGTCATTGTCAACTGTTACTGTCACTGTCAACTGTTACTATTACTGTCAACTGCTACTGTCACTGTCAACTGTTACTATCACTGTCAACTGCTACTGTCATTGTCAACTGTTACTATCACTGTCAACTGTTACTGTCATTGTCAACTGTTACTATCACTGTCAACTGTTACTATCACTGTCAACTGCTACTATCACTGTCAACTGTTACTGTCACTGTCAACTGTTACTGTCACTGTCAACTGTTACTGTCACTGTCAACTGTTACTGTCACTGTCAACTGTTACTGTCAACTGTTACTGTCATTGTCAACTGTTACTATCACTGTCAACTGTTACTATCACTGTCAACTGCTACTGTCACTGTCAACTGTTACTATCACTGTCAACTGCTACTGTCATTGTCAACTGTTACTATCACTGTCAACTGTTACTGTCACTGTCAACTGTTACTGTCATTGTCAACTGTTACTATCACTGTCAACTGTTACTATCACTGTCAACTGCTACTGTCACTGTCAACTGTTACTATCACTGTCAACTGCTACTGTCATTGTCAACTGTTACTATCACTGTCAACTGCTACTGTCACTGTCAACTGCTACTGTCACTGTCAACTGCTACTGTCACTGTCAACTGTTACTATCACTGTCAACTGTTACTGTCATTGTCAACTGTTACTATCACTGTCAACTGTTACTATCACTGTCAACTGCTACTGTCACTGTCAACTGTTACTATCACTGTCAACTGCTACTGTCATTGTCAACTGTTACTATCACTGTCAACTGCTACTATCACTGTCAACTGTTCCTGTCACTGTCAACTGTTACTATCACTGTCAACTGCTACTATCACTGTCAACTGTTACTATCACTGTCAACTGTTACTGTCATTGTCAACTGTTACTATCACTGTCAACTGCTACTATCACTGTCAACTGTTCCTGTCACTGTCAACTGTTACTATCACTGTCAACTGTTACTATCACTGTCAACTGTTACTATCACTGTCAACTGTTACTGTCACTGTCAACTGTAACTATCACTGTCAACTGTTACTATCACTGTCAACTGCTACTGTCACTGTCAACTGTTACTATCACTGTCACTGTCAACTGTTACTGTCATTGTCAACTGTTACTGTCATTGTCAACTGTTACTGTCATTGTCAACTGTTACTATCACTGTCAACTGCTACTGTCACTGTCAACTGTTACTGTCATTGTCAACTGCTACTGTCACTGTCAACTGTTACTATCACTGTCAACTGTTACTGTCATTGTCAACTGTTACTGTCATTGTCAACTGTTACTATCACTGTCAACTGTTACTATCACTGTCAACTGCTACTATCACTGTCAACTGTTACTATCACTGTCAACTGTTACTGTCACTGTCAACTGTAACTATCACTGTCAACTGTTACTATCACTGTCAACTGCTACTGTCACTGTCAACTGTTACTATCACTGTCAACTGTCACTGTCAACTGTTACTGTCATTGTCAACTGTTACTGTCATTGTCAACTGTTACTGTCATTGTCAACTGTTACTATCACTGTCAACTGCTACTGTCACTGTCAACTGTTACTGTCATTGTCAACTGCTACTGTCACTGTCAACTGTTACTATCACTGTCAACTGTTACTGTCATTGTCAACTGTTACTGTCATTGTCAACTGTTACTATCACTGTCAACTGTTACTATCACTGTCAACTGCTACTATCACTGTCAACTGTTACTATCACTGTCAACTGCTACTGTCATTGTCAACTGTTACTATCACTGTCAACTGTTACTGTCACTGTCAACTGTTACTATCACTGTCAACTGTTACTGTCACTGTCAACTGTTACTGTCATTGTCAACTGTTACTGTCATTGTCAACTGTTACTGTCATTGTCAACTGTTACTATCACTGTCAACTGTTACTATCACTGTCAACTGTTGCTGTCACTATCAACTGTTACTGTCATTGTCAACTGCTACTGTCACTGTCAACTGTTACTATCACTGTCAACTGTTACTGTCACCTGTTACTGTCACTGTCAACTGTTACTGTCATTGTCAACTGTTACTGTCACTGTTACTGTCATTGTCAACTGTTACTGTCATTGTCAACTGTTACTATCACTGTCAACTGTTACTATCACTGTCAACTGTTACTATCACTGTCAACTGTTACTGTCACTGTCAACTGTTACTGTCACTGTCAACTGTTACTATCACTGTCAACTGTTACTATCACTGTCAACTGTCACTGTCAACTGTTACTATCACTGTCAACTGTTACTGTCACCTGTTACTGTCACTGTCAACTGTTACTGTCATTGTCAACTGTTACTGTCACTGTTACTGTCACTGTCAACTGTTACTGTCACTGTCAACTGTTACTGTCATTGTCAACTGTTACTATCACTGTCAACTGTTACTGTCATTGTCAACTGTTACTGTCATTGTCAACTGTTACTGTCATTGTCAACTGTTACTATCACTGTCAACTGTTACTGTCATTGTCAACTGTTACTGTTACTGTCATTGTCAACTGTTACTATCACTGTCAACTGCTACTGTCATTGTCAACTGTTACTGTCATTGTCAACTGTTACTGTCACTGTCAACTGTTACTGTCATTGTCAACTGTTACTATCACTGTCAACTGTTACTGTCATTGTCAACTGTTACTATCACTGTCAACTGTTACTATCACTGTCAACTGCTACTGTCATTGTCAACTGTTACTGTCATTGTCAACTGTTACTATCACTGTCAACTGTTACTATCACTGTCAACTGTTACTGTCACTGTCAACTGTTACTGTCATTGTCAACTGTTACTATCACTGTCAACTGTTACTATCATTGTCAACTGTTACTGTCACTATCAACTGTTACTGTCATTGTCAACTGTTACTATCACTGTCAACTGTTACTGTCACTGTCAACCTCTTACTGTTACTGTCAACTGTTACTGTCATTGTCAACTGTTACTGTCATTGTCAACTGTTACTGTCATTGTCAACTGTTACTGTCATTGTCAACTGTTACTGTCACTGTCAACTGTTACTGTCATTGTCAACTGTTACTATCACTGTCAACTGTTACTATCACTGTCAACTGTTACTATCACTGTCAACTGTTACTGTCACTGTCAACTGTTACTATCACTGTCAACTGTTACTATCACTGTCAACTGTTACTATCACTGTCAACTGTTACTGTCACTTGTTACTATCACTGTCAACTGCTACTATCACTGTCAACTGTTACTGTCATTGTCAACTGTTACTATCACTGTCAACTGTTACTATCACTGTCAACTGTTACTGTCACTGTCAACCTCTTACTGTTACTGTCAACTGTTACTGTCACTGTCAACTGTTACTATCACTGTCAACTGTTACTATCACTGTCAACTGTTACTGTCATTGTCAACTGTTACTATCACTGTCAACTGTTACTGTCACTGTCAACTGTTACTGTGATTGTCAACTGTTACTGTCATTGTCAACTGTTACTATCACTGTCAACTGTTACTATCACTGTCAACTGCTACTGTGATTGTCAACTGTTACTGTCACTATCAACTGTTACTGACACTGTCAACTGTTACTGTCACTGTCAACTGTTACTGTGATTGTCAACTGTTACTGTCATTGTCAACTGTTACTGTCAAAACTTTTTTTTTGTTTTTTACATTTGAAATATGCTTTTAATATTATCTCAGGGTATAGTTTACATCCACATGGACTTTTGCATGACATTCTTAAACTACCAAAAGGATCTTTAAAGCAGATTCATGATAAAAATGTTCTTGTCCTTAGTGACCATGCTGAGAATTTTACACAAATCTTCAAAAAAAATACAATTCTTAGAAGTCTTTTAGAATAGTCACTATACATATGGCAGAAAAACTAAACATTACATATTTGAGTCACTTAATCAGTTTATGCAGTGACAGTGTCAGCATGTAGTTGTCCGGTACAGTTGACAACCTTTTTTTTTGTTGCAATATCAAAATGTTGTTAAATGATTAAGCTTTGACACTAGCAGATACGTTACACTGATAAAATATATAAACTGAAACCAATAGTTGTTTTATTGAGAAAGTATATTGTTCTTACACCTTTGTGCTGATGTGAAATGTACCCTATGCTGGCGTGAAACTATTGGTTTTCCCTCAGGAAATGCATTCTGCATGTGTTTTTAGTGGGTTTCATTATTTGGTTATTTTGCTTTGTAGAAATGAGTGTTCTGCTTTTTTTTTTGTTAAATCAAAACAGCAACAAAATATTAAAGAGACAAGACAACTTTACTTAAATAAACAATTTATATCTCACATTCAAAGTTGTCATATAATTTTTTCTTAAAAAAATACCCATCCATGCAACAACAATAAAGATAAAAGGATCGTTTTCAGGATGAGGGGTAATAATATTCTTTCTTTTTATGCCAAATCTATGAATCAGCGTTCCTCTCTCATGGTTCGGCACAAAAGAAAGGTTTAGATACACAAACCAGCTACACTTTAATCATGTTAGTAATGATGTATTCTAAATGTAACTTTAGTACATTGCTCATTTATTGTGAGAGAACACATCACATCACGCATGTGGCATTTGTTCTTCAAACGTTTCCCTTCAACGATTAAAGAAATGACCTGATGTGCTGTGATGACTCTGTTATAAAACATTAATGCACGCGATACACTCCTGGACGTCCCAGTTATGGCTATTGACCAAAATCACACGTCTAAACACAGACACATCCCTACGGCACAACTCCGCATAGATGCCATGTTGATTTATGATTTATACACCACATGTGACCAAAGTCAATAAATGTAGGACAAGACGAACGAACGAACGAACGAACGAACGAACAGTTATTACAGTATATTTGCTCAACTGCTACTACAGGCGGATGTGATGTCTGTTTCCCAGAGAATGCAAAAAAGTGTCCATGTTTCAGCAAGAGGTTGACACTATAGTGCAATAAATGATTCATCTAGACAGAGAACATGCTGAACGTGTCATTCTCACGAGGACCAACCTAGGGACGAATCTTGCTACATTTGCTGATGGCAAATCGTCACTGTGTATCGGTGTAGTTAAAAGACAACCCTTCAAAATGAATACAAAACAAAACCAAATGAAAAGACATGCTCTTTATAATCATTTACAGTGCAGATGTTAGTGAGCACGAACTAAAGCAAAGATAAGTTTCTTAATCAGCCGTTTTATCTCGCCTGTTTTTCAGCAAAATTATCCAAATATGCCATATAAATGGAGAAGCAAAATTGTTTCAAATATTAAAGAATTATTTTTTTTGTTGCTTGCCTTAAATCAAGATTTGCCAATGAGGTGAGAAATTAATTTGAGACTTTTTTTTCTGTAATCTTAATACCCTACACAATTTTGCTTTTCAATGTTTTAAGGATGTTTAAAAATTTCGACAGATTAAGAAAATTATGTTTTTTGCAGTGAGGTTTTCTTCTGTAATGATAACCTCGTTGCTGACAGGGAAAGACTTTGTAACACAAGGATAATCTATATTCAAGACTACAAATATACTATCCCAACAAATATGTAAAAACTGTCAAATTGAATGATTGCTCTAAATGTACAGAGTAAGATAGCTACCAAAAAAAACATCACCTGACTGGTTAAATAGACGAACATAACTAAGCTGTCCATTCAACTATTGCCATAAGGCCAGATCCATCATCTTGTCATCAGAGAAGAGTGGTTTAAAACCACCAGCTCTACAATAAAGCTTTAACCAGCGACTCTGAGCTAAACGCCTCCCTTTAAACCCCTGGAGAAATGCTGGGAACTACAGCTCATATTCCAGCCCCAAACAGCACAAGAAAATCACATTACTGCATCAAGATATGTTTAAAACCAGTAAGATTTTGTTTGCATTGTGACATTATTTTCATAATTAAGCATAATTATAATATATTAATAAATGGAAAACACAATCAGTGTTTCTGGAAGTTTTAGGTAGAAATGCATTCATGCTTAATTTATCATGAAAATAATGGCACAAAAATCTTAAAGGTCCTAAAATCGGCTTCATAATTTCTTGTGAACTTGGGGTAAAATGTGACCTGGGCATTTCATCTTGTGATTCACCACACACACACACACACACACACCCCCACCCACCCACCCACACACTCTCTCACACACACACACACACTTTAAGAGAGACCCTGACAGCAGACGTGCCCTGAGCTCCTGGTTCATGACTGCAGTTCTTCAGCCGGTCACATGATGGCGATGAGTCCACGTGACGAACACACTGAAACATCTCCTGTCGAGGAGAGGCGGACTAGTGGCCGTCTCTCTCGGGACAGCAGAGCCAAGAACCTGCCTCCATTTCTGGTGTACATGAATCCCTCATGGCTCAAATACTAACTGAGAAACAGAAAACACACCTTTAGGTTTGCGTAATGTGCAATCTTTATAAACATCGTTGCTTTTCTATGAAAATGTCAACAGTCTGGAGGGAGTAGCGTTGCATGTTGGACTGCAACCGAAGGGCCGACTGGTTGGCTACTGGTTCTCCTCGCGGATCTGCTGCAAGATGTTGACGAGGCTCTCGAGTCCGAGCACGTATCCGCGGTCCGGGCCGTCGTGGACGGTTTGGTCATCCCGGAAACCCTTGAAGGTGCTGTGGGCGAAGTCTATCATGCGCACGTCCACACTCAGCGCCCGAGGCTTGTCCTGAGAGGCCTGGCTCTCCTCCGAGGGGTCGGCACACTCCGGGTCCTTGCCCTCGTAGATGATGAGCAGGGAGCTGGAGTAGAAGCGGTACGAGGCCTGGCGCTCCAGCACACTCTTCAGGCTGCACAGTTTGCTCAGGATGGGCTCTAAAAGGTCTTTGCGCAGCTGCGTCCCATTGTGCATGAACTGAAAGAGTGCGTGTCGAAACCCCTCGGTGGAAAGACCCCGGCCGTAGTACTTGTTCCTGCATAGATAGTGACCCGTGTCCATCTGGTACACCTGCAGAATGAGCACAGGAGACAAGGACAGCTTGGTCAGGCTAGGATAGTCAATGTGGAAATCATGCCTCAAGGCTTCATTATACCGTCTTCCATTGGCTTTTGCCTTCAACCACTGTGCTCTTTGGTCAGGCCGACGTTCTAAGCTACAATATGGGACTTTTTTAATAAGAAAATATACAAAATGTTATTAATGAGAGAGTGCAAAAAGAATCCACCTGTCCAAACCATGTCTTAACTGAGATACACTTGGATAAACCTATATATAAATGAAAACAGTAGAGTCTACAAGCAAAAAGGGAACAGAAGCCGAGTCTGTATTAAAACCTGAATCAATATTGGCTTGCCTTTCAGAGGTTTGGAAGGATTTAAAGCAACACAGAGACTGCTTTAATTTGACTTAACTGGTAAGATATTTATTGAACCGACAGATATTCATCATCATGTTTGACCTTATAGCAATAAACAACAACTTGGAATGTAAACTTTTGTTACATCATTTATTTAAAAACATCAATGTTCCCAGTAAGTCAGAAGGACAGCACTAGATATCGCAGCTGCTCGGGTGACAGCTTTTTTTGATTTTTCAATTGCATTTGTCACATACAGACAGCGTAGTTAAACGATCCTCGTTCACATCCGATCCGTGAAAATGACTAAAAACGCTGTATTATTCATGTCAGGCCAGTAGATGGCGAGTACAACTGTCCTCTTATTGGTCAGCGTTTCCTCTGCGTCATCCATCAAGAATATGATTGACAAGCTGAGCTTATTGTGGCAACTGTCGAGACACATGCAAACACTATACGAATGTAGCCGTCATTCCCGCTGTTAAATAATATACTGCATTCATATTAATACTTACGTCTGGTGCAGAAATACGCAAACACTATACGAGTGTTATAATGCAGCTGGAGCAGGAATCAAGGCTTCATCCGGGACAGTTTCTCACACAGAGAACAACATTTTAAGATGAAGAGGTGCTCTTTTGCTTTTCAACTGTGATAACTAATGTGCTCACTCACAGAATCATCAATACTGCTATTTATAAAGCGCATTTTCCATTTGAATTGATTCGTTGGTCCGTTGGGTTGGATTGCTTTCACACCTCAAGTGAACCGTTCCAGAGTTTGTTTGCAATCGGTCCAAGACAACCTCGTTCAGGCGATCTCAGACTATTGCCGTGTTCACATAAGCCTAAACGAACCGAACCAAGGGAGAAAACACACCAGGATCCGAAACAAACTCTCAGGTGTGAGAGCACTCTACACTCTTTACAATGGCATGCGCTGTATCAGACTGATCTCATGAAATGGCGTATGTATGACACGGCAATTCGTATTTACATTTTTGGCGTGCTATCAAGCACGCATAATCGCTTTTCAGCGTGTTTATCAACGCCGTTGACTTAACGTTACATTACTGTATATGTAAATATATGACCTACCCCAACCCCGTCCCTAAACCTACCCGTCACTGGGGTTAATACCATTTATGAGTCTTCCCCTACCATCCTAGGAAAAAAAATATTGCTCCACAGATGTAGATATGAATTTTGCTTCGTTTCGCTCCGACATTTAACGGCGTACACATACACGCGGAATCACTCGGACATTTAACGGCGTAGACATACACGCAAAAGATGACGGTTCGTTTCGGCGTGGACACACACGCGGATAGCTCAAAATGCGTATAGATAACACGCCACTTGACTTGAAAGTGGCGTGTATGTTTACGCAAAGTCATGATGTCATGTTGGCTGTATAAAGGTCCAAGATCACATCTGTCAGAACAGAGTTTTGTCTTCTGTACAGCTGAACAGTTAGCATGTTGTTAGACAGTCCAACCCACTGAACAGAACACACTTCCACACCACACACTTCTCTCCCTCACAGCCTCGTTCTCACTCGTCAGAGATGAAATATGATGCTGTCCCGACAGCCGCGTGTCGGGTCAGAGCCGTACGCACCTGCATGCCACACACACACACTCCTAATGTGACCCGTGTGCCACACACACGCACTCCTAATGTGACCCGTGTGCCAAACACACACACTCCTAATGTGACCCGTGTGCCACACACACACACTCCTAATGTGACCCGTGTGCCACACACACGCACTCCTAATGTGACCCGTGTGCCAAACACACACACTCCTAATGTGACCCGTGTGCCACACACACACACTCCTAATGTGACCCGTGTGCCACACACACGCACTCCTAATGTGACCCGTGTGCCAAACACACACACTCCTAATGTGACCCGTGTGCCACACACACACACTCCTAATGTGACCCGTGTGCCACACACACACACTCCTAATGTGACCCGTGTGCCACACACACGCACTCCTAATGTGACCCGTGTGCCACACACATGCACTCCTAATGTGACCCGTGTGCCACACACACACACTCCTAATGTGACCCGTGTGCCACACACACACACTCCTAATGTGACCCGTGTGCCACACACACACACTCCTAATGTGACCCGTGTGCCACACACACGCACTCCTAATGTGACCCGTGTGCCACACACATGCACTCCTAATGTGACCCGTGTGCCACACACACACACTCCTAATGTGACCCGTGTGCCACACACTCCTAATGTGACCCGTGTGCCACACACTCCTAATGTGACCCGTGTGCCACACACTCCTAATGTGACCCGTGTGCCACACACACGCACTCATAATGTGACCCGTGTGCCACACACACACACTCCTAATGTGACCCGTGTGCCACACACACACACTCCTAATGTGACCCGTGTGCCACACACACGCACTCCTAATGTGACCCGTGTGCCACACACATGCACTCCTAATGTGACCCGTGTGCCACACACACACACTCCTAATGTGACCCGTGTGCCACACACATGCACTCCTAATGTGACCCGTGTGCCACACACACACACTCCTAATGTGACCCGTGTGCCACACACATGCACTCCTAATGTGACCCGTGTGCCACACACACACACTCCTAATGTGACCCGTGTGCCACACACATGCACTCCTAATGTGACCCGTGTGCCACACACTCCTAATGTGACCCGTGTGCCACACACTCCTAATGTGACCCGTGTGCCACACACACGCACTCATAATGTGACCCGTGTGCCACACACACACACTCCTAATGTGACCCGTGTGCCACACACACACACTCCTAATGTGACCCGTGTGCCACACACACGCACTCCTAATGTGACCCGTGTGCCACACACATGCACTCCTAATGTGACCCGTGTGCCACACACACACACTCCTAATGTGACCCGTGTGCCACACACATGCACTCCTAATGTGACCCGTGTGCCACACACACGCACTCCTAATGTGACCCGTGTGCCACACACACACACTCCTAATGTGACCCGTGTGCCACACACACACACTCCTAATGTGACCCGTGTGCCACACACATGCACTCCTAATGTGACCCGTGTGCCACACACACACACTCCTAATGTGACCCGTGTGCCACACACACACACTCCTAATGTGACCCGTGTGCCACACACACGCACTCCTAATGTGACCCGTGTGCCACACACACACACTCCTAATGTGACCCGTGTGCCACACACACACACTCCTAATGTGACACGTGTGCCACACACTCCTAATGTGACCCGTGTGCCACACACACACACTCCTAATGTGACACGCGTGTCGGGTCAGAGCCGTACGCACCTGCATGCCACACACACACACACTCCTAATGTGACACGCGTGTCGGGTCAGAGCCGTACGCACCTGCATGCCACACACACACACTCCTAATGTGACCCGTGTGTCGGGTCAGAGCCGTACGCACCTGCATGCCACACACACACACACTCCTAATGTGACCCGTGTGTCGGGTGAGAGCCGTACGCACCTGCATGCCACACACACACACTCCTAATGTGACCCGTGTGTCGGGTCAGAGCCGTACGCACCTGCATGCTACACACACACACTCCTAATGTGACCCGTGTGTCGGGTCAGAGCCGTACGCACCTGCATGCCACACACACACACTCCTAATGTGACACGCGTGTCGGGTCAGAGCCGTACGCACCTGCATGCCACACACACACACTCCTAATGTGACACGCGTGTTGGGTCAGAGCCGTACGCACGTGCATGCCACACACACACACTCCTAATGTGACACGTGTGTCGGGTCAGAGCCGTACGCACCTGCATGCCACACACACACACTCCTAATGTGACCCGTGTGTCGGGTCAGAGCCGTACGCACCTGCATGCCACACACACACACACTCCTAATGTGACCCGTGTGCCACACACACACACTCCTAATGTGACCCGTGTGTCGGGTCAGAGCCGTACGCACCTGCATGCCACACACACACACTCCTAATGTGACCCGTGTGCCACACACACACACTCCTAATGTGACCCGTGTGCCACACACACACACTCCTAATGTGACCCGTGTGCCACACACACGCACTCCTAATGTGACCCGTGTGCCACACACACACACTCCTAATGTGACCCGTGTGCCACACACGCACTCCTAATGTGACCCGTGTGCCACACACATGCACTCCTAATGTGACCCGTGTGCCACACACACACACTCCTAATGTGACCCGTGTGCCACACACTCCTAATGTGACCCGTGTGCCACACACTCCTAATGTGACCCGTGTGCCACACACACGCACTCCTAATGTGACCCGTGTGCCACACACACACACTCCTAATGTGACACGTGTGTCGGGTCAGAGCCGTACGCACCTGCATGCCACACACACACACACTCCTAATGTGACACGTGTGTCGGGTCAGAGCCGTACGCACCTGCATGCCACACACACACACACTCCTAATGTGACCCGTGTGCCACACACACACACTCCTAATGTGACCCGTGTGTCGGGTCAGAGCCGTACGCACCTGCATGCCACACACACACACACTCCTAATGTGACCCGTGTGCCACACACACACACTCCTAATGTGACACGCGTGTCGGGTCAGAGCCGTACGCACCTGCATGCCACACACACACACACTCCTAATGTGACACGCGTGTCGGGTCAGAGCCGTACGCACCTGCATGCCACACACACACACACTCCTAATGTGACCCGTGTGCCACACACACGCACTCCTAATGTGACCCGTGTGTCGGGTCAGAGCCATACGCACCTGCATGCCACACACACACACTCCTAATGTGACCCGTGTGTCGGGTCAGAGCCGTACGCACCTGCATGCCACACACACACACTCCTAATGTGACCCGTGTGTCGGGTCAGAGCCGTACGCACCTGCATGCCACACACACACGCACTCCTAATGTGACACGCGTGTCGGGTCAGAGCCGTACGCACCTGCATGCCACACACACACACTCCTAATGTGACACGCGTGTCGGGTCAGAGCCGTACGCACCTGCATGCCACACACACACACTCCTAATGTGACACGCGTGTTGGGTCAGAGCCGTACGCACCTGCATGCCACACACACACACTCCTAATGTGACACGCGTGTTGGGTCAGAGCCGTACGCACCTGCATGCCACACACACACACTCCTAATGTGACACGTGTGTCGGGTCAGAGCCGTACGCACCTGCATGCCACACACACACACTCCTAATGTGACACGCGTGTCGGGTCAGAGCCGTACGCACCTGCATGCCACACACACACACTCCTAATGTGACCCGTGTGTTGGGTCAGAGCCGTACGCACCTGCATGCCACACACACACACTCCTAATGTGACCCGTGTGTCGGGTCAGAGCCGTACGCACCTGCATGCCACACACACACACACTCCTAATGTGACACGTGTGTCGGGTCAGAGCCGTACGCACCTGCATGCCACACACACACACTCCTAATGTGACACGCGTGTTGGGTCAGAGCCGTACGCACCTGCATGCCACACACACACACTCCTAATGTGACACGTGTGTCGGGTCAGAGCCGTACGCACCTGCATGCCACACACACACACTCCTAATGTGACACGCGTGTCGGGTCAGAGCCGTACGCACCTGCATGCCACACACACACACTCCTAATGTGACCCGTGTGTTGGGTCAGAGCCGTACGCACCTGCATGCCACACACACACACTCCTAATGTGACCCGTGTGTCGGGTCAGAGCCGTACGCACCTGCATGCCACACACACACACTCCTAATGTGACACGCGTGTTGGGTCAGAGCCGTACGCACCTGCATGCCACACACACACACACTCCTAATGTGACACGTGTGTCGGGTCAGAGCCGTACGCACCTGCATGCCACACACACACACTCCTAATGTGACACGCGTGTCGGGTCAGAGCCGTACGCACCTGCATGCCACACACACACACTCCTAATGTGACCCGTGTGTTGGGTCAGAGCCGTACGCACCTGCATGCCACACACACACACTCCTAATGTGACCCGTGTGTCGGGTCAGAGCCGTACGCACCTGCATGCCACACACACACACACTCCTAATGTGACACGTGTGTCGGGTCAGAGCCGTACGCACCTGCATGCCACACACACACTCCTAATGTGACCCGTGTGCCACACACACACACTCCTAATGTGACCCGTGTGTCGGGTCAGAGCCGTACGCACCTGCATGCCACACACACACACTCCTAATGTGACACGCGTGTCGGGTCAGAGCCGTACGCACCTGCATGCCACACACACACACTCCTAATGTGACACGTGTGTCGGGTCAGAGCCGTACGCACCTGCATGCCACACACACACACACTCCTAATGTGACACGTGTGTCGGGTCAGAGCCGTACGCACCTGCATGCCACACACACACACTCCTAATGTGACCCGTGTGTTGGGTCAGAGCCGTACGCACCTGCATGCCACACACACACACTCCTAATGTGACACGTGTGTCGGGTCAGAGCCGTACGCACCTGCATGCCACACACACACACTCCTAATGTGACACGTGTGTCGGGTAAGAGCCGTACGCACCTGCATGCCACACACACACACTCCTAATGTGACCCGTGTGTCGGGTCAGAGCCGTACGCACCTGCATGCCACACACACACACACTCCTAATGTGACACGTGTGTCGGGTCAGAGCCGTACGCACCTGCATGCCACACACACACACTCCTAATGTGACCCGTGTGTCGGGTCAGAGCCGTACGCACCTGCATGCCACACACACACACACTCCTAATGTGACCCGTGTGTTGGGTCAGAGCCGTACGCACCTGCATGCCACACACACACACTCCTAATGTGACCCGTGTGTTGGGTCAGAGCCGTACGCACCTGCATGCCACACACACACACTCCTAATGTGACACGTGTGTCGGGTAAGAGCCGTACGCACCTGCATGCCACACACACACACTCCTAATGTGACACGTGTGTCGGGTCAGAGCCGTACGCACCTGCATGCCACACACACACACTCCTAATGTGACCCGTGTGTCGGGTCAGAGCCGTACGCACCTGCATGCCACACACACACACACTCCTAATGTGACACGTGTGTCGGGTCAGAGCCGTACGCACCTGCATGCCACACACACACACACTCCTAATATGACCCGTGTGCCACACACACACACACACTCCTAATGTGACCCGTGTGTCACACACACACACACACTCCTAATGTGACCCGTGTGCCACACACACACACTCCTAATGTGACCCGTGTGTCGGGTCAGAGCCGTACGCACCTGCATGCCACACACACACACTCCTAATGTGACACGTGTGTCGGGTCAGAGCCGTACGCACCTGCATGCCACACACACACACTCCTAATGTGACCCGTGTGTTGGGTCAGAGCCGTACGCACCTGCATGCCACACACACACACTCCTAATGTGACACGTGTGTCGGGTCAGAGCCGTACGCACCTGCATGCCACACACACACACTCCTAATGTGACCCGTGTGTTGGGTCAGAGCCGTACGCACCTGCATGCCACACACACACACTCCTAATGTGACACGTGTGTCGGGTCAGAGCCGTACGCACCTGCATGCCACACACACGCACTCCTAATGTGACCCGTGTGTTGGGTCAGAGCCGTACGCACCTGCATGCCACACACACACACTCCTAATGTGACACGTGTGTCGGGTCAGAGCCGTACGCACCTGCATGCCACACACACACACTCCTAATGTGACACGTGTGTCGGGTCAGAGCCGTACGCACCTGCATGCCACACACACACACTCCTAATGTGACCCGTGTGTCGGGTCAGAGCCGTACGCACCTGCATGCCACACACACACACACTCCTAATGTGACACGTGTGTCGGGTCAGAGCCGTACGCACCTGCATGCCACACACACACACTCCTAATGTGACCCGTGTGTCGGGTCAGAGCCGTACGCACCTGCATGCCACACACACACACACTCCTAATGTGACCCGTGTGTTGGGTCAGAGCCGTACGCACCTGCATGCCACACACACACACTCCTAATGTGACCCGTGTGTTGGGTCAGAGCCGTACGCACCTGCATGCCACACACACACACTCCTAATGTGACACGTGTGTCGGGTAAGAGCCGTACGCACCTGCATGCCACACACACACACTCCTAATGTGACACGTGTGTCGGGTCAGAGCCGTACGCACCTGCATGCCACACACACACACTCCTAATGTGACCCGTGTGTCGGGTCAGAGCCGTACGCACCTGCATGCCACACACACACACACACTCCTAATGTGACACGTGTGTCGGGTCAGAGCCGTACGCACCTGCATGCCACACACACACACACTCCTAATATGACCCGTGTGCCACACACACACACACACACTCCTAATGTGACCCGTGTGTCACACACACACACACACTCCTAATGTGACCCGTGTGCCACACACACACACTCCTAATGTGACCCGTGTGTCGGGTCAGAGCCGTACGCACCTGCATGCCACACACACACACTCCTAATGTGACCCGTGTGTCGGGTCAGAGCCGTACGCACCTGCATGCCACACACACACACTCCTAATGTGACACGTGTGTCGGGTCAGAGCCGTACGCACCTGCATGCCACACACACACACACTCCTAATGTGACACGTGTGTCGGGTCAGAGCCGTACGCACCTGCATGCCACACACACACACTCCTAATGTGACCCGTGTGTCGGGTCAGAGCCGTACGCACCTGCATGCCACACACACACACACTCCTAATGTGACCCGTGTGTTGGGTCAGAGCCGTACGCACCTGCATGCCACACACACACACTCCTAATGTGACCCGTGTGTTGGGTCAGAGCCGTACGCACCTGCATGCCACACACACACACTCCTAATCAGGGCTGCAACAAACGATTATTTTGATAATCGATTAATCTAACGATTATTAGAACGATTAATCGACTAATCGTCGATTATTCCGCAGGCTAATCAGTAAGTTTGGAACGATTATTCAGCTTTTCCAATTAGTTAAAACATTGAGTTATACATATTCTAACTATAATATAAAAAAATAAAATCACTTCAGCTTTTGAAATAGTTGTTTTAATGAACTTTGAGCCAAATAAACAGGTCATTCTCTTTAAGTTTTCAGATTTCGGTCCAACTCAAATCACACACAAATGCTCTCTAAGCATTGTTTAATAGGCCCACTGCTTTTCTTAGAACTGAAACAGAAAAAGGGACATTTACTTCAGGACACAAAGAATGGTAAAATATTAATCTGCAAACAATTATTATAAGAATAAAATTACAATCTTTTTTTACATGACAATTGAGCTGACAGAGATGTTCTCATTCACCTTTTAATTTATAGTATGATAAAGTAACTGCCATGATATTCTTCCTATATCATAGGAAGGATATAACATCTCGTTTTGTAAGTCTTCATGATTATTGAACAAAATACAGGCAAGTGATAAGACTATAATAATACCTAATATACTAATAGTGTTACAATAATAAAAACAGCCCTGACTCCTAAGCTCGATCAAGCTTTATTCTATGCAAAATAAGTCATCACATTACTGTAATTATATTACTATTGATAATATTATTACTATTATTAGTAGTATTGCTTTCTCTAATAAAGAGAGATTTACCGCTGGTTAGTAAGCTCCAGCTGGAGAACACTCACTTCTCACCGGCTCCTCTTTTGCCGGGATGTTTCCTCTTGCACACGTGCATGTTGTGCTCCCGTGAAAAGCAAGTTCCGCCTTGCATGTATTGAACACGACAGCATTCTTGATTTGAAGTTTTGTGAAACTTTCCCAAACCTAAACCTTGCTAGTTCGGATTCGTTTGCACTGTCATAATTCGCGCTGTGTTTTCTTCTACCGCAATAGCATTTGTAAGGGCTGCACTACACTCTAGCGCTACAGCGCCGTAGCGGTCAAATCGCGGGATTGCAGGCCCTTACATTAGGTCACGTGAGATCAAACGACTACTCGACAACAAAGATATTTGTCGACAAATTTTTATTGTCGACGTTGTCGACAACGTCGACTAATCGTTGCAGCCCTACTCCTAATGTGACACGTGTGTCGGGTAAGAGCCGTACGCACCTGCATGCCACACACACACACTCCTAATGTGACACGTGTGTCGGGTCAGAGCCGTACGCACCTGCATGCCACACACACACACTCCTAATGTGACCCGTGTGTCGGGTCAGAGCCGTACGCACCTGCATGCCACACACACACACACACACTCCTAATGTGACACGTGTGTCGGGTCAGAGCCGTACGCACCTGCATGCCACACACACGCACTCCTAATGTGACCCGTGTGCCACACACACACACACACTCCTAATGTGACCCGTGTGTCACACACACACACACACTCCTAATGTGACCCGTGTGCCACACACACACACTCCTAATGTGACCCGTGTGTCGGGTCAGAGCCGTACGCACCTGCATGCCACACACACACACTCCTAATGTGACCCGTGTCTCGGGTCAGAGCCGTACGCACCTGCATGCCACACACACGCACTCCTAGCGTGGCAGACGTGCTCTGCTCGCACTTCTTCATCTGGCGGGCGGCCTTCTCCTCGGAGGCGTCGTCCCCGTGCTGCCGAGTGCCCATTTTCAGGTCCAGGATGCAGGGGAAGCTGAAGTGATGGACCACGTTCTCCAGCAGCAGGAACTCTGGAGGAGGCTCAGGTCAAGGAGCGTAACGGGGGAAACACACACACGCATCACACCGTCTGAATACTCCATTCTGATTGGCTGGAATGTGTGTTAAAACGGTTTAAGGCACAGCTAGTTTCAGTTTAATCACTATTGACTGAATGCACATGCTCACAAACATTCAGGAGCAGAGAACTTTGATGTCAAGGCTGCCTCGTGACTTTCATTAATAAAACAGCATTGGTACTGAAAAGCTACATCATATTTCTTCACTGTTAGTAGATAGACGCTAGTCGTGGATTACTAACTATTATAATTAGTCTGTGAAACCTTTTTGTGAATTAAACTACAGAAGGAAAAGTCTGGATTGTGGCAGATCTAATAACCTCGTAGGCCAGACTTTCAGTCGTATCACTGGTCAAAGCCATCTAGAAGAACAGTGTGTTTTTCGATCCTTCCTTTAACAATATTCTGCCTCTCTCAGAGACTAGTTCTCTCCTCTTAGCACCCGATCTGAATCACTGGTGATTAATGATGATTTCTGGAGCATTTCAAATGAGTGTCAGAAAGAGATGAGCATCTGCTTCCTACAGCTCAGCTTGAGGAAATGAAGAGGGCCGTGGCAGAAAGCTATTTTCCTCCTTTTCTTTGATATGCGCACAGCAGAAGATTAACCTTTTTGGGATAATGTTTGCCTTTGTCATGTCATGGGGGGAGATAATGATAGCACAGTCATAGACAATGCACCTCAAGGAAGCATGACAACAGAACAGCGACTGCTAATCGCAAAATGATTTTTAGTGTTGATGCATGGAGTTTCATGTTCATTGAATTGAATGCAACAGTTTACATAGAAATAATTTTGACATTAATTCGCGATTAATATTTGTGAATAAAGCCAGAGACAGACTTGTTCCTGTCTCTTGGTGTGGCGGTACAGTAGTCAACAGGGGAGTCAATAGTTTCCTTCATGGGCATCAATAGGGGAGATCAGACACAAAATAAAGTCTAAAATGTTTCCAAGCGGCTCCAATGTTTCCAATGTTTAAACTGCATTTGATACTATTGACCACAACATTCTTTTAAATAGACTCGAAAATGATGTTGTCATTAGTGGAATTGCATTAGCGTGGTTTGAATCATACTTATCTGACCATTATCAGTTTGTAGCAGTAAATGAAGAGATGTCTTATCGATCACAAGTTCAGTATGGCGTACCACAAGGCTCAGTACTAGGACCGCTGCTGTTCACTCTGTACATGCTACCATTAGGAGATATCATTAGGAAACATGGCATTAGTTTTCACTGTTATGCTGATGATACTCAGCTGTATATTTCTTCACGCCCAGACGAAACTTACCAATTCACAAAATTAACGGAATGCATAGCTGATATCAAAAATAGGATGACTAGTAATTTCCTACTACTAAATTCTGAAAAAAAAAACCCAGAGTTTCTAATTATTGGACCAAAAACTTCCTCACGTAATAACCCAGAATACTGTCTAACACTTGATGGCTGCTCTGTTAAGTCTTCGTCGTCGGTTAGGAACCTGGGTGTGCTCTTTGATACCAATCTTTCATTTGAAAGTCACGTGTCTAGTCTCTGTAAAACCGCATTCTTCCATCTTGGAAAATATATCTAAATTACGCCATATGCTCTCAATGACAAATGCAGAACAGTTAGTTCATGCGTTCATGACCTCAAGACTAGATTATTGTAATGCTCTACTGGGTGGTTGCCCTGCACGCTTAATAAACAAACTACAGCTGGTCCAAAACGCAGCAGCTCGAGTTATTACCAGAACCAGGAAGTATGACCATATTAGCCCGGTTCTGTCAACACTGCATTGGCTGCCTATTAAACATTGTATACATTTTAAAATATTGCTGATTACTTTCAAAGCACTAAATGGTTTAGCTCCCCAGTACTTGAGCGAGCTCTTAAAGGGGTCATATAATGCCATTTTTGTACAAGCTAATATGATTCTTTAGGGTCTAAATTAAAAGTTTGTAATATACTTTAATTAAAAATTCTCATTAGTATTGTAAGAAAACACTTATTTTACCTGGTCAAAAACAGCTCTGTTTTCAGCGCGCCGTTTCAGTGCATATGAATTTAAATGATCATGAGCTTTGCTGACTCCGCCCCTCTGTTCTATGCGTACACCAGAGCCGGCTCTGGCGTACACCATTTGTAACTCAATAACACAATAACCATAACGCGTTGTTCAGTATAAACGTGGGATTATGAATTATATTGAGAACGTCATACATAGAAAACATGCCGTAATGTACCCTGAGTGTAAACCTTAGACGCATTCATTGTGAAGCGTGCAGCTAGCGATTTGCAAAGATTAATATATTAATATAAAGTTTAATAAAACGTTACACTCACTTCCGTTCTTCTGGAGGTTCAGCAGGAACACGAATATCTGGTAGCAGCTACCGATCCATTTTTCATGAGCAGCTTCTTAGCAAATCCAGCTTTATACTGATCCTCGTCTATAAAGCAGTCTGGTGAGAAATGATTCGCGCAAACATGAACGCATTGACGTTGCTCGTGGGGAATATTCCCTTCGAAAACAAACTCAGCCACTGCGTCTTCAGCGGTTCGGATTTAGGAACATTAAAATGACTGCTGTGTTCGTTATTACACCCAAGAACAGAACACCACAATCGCTTAGACGCCATTCTGCTCATAGACAGAGCTCCAGCATATCAACAATGACCGCGCCGGTCCGCGCCGCGCAGACTATGATTGACAGCTCTCTCATGAGCGAGGGCGGGTCTGTGTTGAGACGCTCCAGTCAATCAACAATCGTGGGAGGGGCTTCCGAGCGTGTGACGTCACACGGTCGAACGGCTCGATTTGAGGCAGGGGAAAACATATAAGGAGATTAAAACAAAACCACTGGATGGATTTTTATCATTATATGATGGTTGTGTACAGACACTGCCAACACACATTTCAGTACAATCAACTTGTAAAAGTGCATGCACCATTATATGACCCCTTTAACGCTTTATAGTCCTTCACGTCTATTGCGATCTCAAAATGCTGGCCAGTTGATAATCAAAATCGACTGCAGGCGGTAGATCCTTTTCCTATTTAGCACCAAAACTCTGGAACAATCTTCCTAACATTGTCCGGGAAGCAGACATACTCTATCAGTTCAAAGCTAGACTAAAAACACATCTCTTTGGCCTAGCATACACATAATACACTATAGACTTCTATAATTCAATGTTAGGCTGCATAGATTAGGTCAGCCGGAACCGGGAACACTTCCCTTAAATCCTGATGTACTCGTTACATCATAAGAAGAATGGCATCTACGCTAATATTAGTCTCTCTGTTTATCCCGAGGTTTACCGCAGTCCGCCGGATCCAGGCCGTATCCAGATCTGATGAAGGACCTGCGTCTGGACACACACACCCACACACACTCCAGATCTGATGAAGGACCTGCGTCTGGACGCGACGACAACGCAGTCCTGAAGTGTCACTAGTCTCTCCCTGTGAAGGCCTCCTTCCCTTTACCTCTGCACAGATAATCATTGCCAAAATAATTCCGTCTCACATGGTTACACGGAAGCGATAAATAATTCTGTATTATAAATGTTTAAGGCCAGACAAGTAATTTGTTGAGGTCAGTTTGTAAAGAAAGACTACACGCCTGCGCACATATATAGTCAAACGCGCATACCTATAGACTAAACACGTCATACGCATGTGCACGCCGTCAGCGTTTTCACAGGTTTGCGTTTTCAAAGCTTTCGCAGAGATTAAAAAAAAAAAAAATATATATATATATATATATATATAATTCTTTTTTTCCTTCAAGGCTTGCACCTTGGAACCTATTTCATGGTTTGTGTTCTCGAGCCCTTGTGTTCTGTTAAGGGTTTTCTGTTAGAGCGGTGTCGTGTTAGCGGCCCCTAAGTTAATAACTAATGATCTTTGCAACAGAAGTGAATCAATCAAAACTAACTTTAGCTGGACAATAACTTTATTCTAGAGCTGCTGTGAAGCCAAAACAATCTCTGTTACTGTCATTTCCTATTATCACTGTAAAGCTGCTTTGAAACAGTCCATATTGTTAAAAGCTCCGAATAAATGAAGGTGACTTGACTTGAGCAGATACATTTTTACCTTATTTATAAAGTGCTAATTTAAAATATAATGAAATGAATGAAGGAATGAATGAAGGCAAACAAGCTGTAGAGAATTAGAACATGATTTACACTGATAGATAAATAGGTTCATGATTCATAGAGGTCCTACTTTAAAGTAAAGTTCAGAACACCTCACTGTAAAGAGCAGTTTTACATTAACTGAAAGAGAGGCCTTTCATTATTCCTAACTTCATATTTCCTACGAATGGACCGCTTGTGAAGAAAGTACAACAGTGAACAATCCTGCTTGTTAGTGTAAACTGTGTTTAGTGTGAGGATACTGTAGAGCCTCCTGTCCTTGGACTCGGAGCGCATGCGGCTGAGCTGCTGTCGGTGGCAGCGCAGACTCCAGGGGTTGTGGCTGATCTTCTCTGAGCTCAGGCCACTGTTGCTGTCCAGCATCTGGAACGGCACATCCGAATGCATATGGAGATCCAGAAGAGGACTCTTCAACTCCTGCAGACTGCACACACACACTGTTACCCACAATGCAATGCAAGCAGGACACTTGAGAATGTTTTGTGACTGCAAACTCTTAGAATGAATATATTTTACATGGGAATGTTTGCTTGGCAAGTTTGTTGATTAACACAGATCTACTTGATAGGAAGAACAGTGTTATTACACAGAGATCTCGTTTCCAATTTCAACTGTTCAAAATAAAAAGTGAAATTTAAATTGTCACAACTAATCACATTGGAAACATGATGCCGGTGCCATGATATAGGTTCGTACTGGTATGAAAATGTCCTCATTATAACATCCCTAATTCATAATGAATGTTAAAATGTTTAAATTAAATGATAAAATGTTTAAATATTTACTGCAATTTCCACTTTTTTTTAAATATATGTTTTTTTTCATGACTAAAATAAACTTTTAATCAGAGAAAAATTGACAAAATAAATATATGTCATGAAGAAATATTGGCTAAATTTAAAGGATATCAATGACTATACAATAATAATAGTTTTATTTACAGAACAGTAAAATTACAATACTATATTTATGAGTGTCTTCATTTCTTTCTATTTTGTGTGGAAACCCACAGAGAGACCTTAAAGCTACTCATTTCACAACAGACTCATAAACCATTCTCATTAAAGGTGGCTTTGTGTTTTCAGCGTGTTTACTGTGAACCGAGATGCTTCAAGATGCATGTTAAGAACACTCTGAAACATGTAAAACATCAGACTATATATGTATATTATTAAATCTGAGCCTTTGTGATTTGATCATCACATTAACGCATCCATGCATGGTTAGAAGTTCTCAGCCAGCCGGTATCAGGTGTGGCTCCAGGCGAGTGTTACCTGGATGTTCCACACACACAGAGAGCGTCTGTTGGATGATCCACATGCATCCATACATGAATCAAATATATTTAAATGTGCTTGAAAACCCAGCAATTTCCCCCATGGATTCCTGAAATGTCATACGTCTCAGGTTGTAAACTCCAGAAAGCTGTATTATAGGTAGATTATATCTCATCCCTGAAGCTGTGTGCAGTGTGCAGTGTTGTATGATATGTCGGCGGCTCACCTGTCGGTGCCGTCGCTGTCGTGTGCGGGCCGGTCCTCCTTAATCTCGCTGCTGGAGCGGTGCAGGCTACGGCGAGAGTGTTTCCGGCGAGGCTGATCTCTCTCCGACAGCTCCTCATGATCCAGACCCTCGCTCTCTTCATACGGGTACGCCACCAGATTAATGTAGCCGTCGGAGTCGCCCTCGAAACACACCAGCACCACGCCTGCACAACACAACACTCACAGGTCAACTACTGACAGCAGCACAGTAAAGAGCAAGCACACATATGACTCCAATTATTATATTATAAATGATTGTTTCAGAGGTGATTCTCCATTAATAAACACTTGCTAATCTGTTAAGGGGAAATGCACAACAAGCAAAAGAGGACACATTATTATTATTCAAGTCCAAAGCCACAGTCATGCGATTTTATGACAAACCAACACACAATTACTGCTGATATAATTCAGCAGGTACCAAACATGTAATTGTTCATGTACACACTTCAGTCAAATATAGGACAGTTATTAAATATAGTTACATTCTGTACAAATTCAAGTACAAGCTTCAAATTTAGGCCCGAAAAATTCATGTAGCGACAGCCGAATTTACACAAGCATGGCACAGCGTACAGAACTCAAGTGCTGTAGACGCAGTGATGTCACTCTCACGTGGACACGGACAGCTCTTCAGGTTCAGCCAATCAGAAACCACGGCACGCACTGACACATTCACAGATTTGCCCCTTTGTTGATGATAGTTTATTAAGGATAAGAAGGATATAGAGATTTTAGAAAAAAAGCTTTTGCTGAGTAACTAAAGAGAAAGCCCAGACGTATAAGCATGACTGAATATTGAATGAGTTTACAGAAGTGCCACACAAAGAACCGCTAACGTACTGAAGAAGCTCAAAGGAGTGTGAGTTAATGTGGTATGATGAATATTCCCAGCATGCCTCAGTCGTGAAGCTCATCTTTAGCTCAGTGATGGCCCTCAGTGATGTCAGCGATTCAGGAGGAACTGTTTAACAGGCTTTACAGGTGTTCCTGCTCTCCTTCAGGTGTGTGTCTGTCAGTGTGTGCTGATATAAGAGCCACCGAGATCAGACTCCAGCCTTTCATATTTTGCATAATTAGGTCATAATCTGGCTGCTTCCCAAGATGTTTTGTTTAGGCAGAAGCAATTGATCTGTGACAGTGATCCAGTGCAGTCAGACAAGACAGGAAGTCCCCGTCAGACACTGGCCACTGACAGACATGACGTGAGGCTGCTACTGTGCCTTACCTGGGATGTGACATCTGCGATGAGATAAAAACACTGCGTACTTTAAAACAACACAAACACAGTAAGCATCTTTTCATCCCATTGTCTGACCAACACACGACACAGACTAGGGCTGCGGAGCTCAGTGAACTAGTGGAAGAGAAGTTTTCTTTCTCATGCTACATACTGCAAAGTTTCTGCATTGAAACAATATTTGAATGCGGGACTGAATCGGGAAATGTGATGATTGACCGTAATAACCATAGCAATGGACGAGACAAAAAATCTTATACTGTTTGTCAGTATGCAAACATCTTTACATCATGTCTTGGAGTGTAAATGCAAACTAATAAACCCGCCTCTTGTTTTACGGAAAGTCAATTCAAGTCACCTTTATTTCTAAAAAGCTTTATGCGGTACATATTGTTTCAAAGCAGCTTTACAGGGATAAACTGTAAAATATTGATTCAATGATGCAAACAGAGTTCAACTGCTGTAAATCAGCTTTAAAAAGACAGTAGTAAACGATCATTATTATAGTCATTATAATGTGTTTCTTTGCTCTTCATCTGTTCTTCAAACTACTTGCTTGTAGGAAGATTGCACTTTTTCAATCATTTTCATATTTTTATTTTGGTACCTAAAAGTACATATGATTTTTTACATATTTTGTGTTCATTTAGTTGAAAGCATCAATGGTCACTAAGTCTTGATTTTAGTTCTTTAACTAGTAATGATTTTGTAATAAACAAAAATGTATGTACATTATAGCAACAGCTGTTTAATCCAGATCAGGGCACCTGTTTTAAAAAAAGAAAGAAAGAGCAAAGAAAAATATATATTGAAAGTTTAGAAAAATCTTCTTTTTTTTTGCTATATCGGCCAGTGCTGGCGCTGACTGGCTCTTTTCTCTGGTTGCAGGTGTTTGTACATGAAATTACTTTTGTGTTTTCTGTGATGGAAGGCAGGAGGTTTGGCCTGAGATGCTGGGACAGACACCAGCACTTCCCTGACCCTACATCCCATAAAGAGAGCAGAAGATGGAGGGATGTTTGAGTTGTGCAAGTGAAGAAGAGAGGAAGATCAGCAGCTCTATCTGAAACCACACTGTGGCTATGTTAGCTAGTTTTCAGTAAATTAATGCCAGGATAGAATAACACAAAAATATAGTAATATAAATATACTTCAGTTTTCTCAATCCATTTGACACATTTCTCCATCTCAGATCACTGCTTTCAAAACCATTAACACAGTCTTCTGCAATGTCACTTTGTAATTGTCCTAAACAGATTGCAAGTTTTCATTCATTTCATACAAATTACAAATCATATGCATAATTTTCTCAAAGCTTTGTGTACAGAGTTCTTGAATGTGTTCACACAGCCAACCAAAAAATGTATATATCAGGCTAAAACGTTTGCAGCTCTTTTTATTGATTTGACAAAAATCACAAACATTTATGTACCATTTTTCCAAACACAACAAACAAACTGTCATTTGTCATATGTTTTTTTCAATTGCTAATAAGCATCGGTCAATACTGAAGCTGCGTTATCAAAACTCTTCACACACTCAGTGAAACAGAAGTCTATGTGGACCAAACAGTGAATCATTTTTCATTGCTTTCACACAAAATGCATTCAATGACCACAGTTTCCAAAATCCATGAACACTTTTGTCATTCATACTTTCACCATCTTCAAAACACTACATATTTTCAGCACATTATTCAAATGCTAACACACTGCTTTCAAAACTGATAAAAGCACATTCAAATCAGAATGATGGCAAACTATATTCAATTATATTGAAATATAAAGTCTTAAATGAAATAATTATTACAAACAAAACTAATTGCAATTTCACCGGACAGCCGACCCAGATGTCGTATTTATAGTCGTTTTCCAGTCATCTTTTGGTAAATCAGGATTTTCAGAATGTTATTATTTGGAAACATGGATCAAGGAAGACACAATGATGGGAAAAGAAGAGTGTCAGAGAGATGGAGAACTAGAACCTCACAGTACAGAACATCCATATATCCATCTATTCCACACATCCATCCATCTATTCCACACATCCATCCATCTATTCCACACATCCATCCATCTATTCCACACATCCATACATCTATTCCACACATCCATACATCTATTCCACACATCCATCTATTCCACACATCCATACATCTATTCCACACATCCATCTATTCCACACATCCATCCATCTATTCCACACATCCATCTATTCCACACATCCATACATCTATTCCACACATCCATCCATCTATTCCACACATCCATCCATCTATTCCACACATCCATACATCTATTCCACACATCCATCCATCTATTCCATCCATCCATCTATTCCACACATCCATCCATCTATTCCACACATCCATCCATCTATTCCACACATCCATCCATCTATTCCACACATCCATACATCTATTCCACACATCCATCCATCTATTCCATCCATCCATCTATTCCACACATCCATACATCTATTCCACACATCCATCCATCTATTCCACACATCCATACATCTATTCCACACATCCATCCATCTATTCCACACATCCATACATCTATTCCACACATCCATCCATCTATTCCACACATCCATCCATCTATTCCACACATCCATCCATCTATTCCACACATCCATCCATCTATTCCACACATCCATCCATCTATTCCACACATCCATCTATTCCACACATCCATACATCTATTCCACACATCCATCCATCTATTCCACACATCCATCTATTCCACACATCCATCCATCTATTCCACACATCCATCCATCTATTCCACACATCCATCCATCTATTCCACACATCCATCCATCTATTCCACACATCCATCTATTCCACACATCCATACATCTATTCCACACATCCATCCATCTATTCCACACATCCATCTATTCCACACATCCATCTATTCCACACATCCATCTATTCCACACATCCATCCATCTATTCCACACATCCATCTATTCCACACATCCATCCATCTATTCCACACATCCATCTATTCCACACATCCATCTATTCCACACATCCATCTATTCCACACATCCATCCATCTATTCCACACATCCATCTATTCCACACATCCATACATCTATTCCACACATCCATCCATCTATTCCACACATCCATCCATCTATTCCACACATCCATACATCTATTCCACACATCCATCCATCTATTCCACACATCCATACATCTATTCCACACATCCATCCATCTATTCCACACATCCATCCATCTATTCCACACATCCATCCATCTATTCCACATCCATCCATCTATTCCACACATCCATCCATCTATTCCACACATCCATCTATTCCACACATCCATCTATTCCACACATCCATCCATCTATTCCACACATCCATACATCTATTCCACACATCCATCCATCTATTCCACACATCCATCCATCTATTCCACACATCCATCCATCTATTCCACATCCATCCATCTATTCCACACATCCATACATCTATTCCACACATCCATCCATCTATTCCACACATCCATCCATCTATTCCACACATCCATCCATCTATTCCACACATCCATCCATCTATTCCACACATCCATCCATCTATTCCATCCATCCATCTATTCCACACATCCATCCATCTATTCCACACATCCATCCATCTATTCCACACATCCATCCATCTATTCCACACATCCATCCATCTATTCCACACATCCATCCATCTATTCCACACATCCATCTATTCCACACATCCATACATCTATTCCACACATCCATCCATCTATTCCACACATCCATCCATCTATTCCACACATCCATCTATTCCACACATCCATACATCTATTCCACACATCCATCCATCTATTCCACACATCCATCTATTCCACACATCCATCTATTCCACACATCCATCTATTCCACACATCCATCCATCTATTCCACACATCCATCCATCTATTCCATACATCTATCCCACACATCCATACATCTATTCCACACATCCATCTATTCCACACATCCATCTATTCCATCCATCCATCTATTCCACACATCCATCCATCTATTCCACACATCCATCTATTCCACACATCCATCCATCTATTCCACACATCCATCCATCTATTCCACACATCCATCTATTCCACACATCCATCTATTCCACACATCCATCTATTCCACACATCCATCTATTCCATCCATCCATCTATTCCACACATCCATACATCTATTCCACACCTCCATCTATTCCACACATCCATCTATTCCATCCATCCATCTATTCCACACATCCATCCATCTATTCCACACATCCATCTATTCCACACATCCATACATCTATTCCACACATCCATCTATTCCATCCATCCATCTATTCCACACATCCATACATCTATTCCACACATCCATCCATCTATTCCACACATCCATCCATCTATTCCACACATCCATCCATCTATTCCACACATCCATCTATTCCACACATCCATCTATTCCACACATCCATCCATCTATTCCATCCATCCATCTATTCCACACATCCATCCATCTATTCCACACATCCATCCATCTATTCCACACATCCATCCATCTATTCCACACATCCATCCATCTATTCCACACATCCATCCATCTATTCCACACATCCATCCATCTATTCCACACATCCATCCATCTATTCCACACATCCATCTATTCCACACATCCATCCATTTATTCCACACATCCATCTATTCCACACATCCATCTATTCCACACATCCATCTATTCCACACATCCATCTATTCCACACATCCATCTATTCCACACATCCATCTATTCCACACATCCATCCATCTATTCCATCCATCCATCCATCTATTCCACACATCCATCCATCTATTCCATCCATCCATCTATTCCACACATCCATCCATCTATTCCACACATCCATCCATCTATTCCACACATCCATCCATCTATTCCACACATCCATCCATCTATTCCACACATCCATCCATCTATTCCACACATCCATCCATCTATTCCACACATCCATCCATCTATTCCACACATCCATCCATCTATTCCACACATCCATCCATCTATTCCACACATCCATCCATCTATTCCACACATCCATCCATCTATTCCATCCATCCATCTATTCCACACATCCATCCATCTATTCCACACATCCATCCATCTATTCCACACATCCATCTATTCCACATATCCATCCATCTATTCCACACATCCATCTATTCCACACATCCATCCATCTATTCCACACATCCATCCATCTATTCCACACATCCATCCATCTATTCCACACATCCATCCATCTATTCCACACATCCATCCATCTATTCCACACATCCATCTATTCCACACATCCATCCATCTATTCCATACATCCATCTATTCCACACATCCATCCATCTATTCCACACATCCATCCATCTATTCCACACATCCATCCATCTATTCCACACATCCATCCATCTATTCCACACATCCATCCATCTATTCCACACATCCATCCATCTATTCCACACATCCATCCATCCATCTATTCCACACATCCATCCATTCCATCCATCCATCTATTCCACACATCCATACATCTATTCCACACATCCATACATCTATTCCACACATCCATCTATTCCATCCATCCATCTATTCCATCCATCCATCTATTCCACACATCCATACATCTATTCCACACATCCATCTATTCCATCCATCCATCTATTCCACACATCCATCCATCTATTCCACACATCCATCTATTCCACACATCCATCTATTCCATCCATCCATCTATTCCACACATCCATCCATCTATTCCACACATCCATCTATTCCACACATCCATCTATTCCATCCATCCATCTATTCCACACATCCATCCATCTATTCCACACATCCATCTATTCCATCCATCCATCCATCTATTCCACACATCCATCCATCTATTCCACACATCCATCTATTCCACACATCCATCTATTCCATCCATCCATCTATTCCACACATCCATCCATCTATTCCACACATCCATCTATTCCACACATCCATCTATTCCATCCATCCATCTATTCCACACATCCATCCATCTATTCCACACATCCATCCATCTATTCCACACATCCATCCATCTATTCCACACATCCATCCATCTATTCCACACATCCATCCATCTATTCCACACATCCATCTATTCCACACATCCATCTATTCCACACATCCATCCATCTATTCCATCCATCCATCTATTCCATCCATCCATCTATTCCACACATCCATCCATCTATTCCACACATCCATCCATCTATTCCACACATCCATCCATCTATTCCACACATCCATCCATCTATTCCACACATCCATCCATCTATTCCACACATCCATCCATCTATTCCACACATCCATCCATCTATTCCACACATCCATCTATTCCACACATCCATCTATTCCACACATCCATCTATTCCACACATCCATCCATCTATTCCATCCATCCATCTATTCCACACATCCATCCATCTATTCCATCCATCCATCTATTCCATCCATCCATCTATTCCACACATCCATCCATCTATTCCACACATCCATCCATCTATTCCATCCATCCATCTATTCCATCCATCCATCTATTCCACACATCCATCCATCTATTCCACACATCCATCCATCTATTCCACACATCCATCCATCTATTCCACACATCCATCCATCTATTCCATACATCTATCCCACACATTGTGAAGTTTTGGAGGTAAGATGAACTGTTGGCCAAGATTCATGTTGGTAATGTAGACTGTATGAAGAGTTTTGAAAAAGTGGCTTTAGTGTGTAATAATACACACATCACAGGAAAGATAAACAAGTATTTTCATATCGAGCTGAAAACGTTATAAAATCAATAGAGAACACACCGGTAGTTTTGATGATAGAATTTGCTTTTAATAAATGCATTACCAATAAATAAATAAATAAATAAAACACAGTGCTTCATTATGCAGTAAAGTTAAACTGTTTGGCTGAAGTTAAGAGTGTGTTTAGTTGGCTGTGTAAATTGTCTTGAGAACAGTGACCTGGAGAGTCTGGAGAAATGTGTCAAATCGAATTAGAAAAACTGTCATTTTTTTAATAAATGAAAATATAACAAATACATTCGCTAGATTTACAAATACAATAAAATATGACATGTTAAAAGATGAAGTAAATTGTTCATATTTTATGCCTTTATTTGATCACCACCATTTTTGATAATAAATTTGTATTAAATCATAAATCCAGAAGAATTAAAACAGACAACACTGAATTTTTGAATTCATAGGACCCTATTATTGTAAAACTTTAAATAAATTATTAAATTGTTAAAAAGGTATTATAAAGTTTAATTAAACCATTCAAGTGAAATCCAGAAAAAAATGAAACCAGGAAACATGGAATTTGGGGAAAAATAAAACTGATTTCACACTAATGTTGTAAGAAAAGGTTTTATTTTGAAATGACCTGGATTTCAGCATTGATGGTCACAATTATAGACAAACACAAATCTGACTAAACAAATAACACACACACGCATATGCACTTTGCTTGGAAGACAAATGGTTAATAGTGAAATGAGTGGAAAACATGTTGCCTTCTGTAAATCTATTTGTTTGCCAGCTAAAGAGGTGATTTGATTTTGTAAGCCCTAAAACTTCAGTAAAACTACCCTGCGCCAGCTTCATTTATAACACTCATCCCACTCTGTTGTGTTGACATTTGAAAACAATGCCATGTGATCATAAGGACAGGCCTATTTATAACCCCTGCTGTGACTCTATGAGGGAAATAACAAGCCTCAATGTTACTCTAGCATGGCCTGGAATAGTCAGTGGATGTTACAGATGTATGGCATGCGTTTAGCCCCATCGCAGGGTTCATGTGGAAGGTATGCTGTGAATCTAGAATGCGAGATGTTTTGGTGATGGGGAACACAGGACAGATGATAAAAGATGTGAGAGTCAGTGCAGTGTATTCATGTGCTGGCAGGAGTATTAAAAACTTGACTAAGGCACTTTCATTGCTTTATTTTTGGGGAATCTGCACTTCTTTTTTCCACTCAATTAAGTTAAGTATACATTACATTATCTGAACGCGATCATCTCTTCCTCTTTAATACTAGTTACAGAATAAACATGAATGAACATCTGAAGGTATGTTGAAAGATACAGTACAACTTACTGAAACATTATTATATTTCGTGTAATCACTCGGCGGAAAGACATCATAACAGCTTGTAAACAATATCCCACATAGCATTAGGCTACATTTACCTCAGGCAAGTCATTGTTAAGCAGCAGTTAAAGACACAGGTGTGTGAAGTATGGCGAATATAACTCGAGGCTCTCCGTGGCCAAAAAGGCGTGAGTTAAATAATAACAACAGGTTACAATGTGCAATGTGTAACAACAATAACAAAGTGCGTGTTACGGGTATCTGTGTCAGTTTCTGTTTTGGGTGGATTTGTCATGTTTTAGTTCAGTTTACTTTGTTTCAGTTTTGTTTCCATGGTTTCTCTTTGATTTGATGATCATGTGCACCTGTTATTCATTTAGTTGATTTCGTTTGCCTTGTGTTTTTACACCCTGTCTTAGTTCAGTCGATTGTCCATTCCCCAATACAGTTACCCAAACTTGATAATACACCTCCAGTGATTCAATCCAAGCGATACAATCCATTTGTATGATGAACAGAGTAAAATGTAAGTGCCAAATGTTCAATAAACAAACACATATTGTCACAGTTATGTTCAGTTTGTCTTAGTTATCATGGACTATTAGTTAGTTTTCATTCACATCATGTGTTCCTTTGTTTGATATTCCCGCCACTCCTTTGTTTCTATGGTTACTGTTATTAGTTAATTCTGTTCAGGTGCATGTCATTAATTATCTTGTTTGAGTCACTACTTAACCCTTTATGGTACGGCGTTGCCATATGGCAACAATTCATTTCTACCAATTTCCTTGTTATTCAGAAAAAAAATACAATATATTGCACTATTGAAATTAAAAGGGCAGGCCTTAAGGTAGCCAATGATGTGCTGTGTTTAAGTCACATGACATTGGAATGTCCCTCCAGAACTCTTTCCCTCTATCACCCTCACACTGAAGACACCCGTTGAGGTGCTCTATTAACCTCATTTCTAAACATCTCTTCTCAAGGGGGATTTTTTGCAGCATCTTTGATAAGTAAATTAGATATTTTTATTCACAAATCAGCTTTGTCTAACATATTTTACTGTAAATTGAGAAAATATCCATGTTTCCATATGGCAACGCTGTACCACAGTGGAATTGCAGTAATATATTTCCCTATTGGGATTTTTTGTAGATAGTAGCATCAACAATATGATTGCAGTTATTTATTTATTTGATGTGATGAGAGTGAGGATGAGTTAGCCAAATGATTGGGAATGATAGGGATTAAATGATAGGGAACTACTTATTTTTGGTTTGCATGAGTTACAACTATATAAATCTATCAATTTCTAAAAGAAATGTGCAATTAAATGGAAAAGAAAATCCTAATTTTATTATGAAAAACTACTTTTTTGACCATTTTCCACTGTCTCACAGTATTGCCATAAGTACGCCCATAAGCTGCCCCTCATGACAGTTCTCAGACCAGGTTCTGTACACCATCTGACAGCAAACAGCTGTTACACTGAACAAGTGAGAACAGACACTGAGAGTCACAGAGCTGTACGTGATACAGACCACAGGAGCATACGGATGACAAAACAGGAAATGAGAAGTCTGACGGTTTAAAGATGCAGGATCCTCCTCCCCCTAAATGCTCAAACACACAATGCAAGAATGGATGTCTCTTTATCAGAGCAGAAGCAAATTCATGCTTGGTGAAAATAAAGCAACAACAAGTTTTGTTCTTGACAAACGAACAACAAGAACAAAAAATTAACATACAGTACATTAAAATAAAAATACTAAAATGTATTTTAAATACATTTATTTTATTGTATGCTAAGTATACTACAAATACATGTACATATTTATGTTCTTGATGTCAATACCCTGCAATTGTACTGTTGGTATAGTAAATTGATGAACTTTAAGTCTGCTAAATTGGAACAACTAATTTTGTACAAAATGTACTTTAGTAATCGAGAAACAGTGCTGAAGTTCAACTAAAGTGCAAGTTATTTAAAGTGTCACTCACCAACAATCGGTTTTGCTGTTCTTTTGCTAAACACTTTAAGTACTTTTTCTAAAGCTGTGCCATTATTTATAAAGTTTACTTTATTGTAGCCTATTGGAAGCACAATGTAATATTAATGTATGTTCAACACTCTTACTGTGTAATTTAATTGCAATTGTAATGTCACCAAAAATACATTTAAATAAATGTAGAAGTTTATGCTGAGTAAATTCTGCATTTCAAAACTTAAACACAAGAGTATATTTAAAGTGTACTTAAGTATACTTGGAATAGTTCCACTTTAGCACAAACAAGTATATTAAATACAACTTTAGTTGAACTTCAGCACTGCTTTTGGACAACTAAAATGCATTTAGTACAAAATTAGTTGTTCCAATTTAACAGACTTTGTATACCAATTTATAGTGTGCCACAAATATATTTAGTTATACTAAAGTTAAAGACTATAGAATAACACAAGACGCGTCACTCGTATTGTTTTGAATGGGGGAAAATGCAACGCTCAATAATAAGTCCTGACATCTAAATAAGAACCAATTGGTAAAGTCATTGCGTCACTGCAGCTGCCGTTAGAAGCTCTGGCTCCTATAGAAACAGTCAGACGCGCACTTTCACCCCGCATTAGCTTGATCCAGCCTGAAAAATGTCGTTTTCTGTCATGATTCGAGCATTTAGAAAAATAATTTATGAGACAGGTGTTGTCAGATTTCATTGGTGATTTCAAATATGAAATTTAATCGTAAGCATGGTGAACAGTTTTTGAGAATTTGATGTTTCCCCATTCAAAAAGATAGGAGAGGTGTTTTAAAGGCGCTTTGACTGAAGTATATACGAATAAATTGTGCTTAAGTATACTATTTTTCCACAAGGGTACACAGGAGTATAAAGAAGCAAGAGTTGGTTGTTAGTCAGCAGCAGCACAGCACCTCCAGACAAACGATGGCAGTCAAAACTGTCCTGTTACTAGAGCTAACATCACAACAACAGGATATCTTGGCTCTGTGAAACAGCAAAACCAATGTTAGGCTGTACTCGCAATAGGCACGGTTTTCACCGTTCACACAGTGCAGGTTTCCGAGAATACGGTTGTATGAGTCCTGAACACTTACAGGTGTGAGTTCAGTTACAGAATACGGTAGCGAGTCCTGAACACTTACAGGTGTGAGTTCAGTTACAGAATATGGTAGCGAGTCCTGAACATTTACAGGTGTGAGTTCAGTTACAGAGTACGGTAGCGAGTCCTGAACATTTACAGGTGTGAGTTCAGTTACAGAATACGGTAGCGAGTCCTGAACACTTACAGGTGTGAGTTCAGTTACAGAATGCGGTTGTGAATCCTGAACACTTACAGGTGTGAGTTCAGTTACAGAATACGGTAGCGAGTCCTGAACACTTACAGGTGTGAGTTCAGTTACAGAATACGGTAGCGAGTCCTGAACACTTACAGGTGTGAGTTCAGTTACAGAGTACGGTAGCGAGTCCTGAACATTTACAGGTGTGAGTTCAGTTACAGAATACGGTAGCGAGTCCTGAACACTTACAGGTGTGAGTTCAGTTACAGAATGCGGTTGTGAATCCTGAACACTTACAGGTGTGAGTTCAGTTACAGAATACGGTAGCGAGTCCTGAACACTTACAGGTGTGAGTTCAGTTACAGAATACGGTTGTGTGAGTCCTGAACACTTACAGGTGTGAGTTCAGTTACAGAATACGGTAGCGAGTCCTGAATTTACAGGTGTGAGTTCAGTTACAGAATACGGTACCGCGTCCTGAACATTTACAAGTGTGAGTTCAGTTACAGAATACGGTAGCGAGTCCTGAACACTTACAGGTGTGAGTTCAGTTACAGAATACGGTAGCGAGTCCTGAACATTTACAGGTGTGAGTTCAGTTACAGAATACGGTAGCGAGTCCTGAACACTTACAGGTGTGAGTTCAGTTACAGAATACGGTTGTGAGTCCTGAACACTTACAGGTGTGAGTTCAGTTACAGAATACGGTAGCGAGTCCTGAACACTTACAGGTGTGAGTTCAGTTACAGAATACGGTAGCGAGTCCTGAACACTTAAAGGTGTGAGTTCAGTTACAGAATGCGGTTGTGAGTCCTGAACACTTACAGGTGTGAGTTCAGTTACAGAATACGGTTGTGAGTCCTGAACACTTACAGGTGTGAGTTCAGATACAGAATGCGGTTGTGAGTCCTGAACACTTACAGGTGTGAGTTCAGTTACAGAATGCGGTTGTGAGTCCTGAACACTTACAGGTGTGAGTTCAGTTACAGAATACGGTTGTGAGTCCTGAACACTTACAGGTGTGAGTTCAGTTACAGAATACGGTTGTGTGAGTCCTGAACACTTACAGGTGTGAGTTCAGTTACAGAATGCGGTTGTGAATCCTGAACACTTACAGGTGTGAGTTCAGTTACAGAATACGGTAGCGAGTCCTGAACACTTACAGGTGTGAGTTCAGTTACAGAATACGGTTGTGTGAGTCCTGAACACTTACAGGTGTGAGTTCAGTTACAGAATACGGTAGCGAGTCCTGAATTTACAGGTGTGAGTTCAGTTACAGAATACGGTACCGCGTCCTGAACATTTACAAGTGTGAGTTCAGTTACAGAATACGGTAGCGAGTCCTGAACACTTACAGGTGTGAGTTCAGTTACAGAATACGGTAGCGAGTCCTGAACATTTACAGGTGTGAGTTCAGTTACAGAATACGGTAGCGAGTCCTGAACACTTACAGGTGTGAGTTCAGTTACAGAATACGGTACCGCGTCATGAACATTTACAGGTGTGAGTTCAGTTACAGAATACGGTAGTGTGAGTCCTGAACACTTACAGGTGTGAGTTCAGTTACAGAATACGGTTGTGTGAGTCCTGAACACTTACAGGTGTGAGTTCAGTTACAGAATACGGTAGCGAGTCCTGAACATTTACAGGTGTGAGTTCAGTTACAGAATACGGTACCGCGTCCTGAACATTTACAGGTGTGAGTTCAGTTACAGAATACGGTAGCGAGTCCTGAACACTTACAGGTGTGAGTTCAGTTACAGAATACGGTACCGCGTCATGAATATTTACAGGTGTGAGTTCAGTTACAGAATACGGTAGTGAGTCCTGAACACTTACAGGTGTGAGTTCAGTTACAGTATACGGTAGCAAGTCCTGAACACTTACAGGTGTGAGTTCAGTTACAGAATACAGTAGCGAGTCCTGAACATTTACAGGTGTGAGTTCAGTTACAGTATACGGTAGCGAGTCCTGAACACTCACAGGTGTGAGTTCAGTTACAGAATACGGTAGCGAGTCCTGAACACTTATAGGTGTGAGTTCAGTTACAGAATACGGTAGCGAGTCCTGAACATTTACAGGTGTGAGTTCAGTTACAGAATGTGGTAGTGAGTCCTGAACACTTTTGGTGTGAGTTCAGTTACAGTATACGGTAGCGAGTCCTGAACACTTATAGGTGTGAGTTCAGTTACAGAATACGGTAGCGAGTCCTGAACATTTACAGGTGTGAGTTCAGTTACAGAATACGGTAGCGAGTTCTGAACACTTATAGGTGTGAGTTCAGTTACAGAATACGGTAGCGAGTCCTGAACACTTACAGGTGTGAGTTCAGTTACAGAATACGGTAGCGAGTCCTGAACACTTATAGGTGTGAGTTCAGTTACAGAATACGGTAGCGAGTCCTGAACATTTACAGGTGTGAGTTCAGTTACAGTATACGGTAGCGAGTCCTGAACACTTACAGGTGTGATTTCAGTTACAGTATACGGTAGCGAGTCCTGAACACTTATAGGTGTGAGTTCAGTTACAGAATACGGTAGCGAGTCCTGAACACTTACAGGTGTGAGTTCAGTTACAGAATACGGTAGCGAGTCCTGAACACTTACAGGTGTGAGTTCAGTTACAGAATACGGTAGCGAGTCCTGAACATTTACAGGTGTGAGTTCAGTTACAGAATACGGTAGCGAGTCCTGAACACTTACAGGTGTGAGTTCAGTTACAGTATACGGTAGCGAGTCCTGAACACTTACAGGTGTGAGTTCAGTTACAGAATACGGTAGCGAGTCCTGAACATTTACAGGTGTGAGTTCAGTTACAGAATACGGTAGTGTGAGTCCTGAACACTTACAGGTGTGAGTTCAGTTACAGAATACGGTAGCGAGTCCTGAACACTTACAGGTGTGAGTTCAGTTACAGAATACGGTAGCGAGTCCTGAACATTTACAGGTGTGAGTTCAGTTACAGAATACGGTAGCGAGTCCTGAACACTTACAGGTGTGAGTTCAGTTGTTATAATTATTAGATCATTTGCCTCAGATCATTTGCGTTTGAATAGCGCACGTCTTCGTGGGCATGTTCACATTAGCAGATAATGAGCTGAACTGAGAACGACTGACATCTCTCTCTTTTCATTCAGATTACATAAACAGAGAATATTTGTTTTTTATATAAATTACTTCATTTAAAAGAAGAGAATTCAAGCTACATAAATATATCTCTCTCGTGCCTGTGTGACTGAGTAACACTTTGTTTTTATTGTTAGTATAAACAAAAAAATAGACACTTAACAGGATCGAAGGATGTACAACACTTATATGTAAGATCAAAATCCACAGAGTATTTTGAGTCTCTTTTGCACTGATAAGAAAAAAAGCGCGCTGGTATCGCCGGCGCGACCACCTACCCCAGGGGGTTAAAATCCATATTGTCAACCCAGCTCTAGCATCCACAAAGCCGAAATGTTCTAGTGGCTCATAATAGATCTTAAGACACTGTCTTAACATAATGGCTGGTATGGGGTTAGAATTGTTGCATTATTCCAAATAAATAGATTGAGATTCACAAATAAATATAAAGCGATTAGGGATGCACCGATATGAAATACGATAACTGAAAATTATTTATATTTGAAAGCCGATAACCGATATATTGGCCAATAAATCTAGATCCAGATTTTTAAAAAATCATTTTTGAGAGCCTGATTACAAAAACAAAAGTTCTCACCATTAAAATCCATCTCCCAAGCACACAATTATAATGATGTTCTCATTATAATTTTATGTAGCCGATATGACAGACTTGCACTGCACAATTTGCACTGAACCGTATTCCTTTTCAAAGTGATTCTAATCATATTTCAAGCAGTTCAAAACCTTCATGGCGAACAGTGCACATCTGAAGGGTCTCAGCTGAAGGAAATAATCCAGTATTTATCAGCTTTAATATTTCGGCCCAATTTTGACTCATTATTTAAATTTTGTTAATTTAAAAAAAAAAAAAAAAGACAACTTTCCTTTAAGCAGAGGTGCTTTGAAGTGCATGAATTTGAAGAATCAACTTTTCACAGAGGAATTTAGCATTGTGCTTCAGTGTGCTATTAAAAACAGTTACTGTGTCACAGTTTCAGCTCACTAGAACCAACAATAAAAAAACACTCAATCTAAGAAGAGTGCATTGCGCACAAATCCTCCATCTTACCTTTGTACTCCGGGGTGAACTCCTTCATCTCCGGTGGCAGGGACTCGTAAAACCGTTGCTCACGGGCGATGAGTGGCTTGCAGACGGTGTGGTCATCATAACGCATCATGCTGGTGTGGCCGCCCACCTGGTGTATGAAGGGCTCCAGGGGAACCCCGTCGCGGCTGCTCGGCCCCTGGCTAGCACTGTGCTTGCCCGCCTCCATCGTGTGCGGGACACACATGGCGTTTGAGCTGGGGGCATGGGCTCGGGCGCGCAGGCCTGGCGAGCGGGGGGTGCAAGGGGGCGGCTGAGAGCGCAGGCTGCCGCCGGGAGGGGGAGGAGCCAGCCCGCTGACACACCTGCCGACAGATCCCGCCTCAGGAGCGCTCGGAGCAGTCCCCCACGCGGCCTTCTGGGGAGAGACATAGGAAGAACAAAATAAACACTGTGCCAAACATACTGGTAGAATCAAACACGGTGAACGGAACTAGCTTGATGTGCGAGGACAAACCTCATTGGTTCCTGTGCAAGATTAAATGTGCTAGCATGAAAACCTTCTGTATAGCAGTCGACTGATATTGATTTTTTTTGACGGCCAATATATAAAGCCAATATGATATGATATCACACTATTTAATTTAAATGTAGCAATAACACATCCATAACAATCGTTGAAATTAAATTCATATTTATTTTACATTATATTTACAAAATTAGAAATAAGTCATTTAAAAACTAAATTATATGAATCTTTTTTTTAGATTAAAGTGTAAATTGCAGGTTAACCACCACAACCAATGTGTTAAAATAACATTTATTGGGGTTTCAAATGTAGCATGTTTTTTACAGTAACTGGGTGATGACGTCATAAGAGGGAGTAGCAACCCATCCTCTGCTAGATTCCTACTGTTTGTGGCTTGACTTTGGAGAACGACTGGGAGACTGAGGAGGTGGGAAACCATCAAATTCTTGATGGACCACAGCCCTAGAATTTATCAATGCTTGGTGTGAGAAAAATGAGTGGAAGGTTGGCCAGGTGTCCTTGTGAGTAGCTAGAGTTAGCCTGGTGCTAATCCGGATATCATTAGGGAAGAAGCCAAAGTCTTTCCAAAATCTTGCCGTCATGTAGAATAGCAAGGAGGGACAACGACTGAAGACATTATTTACTTACATGGTGTTAGTAGTCCTAATCAGAGCTGTAGAGATGCACACACTGCACAGGCACAATGGCGCTTTTGCTGGCATCTGCTGACAGAACGCGATATTGTCAGAAAGAAAAAAAGAGATCGATGTCCCTATCGCTGTGTTTGACAGGTGTTTGTGTGCTATGCCACCCAATGGAATCAACAGTGGAGAGTATGTGCTGCCGTGAGGTGAACGCGTTTTCGACCCGCGACCGGCAAATCTGACGTGCCTCACGCAGCATATCCTGGTTTTGACGCATGCTGCCTGAACCCGTTTGTTTTGCGAATAGCTTAATCTCATTTCAGGCAGGATCACGGTCCTCTTGAAGCCAGCACACACGAGTATGTTTACAATTGAGTTGAGTTATTTCATTCATCACTTCTGAATCTAAAAAACGTTTCTATATAATTGCTAGCCTACTTGCCGTTAGACTAACGGTAACTCTAGGCTTAGAGTCCCTTTTATGACGTCAAGCCCAGCCTATTGGAAGGGAGGGGGAGTGTAAAAAGTACCAACTTTTCATATTATATTCAGCATTTTGGTATAAAAAAACATAAAAAACAATGGTGGGCGGTTCTTATCTTTATGTTTAGTAAGCACATTCCATTATCTTCGTGAAAAATGTAACCTGCAATTTACACTTTAAACTTAAAGGGATACTCCACTTTTTTGGGAAATAGGCTCATTTTACAACTCCCCCAGAGTTAAACTGTTGAGTTTTACCGTTTTTGAATCCATTCAGCCGATCTCCGGTTCTGGCGGTACCACTTTTAGCATACATCATTGAAGTGGACAAGACCATTAGCATTTCTAAAAAAAAAATGACCAAAGAGTTTCGATATTTTTCCTATTTAAAACTTGACTCTTCTGTAGTTACATCGTGCACTAAGACCGACGGAAAATGTAAAGTTGCGATTTTCTAGGCTGATATGGCTTGGAACTATACTCTCATTCCTGCGTAATAATCAAGAAACTTCACTGCCGTACCATGAGAGCAGCAGGCGTAATGATATGACGCAGCGCCTGAAAATAGTTCCGTTGTGTTGACGGAAGGTAGCCTATTTTCAGGCGCTGCGTCATATCATTACGCCTGCTGCTCTCATGGTACGGCAGTGAAGTTTCTTGATTATTACGCAGGAATGAGAGTATAGTTCCAAGCCATATCAGCCTAGAAAATCGCAACTTTACATTTTCCGTCGGTCTTAGTCCACGATGTAACTACAGAAGAGTCAAGTTTTAAATAGGAAAAATATCGAAACTCTTTGGTCATTTTCTTTTTAGAAATGCTAATGGTCTTGTCCACTCCAATGATGTATGCTAAGCTATGCTAAAAGTGGTACCGCCAGAACCGGAGATCGGCTGAATGGATTCAAAAACGGTAAAACTGAACAGTTTAACTCTGGGGGAGTTGTAAAATGAGCCTATTTCCAAAAAAAGTGGAGTATCCCTTTAAAGCAATTCTGTAAAATAAACAGATTCATACTTTAGATGACAACTTCTTGATTCTGTAATCAAGTAGGGCTGCGCAATATATCAAAATAAAAAAGATGTTGCGATATAAGTTAACAAGTTTAAAAAAATTGCCCGCTATATCAGTCTTGCCAATATATCGATCGATCACTACTTCTTATCTTATCTAATCTTTAAATAGACAGAGAACTGCCTAAATTGTTTGAATATGAATCAAACCGCACACCAGTCAACCAGCTAAAAAGAAAACAACAGAGGTAATAACCTTCCATTACTGCACCTTGAGAGCATTTCCCAGCATGCCTTGTAGCCTTACAAACACAGCTGGCATCTGGCTTTATTACATTAGCCCGAGTCCCATCAGCGCATAGACAAACACAGAGCGGCATCCGTCTCCGACAATGTGTCCAATCTAATCCTCATGTTACCCAACATGCCGCAGCACACACGTTCAGCTCTCATTACAAAAACAGACACATGAATGTTTCACATGCCCATTTGAAAATGTCTTTGAAGTCTTGATGGAATGAGTCTGATGTCTCAGGAAGGCTGAGCTGCCATCGACTGCCTCATTCCCAAATCCCTACTGAACAAAGTCAAGTTAAATGATCCTCAGAGAAGTATTGACCCAGCAGAACCCAAAAATGCATCCCAGGCATTGCCGATAAAACCCTGCTGGACATATTTGAGGGTGAATTCCCACTGTCACTGCTGTATCATTTTGGAAGTGGAGGACAATATTCTTGGCTTGCACCTGCTAGAGGCGTTCAATATGACATAAAGGGACTTCACCGCTGGCAAAATGGCTTTCAATAAAACCTGGCTTCCTATGTTGTATAAAAGAGAGAGAAAAAACCTGACTAGAGAAGGTTGTTGTCTTCCCTTTTCCAAATAGGTAGGAAAGCTTCAACACCCATAATGCCCTGGCCATGTTGCCGTCCAAGGCCATTCCCACCAGTCTACTATGGATAGACTTACTGGAGTCAAACACCACCTTGCTTTAGTAGGAAGTCCTGCTAAGCAAACTTTTAGTCATAATGGTGTCGACTTTTCAAGTGCAAGGATTCAAAGAGTAAACGTTTAGCAGGAGTGAGTTACTTTCAGTTTCCAGTGAAGGATCCATCAAGCTTCCACCGAGCTTCATAGTCGTTACCTCTTTGCAAGTTCGACATTTCATTCGGTAACATTATGCAGCTGTTTGATGATTGCGTTAGCCTACATGTGCATAAGCAATGCTTCTATCACTTGTTTCTGCTTCTCCTGTGTTTTGATCAGGAGATTCTGTACACTTTCAGAGGATGTGTAATAGCGTCCCTTACCATATAACAGTGAAAACATGGAAAAACATGGATGGCGGGAAAGTGTTGTCTTATAAAGAGTTAAAGAACCAGAGAAAAGAGAACAAGTTAAAGAACCAGAGTGGAAGTTCATTTATCAATGCTGCTGAGTGATACTAGTATTGATCATTATTGATAATGAAGAAAAATTATTTGTTTGATATTTAAATAACAATAAGAACACTCCAACAATTCCAACAGGAAACCTAAAAGCATGCTCAAAACAACAGTTTTATCATAAAACACAGGAATAGAGTTGTTTCTTGCTGGCCTACTAATAAGCTGCTAATTGGAAATGCTAATACTCATTACTGACTGAAGCCATGCAAGAAAAGTAGAGCAATGCTGTCCGACGCCTCAGGCATCTCAACAGGACATAAGAGAGAGTGACCCCATTTATAATACCTTTGTCTGGCTGCCACACAAACTGAGGACGACAACTACAAACCTGATTCGTCAGTGATATATCATATTGAACCATGTGCTGTTTTAATCCAACTTTTCTCACATAAACTAGGCTAATGCATCTGCTAGCCAGATTCATGATCAAAACATGCAGTGTAAAGCTTTGGGTTGTTGATGTCCATAAAATATCTTGTGCTTAGACATACACAAAATACATCTCATCCTGGCGAGTATCCTCATAAACACAGCTGTTTATGTCTTAAAGGGGGACTTCACCACTGGCAAAATGGGCTTTCATTGAAACTTGGCTAAGGCCATTCCCACCAAGTCTGCTATGGATACACTTACCAACGTTGGAAAACCATGCTTTAGCCAAGCAGCATGTTACACATATTAAGTGTTTTATTTCTCAATTGACTGGGCCATATTATACACCCGGTGCAATTTTCTGCTAGTTTTAGCCCGACGCAGTTATCATTTTCACGTCTTACGCCACGTTGTTTAAATAGCACATTTATTTGCGCCAATTTGTGCGCCCATGGGCTGCTGGTCTGAAAACCAGGTGTGTGTTCAGGCGCATTGTTGGAGCGTTGCTATTCTGAGGAACTCAAATAGACTGCCGTTGACCAACTGAACCCTGGTCTGAAGTCAATGGCGCAATATTTTTATATTATTTAAAGCAGGGGTCTCAAACTCAACTTAACTGGGGGCCGCTGGAGGTAGAGTCTGGGTCAGGCTGGGCCGCATCAAGTATTCCACAAAAAAATAGTATTCAAGTATTCCAAAAAAGGAGCACAACTGATCCAATCTTCTCAATATTTATTATAGTCACGAGACTATCTATGGTAGCCCATAAGGGATAAAAAAAATAAAAAATAAAAAACGCGGCACACGCAACGACGGGCCGCAGTAACATTAAACTTTAATGTCAAGTAGGGGGCCACAAAATATCACCGAGGCCCGCGGGCCGCGAGTTTGAGACCACTGATTTAAAGTAGGGCTGCAACGATTAGTCGACGTTGTCGACAACGTCGACAATAAAAATTTGTCGACAAATATCTTTGTTGTCGAGTAGTCGTTTGATCTCACGTGACCTAATGTAAGGGCCTGCAATCCCGCGATTTGACCGCTACGGCGCTGTAGCGCTAGAGTGTAGTGCAGCCCTTACAAATGCTATTGCGGTAGAAGAGAAAACAGCGCGAATTATGACAGTGCAAACGAATCCGAACTAGCAAGGTTTAGGTTTGGGAAAGTTTCACAAAACTTCAAATCAAGAATGCTGTCGTGTGCAATTTTCACGGGAGCACAACATGCATGTTGGAGTGCAAGAGGAAACATCCCGGCAAAAGAGGAGCCGGTGAGAAGTGAGTGTTTGAGCCGGTGAGAAGTGAGTGAAAACCCCCGGTCTGGCATCATGTTCACTGAATGCCCAATACAATGCATTTCACCTTATATTGTCTCTCTTTATTAGAGAATGCAATACTACTAATAATATTATCAATAGTAATATAATTACAGTAATGTGATGACTTATTTTGTATAGAATAAAGCTTGATCGAGCTTAGGAGTCAGGGCTGTTTTTATTATTTTAACACTATTAGTATATTAGGTATTATTATAGTCTTATCACTTGCCTGTATTTTGTTCAATAATCATGAAGACTTACAAAACGAGATGTTATATCCTTCCTATGATATAGGAATAATATCATGGCAGTTACTTTATCATACTATAAATTAAAAGGTGAATGAGAACGTCTCTGTCAGCTCAATTGTCATGTAAAAAAAGATTGTAATTTTTATAATTATAATAATTGTTTGCAGATTAATATTTTACCATTCTTTGTGTCCTGAAGTAAATGTCCCTTTTTCTGTTTCAGTTCTAAGAAAAGCAGTGGGCCTATTAAACAATGCTTAGAGAGCATTTGTGTGTGCTTTGAGTTGGACCGAAATCTGAAAACTTAAAGAGAATGACCTGTTTAGTTGGCTCAAAGTTCATTAAAACAACTATTTCAAAAGCTGAAGTGATTTTCTTTTTTTGTATTATAGTTAGAATATGTATAACTCAATGTTTTAACTAATTGGAAAAGCTGAATAATCGTTCCAAACTTACTGATTAGTCTGCGAAATAATCGACGATTAGTCGATTAATCGTTCTAATAATCGTTAGATTAATCGATTATCAAAATAATCGTTTGTTGCAGCCCTAATTTAAAGGGAGCATTAGGAATTGGTAACACACCCATTACTCATTAAGAGAATAGGGATAACACTCTTAGACCATGCGCCAGGAGCGCCGACCATTTTTCCTGTCATTAAACTAGCAAAAGTGGATTCAGAGTACCTAACCTCACACCTTGCACTGTGCGCTTTAGTCCATACGCTTCGATACTTAAAATAGGGCCCTTTATGTTCACTTAATAATTCATTACATTTATATAGCGCTTTTCTAGGCACTCAAAGCGCTTCACATGGAAGGGGGAATCTTCTCAACCACCACCAATGTGCAGCATCCACCTGATGATGCGACGGCAGCCATATTGCGCCAGAACGCCCACCACACACCAGCTTACTGGTGGAGAGGAGACAGAGTGATGAAGCCAATCAGTATTTGGGGATGATTAGGAGGCCATGATGGACAGAGGCCACTGGGCAAATTTGGCCAGGACACTGGGGTTACACCCCTACTCTTTCGAAAGACATCCTGGGATTTTTAATGACCACAGAGAGTCAGGACCTCGGTTTAACGTCTCATCCGAAGGACTTAAGACATAACCGACTATGTTTACGAGGATACTCTCCAATACGTGAATATGTGCGTTCAAAGCGCAAGAAGACATGAAAGAGAAATCAATTCAGCATTCGTGCAATGTCTGCGAGGGGCTTTCCGAGTACGCGCTTCGGATGCGTAAACGATTCTGTACTCTTTCAGAGGATGTGTAATGACATTATGTGATCAAATACAATCCACTTGTTAAACGCGCTCCACAGCGCCACCCAGTGCATTTAATTATAACAAGTATTTTATTTATCAAATAATAATTACAGATCGAATATTCGTGTACATCCCTAATAAAATCATAAGCTAATATCGAAATGAATATATTATTTCATGCAGGACAGAAGAGAAAGATAAGGTGGAAAGGAGAGATGATAGAGTGCAGTCAGATTTTTCTACCTGCACGTACAATGTATGCTCAGCTCGCACACTTTGAGGTGTTTTTGTTGTTGCACTAATGATTTAGTCCACAAGGTGGCAACACTGCCCTATGATACAGAAACAAAACAACAACAAACTACTGAGACACAACAACAACAGACACCAGCGTTGATGAGCACTTGTGTGAGAGGATTAAGAGATTCTCGCAACCTAGCCTAAGTGTTCGCGTCCAAACAGAAGTATAATTTGGGTTTTGAGGTTTTTGTTGGAAATCTCAAAAGCGAAGACCAGGAGACTTGGACTGTATCTTCAACAGGATTCTGGACAGAGAACGTTCTGTCTCGTGCTGCAGTCATCAAGTCTGACTAAGGCAGGCAAACATAGTGTGTTATAGGCGTTCAGTGGGCAGTCCTTGCAGCCAGAGCTGAGAGAAGACACCGCCAGTTGTGTGATCAAACAGACCTTATTTCCATCAAATGACCGAAAGCCTTGTGAGCGCCAGCGTGCCTAGAGACTAGAAGTGCCACCTGGCCACTAGAACTAAGATTTACACACAGTTTGACTCTCTGCAGGAAGATTGACAAAGACGGACAAAACCCCCGGTCTGGCATCATGTTCACTGAATGCCCAATACAATGCATTTCACCTTATATTGTCAAGTGATGTTACGTAAGGATGTAGGATCAGCAGATTTTCTGTCCAATCAAATGCTCTCTACAGTTCAGTAAACTCACAAAGATTAGGCTTGTAAACAAAGGCATGGCTGGAAACTTCCCAAACCCGCAGTTCAACATGTCAATTTATTATTCATTCAGAATTGTACTTTTTGGGTGAATTCTCTCTTTATATTAGGGGTGGGGGAAAAAATCGATTCTTAGATGCATCGCGATGCGGACGTGGACGATTCTGAATCGATTCACAATTGTCAAAAATCGATTTTCAAAAAAAAAAAATTTTTTTTAGATATATATTTATAATAACGTAATATTGACGGAACGCGAAAGACGGAACTCTGAAGCGCGGAAGTGCAGTGGCCGGACCGTCTGTGGCGTGCACATAACAGACGCGGACGCGATGGCTGAGCGCCAAATCCAAACACCCTCCTCGTTAAAAGCTGACGTGTGGAAATATTTTGGCTTCTGAAGTTGAAGGGGGAAAGGAGCTGGACAAGAGCCACACTAGTTGTAAGCTTTGTAGAGTAAAACTAAAATATTTCGGAAACAAGACACATGAAGCCAAATGACACGTTTCCAGCCAGAGGAGGAAAAACACTCGGCTGTAACGTTACCGGTGTGGTGCCGAATTCTGACCCCCGCCAAATTATTACCCCCCTAGTATGGTAGGTTTAGGATTAGTTGTGGGGGAGGAGTTAGGATTAGGGGTGGGGTTAGGATTAGGCAATCAGGTACTGATTTCAACGAGGGGGGTAATAATTTGGCAGGGAGTCGAAATTCGGCACAACACCGGTCGTTGTTATATTATTAATTTACTACAAATATGCTGCTAGTTCAGACACACATGTATTTTCCTGTTGGTTCTTTGCAATGTTAATAAAATATATTGTACGTTAATTCTTTATGGGTCATTACTTTGTACTTTTAAAGCAAAGTATTTATAGTCACACACACACAAAAAAAAGATTCTGATAATCGATTTAGCATCGAATCGCAGCCCTCTGAATCGTAATCGAATCGAATCGTGAGGTGCCTAGAGATTCCCACCCCTACTTTATATACTCTGCACAAGAAAACAAAACTCAGCATCAATATGTTTTTTTCTTTCAGTACAAGAGAACTTTCCTTGTCAAGGCTCCTCTGCCAAATGTTGTTTGGACAAAGACTCACGAACAGCATTAATCTGCTCTTAAGACTGGCGTGGGCTGAATGTGGGCCGTCCCGCAGTAAAGGAGCTTTGAGCATCACTCGTCTCTGCATCAGTGCACGACCATCAGCTTTAGTGCTATTTCAGGACCCTTTCACTGAACTCTCATCTTCTGCTTTATTAGCCAAAACCTGATGTTTCAAGGGCTGTGCACATTTTTTTTAGATGTGCAAAACATTTCATTAACATAAAAGCACAAAGGTCAATTATACCCCAATTAAGAGATTATTAGACCTAGACATTGATCTTGTTCAAAACAAGTATAATCTGCAAAACAACCGTCCCTGATTCATCCGCTCCGTCTCAAAGCTCAGCATGGGACATATGATGATGCATTTATCTTTGTGAGTCATTTTATTGCTTTCCATATTCAAGGACTCTGAACTATTAGCCTAACTTTTAATGCGTTTTTGCCTGAATAAGTCGAAAGAAGTCGAGCGCAGTTTGTGCAGTGGTAAACACAGTGGTAAAGAGCTGCTCATAGCCCTAGCCTGATGCAATAGCCTAAATTCTGTTATTTTTGCAAAAAATTAAAAGAGGTAATCTTTTTTGTTTGTTTAAAAGGGATGTTTGTAGAGCTTTATAACCAGACACACAATGCAGTTGAGCACCTTTTTAGCAACACAAAGAGCAGATTCAGCACGCAGTGGAGATTTGATGCTGTACAGATTCAATCAACTACAGTGGGGAGAACAAGTATTTGATACACTGCAGATTTTGCAGGTTTTCCCACTTACAAAGCATGTAGAAGTCTGTCATTTTTATCATAGGAACCAGAATTCTTACTGGTTGGTAGGTGATCAAATACTTATGTCATGCAATAAAATGCAAATGAATTAGGCTACTTAAAAATCACAACGTCTATGATAAACATGACAGACTTCTACATGCTTTGTAAATGGGAAAACCTGCAAAATCGGCAGTGTATCAAATAGCCTACTTATTCTCCCCACTGTATGTGCCAGAACGGATGCACAATCAGGCACCCTATCTTCCACACACCTCGAGCTGGTTAAGTTGCCCCAGATCTAACCAAAGTCTACTAGATGGGCTGGGTACTGTGTCATGCAAAACTCAGCACACATTTTTGGTGATGTTGGTTACATGATTTGCATCCAGTAGTGAATCGGGAACTAAAACAGAGAGCGCCTGCAAACAAAAGCGCAATTCAGTCTTAGTGAAGAGATATTTCCTTTATTTAGTGGAATAAAATTGACACGAATGTAATATTGAGAAACATTATCGATTTGACTGCACTGACATCATCCGAGGACAAAACAACACAAACTGAAGTGAGCTGTATAATGGCACGTCGTCTATAGCGCTGAACACTTCTCTGGTGTAGAGCTGCGTTACAGCTGCAACATGAACACAAGTGTTACCCTGAAGCTGCTTTAACTGGTATTGTATAAAGCAAGCGCGATACATATATGTGACTTGACATGATGTTTCTTTTGCCTTTTTCACCAGTGGCAAGTAATGTGAGAATTTAGTTTTGAACTAAAAATAAAACTAAACATTTAGACCTGCAATCAAAGTCCATGTAATATACTCTTATTAGATCAAAAGATGTGAGCATTCTTAAAATGTCTGTTAATTTGTGAGTTGTGTTATATTGTTACTTTGTTTTTAGGGCCGGTTCACACAGAACCCACGGCACTGCTTTCTCCATTATGTTTCAATGTAAACGCACTAGACAGACGTGTTTGACCGTTGCGCTTGTGTCTTTTGATGCAGTTTTCTAAAAACCCGGTGCACAAGTTAAGATAAGTTCTCAATCAAGTCACACAGCCCTGTCTGCCAATGAACAACATTTGTTGTGAATGTAGTAGATTCTAAGATGTCCAATCACATCTGATCACGCATGTATAACACTAGACGATCTCAGTGAGTGATAATCACAGAGTCAGCCACTATTGTTCAATATAGCTTCTACTTACTGAATATGGGACTAGATCCAGAAGAGAAACTGAGGATGCAGTTGTGTCCATTTAGGACCTGAGTGCAGTTTCACCCATGCATGCATCTTCCTGAATGTGAATGTGTGTCGTTAGATCCAGACAGGTTGCAATGGGGTATTTCAGACAAACATAGTACAGTACATCTCATTCCCAAACACACAGCAGCCGTTCAGTGTCGGGACAAAAGACATCTCAAGGTCGGATCTGTTTTGACACAATAGTGGGAGTGGTTCAGGATGAGGACGCTCAATGGGGAGTAGATTGAGACCGAATGAAAGTGTGAGACAGACACAAGGAAAGACAGGTGACCCTCCTAATCTTCTTTGAATGGCCACCTGGGTGTTTGCAGGCAGGGCTGGGCAGATTACAGCCTTACACCGACTGCATGCCATTATACGGTTAATTTTAGCCCTGGACATGACTGGATTACAAGGACAAAGTATGAATCAGGGTTGCAATCAAAGGCTGGGAAGATTATTATGGAGCTAAAGGAGGCATGAGGGATCAGATCCACTCAAGCTGTTTTTCTAGCGTTCACACCATAGCATGCAGCTCTGTGTGGGAAATATGATGCCAGAGTAACAGTGTTTAATGTTAACGATCACTGAATGGGCCAGTTGGACAATTGTGTGTGCAAGTTACAACTTAGCCTAGTTTTGATGTAAAGGAGCACAAAGATACAGCTTACGCACTACTAAATGCGCTGCACCATTAAACTTAGTTGAAACATAACTCTATGTTATTATAAACCCAAAAATGCCGGCAGTCCATCAGGGTCGACACTGGACCAGCACCACATATCGGCCACCATATCATATCAGCCGATAAATGGTCATTTTTAATGTTATCATTAAGTAAATTTGGCCGATATAATATAAGCCAATAAATACTGGATTATTTCCTTCAGATGCGCACTGTTCAACATGATGGTTTTTAATTGCTTGAAATATGTTTGGAATTAATCACTTTGAAAAGGAACATATGGTTCAGTGCAACATGTGCAGCTCAAGTCTGTCATATAGGCCATATGAATTATAATGAGAGCATTACAGTAAAAGACTGTTGTGAATTATTTGTGTGCCTGTTTTAGCACAGCGGAGTTACACCTTCATGACTAGCAGAGTCAAGTTCACTTGTGCTATCTATCACGGCCTTTGCATTTGTAAGTTGTAATATTATGTTTATTTTGAGTATATATCTGATTTATCACATATAGGATGCGTTTGGTTAATTAATGCGGTAATAAAGCGGTGGGTGATCATCTTTAGCTTCAGCACACGCAGCTCAAACAGCAATGCACAACATTAATAACTATGATTGGGACGCTCATATTACATAACATTATAAAGAGAACACTATTGTTATGAAACGTGAATTCTTTGGGTTTAGTTGCTGCTGTTTCAATGTGTTGTTACGGTAAGAGCGCATCCACAACTGGAGTTACACTTTCTGACTCGCACGCAACTTAGTTCAAGTTCACTTGTGTATTCGCACCATTTTGTGCAGATATAAGTTGTAATATTACGTTTATGTTGAATATAAATATATGATTAATCTCATTAGGCTGCGTTGGAAATCATAGGGCGCTACATAAGGTTATTGCAGCACACCAGGGGTCGGTTGCACCGGTTGAAATGCGTTTTAAGTCCTATGTGCAGAATTAATATCTGTTGCTCCTTCTTGGCGTAGCGCACATCTGAGACTAAAACTTACACCACATCAACGGTAGTGTAAAGTGAAAAGTCTTGACTTGTTCGGACAATTTAAGATTAGTTTTATGTCTGTGAATTTATTTTGAATTAATGTAGACATGAACTGCAATGTTTATGGTAATTTGTGCAACGTATTCAGATTTCAGAATAAGAATTTGTGATTTGCAATAGGCTTATTTGTAGCTCGCTCACACTTTTAATAAGCAGGGACAATAAATACTATTTACATGCTTAGGATGTTTGTGTTGTAAGAATGTAAAGAGTTCAGTTATAAAAATGCTGACTTGTAACGTTTACGAATTTAAATCAGATGGCTTCACTTCATATGATGTCATGAGCAACTCAGTTCTTTATTATTAGCAAAGTTTGTAACCATTGTGACTGGCAGCTTAAATATAACTGGGGCAGAATGTGTCAGCTGGACGTGCTTCATCCAGGCTGGGCGTAGGTGCGCCGGGTGGTAGTTTTAGTAGGTGCAACAGGTGGACATTTTAATCAGAAGGCTGGAGGGAGTGTATGCTTACATCCAACATCCGGCTGGAGTGACTGGCCCCGGGGAGCACTTCCCAAAAACACCTAACCTAAAGTAGATCAGAGAGAACATGGGTGCCAGTACTCTCTATAATCTATTTGAACTTATGATAGTTTTGAGGAATGCAGTCGGTATTGGAATCTCGAGTACCTCTTAAGAAGCTGTTTGCCCTGCAGATGAGTGTGTATAAATAGCCCTACGTGTCATAGACATATCGCTATCTTAAGGCCAAATTACACAGGAGTGTTTTGTAAAGAATTTGAGGGTGTAGGTGCCACATATGCATTTTTAATTTTTATATTTAACTTGTATTATTATACAAAGTCAATGCCTTGCAAAGTTTTCCACCAAAGTAAAAGCTTGACAGTTCAACTCTTGTTAAACCCTCAAGCTTTTTATTTTGGTGTAAAACTGCATGTGATGTGGACTGAGACACTATCACATATAAAAAGAGGTTTAAATCCACTTTAAAGTTTAGGTAAAAGTCAATGCAAAGCCTGGAGGGCTGGAGCTCTTCATTTTGCTTTCACAGTGCACCAGATTGATTGCATTAACAAGGTCCATCCCCAATAGTCTGACAGAATCCTGTGGGAAACACTCTTAACCTACATTAGTTGTGGAGTGTACAATAGTATGTGAGTTACTTAGCTCTAAAGAAGATGACAGAATACACTTTTTGTACCTGATGGTACATTTAAATTAGGGCTGTCAAAAAAATGCATTTATTTCATGTACCATCGTGTTTCAAGCTCCGTCTGACTGCCTGTTTTCACTTCTGTCAGTAATATGCTTGTCTTAATGATTAAGAGACCAGGTGTAAGTGCAGAAATGAATGTAAATACTTGCTATACTGACATTGTATAACATGAAAAAATTCATACCAAATGTCACTGGAAACAGTCTGTTAGTGTGTTCAGTTCAGTCTCCGAATGTTTCAGATAGTCCCGGCATTAACAACTAGCTGACACATTTTAAGACTGAACTGAACACAAGTTTACAGACTGTTTCCAATGACTGAAGCAGATTTTAAACAACATCACTGAGTCCAGTAATATCCATTTTAAAGTCACTGTCCATTATAACACCCAGGTTTTCAACACTGGGCTTCACATATGATTTTATAGCACCCAGATCCAAATAAGGGGCTCACAGGCGTTGCCAGGTCCAAATACCATGACTTCTGTTTTCCCTACTTTGAACTTTAAAAAATGTAAGGCCATCCAGGCTCTAACATCCTCAAGGCAGTCCAACAGTGGTGCTATGGAGTTTGAAAGGCAGATAAAGTTGAAACGAGAGTGAGAGATATTTCCTAAAAATAGACCCTGAAGGTAGTAGCATATAATGAGAATAGAATAGGCCCAAGAACGAAACCCTGAGGGACTCCATAATATGACAGAGATGCCGAGGATGACAATCCCCAAGGCGGACCGATGAACTTCTGTCAGACAGATAAGGTCTAAACCTCTCCAACGCAGTACCTTAATGCCAACACAACGCTCCAAAGGAGACATCAGGATGTTATGGAGTCAGTGGCTAGTAACAGGTCATTAAAAACTTTTAACAGGGCTGTTTCTGGGCTATGAAGTGATTTAAAACCAGATTGAAACACTTTTTTGCAAACCATGTTGATTTAAAAATAACTGCAACTGTGTAAAAACAACTTTCTCTAATATTTTGGAAAGGAACAGAAGTTTTGAGATGGGTCTGAAATTAGCAAGAGTAGAGGAATCCAAATTTGATTTCTTGATCAATGGTTCCACTATTGCATGTTTAAATTTTGGGTTCAAGGGTTTCAAAAGCATTTTTTTTTAAATGAGGAGAAACGATGTCTATGCAGCAGGCAGATGATTTCATTTTAACAATGATATCTCAAAAAAGAGACTCAAGCTGGTTAAAACAGCAGAGCACATAGTGGTGATAGATTGATCTGCAGAGGGAGGTGAGGTGTGTGCTCTAACTGCAGAAATCTTGTCAACAAAAAATGTTAAGAAGTTTTAACAAATCTCAACAGAAAACTCAAGATGATTGAGGAGTGTTCAAAGCAGAATTAATAGCACTGAAAAGAACACAAGGCAGTGAGTTGTTGAGAAGTACTCAGACTTTTCAGTATTAAGACATTGAGGACATACTATTAAAAGCATCAGAAACAGTTCAACAGTTCAAAAGCTAAAGTAACGACAATGACGAGCTGGGACACTTGGTTTAGGATTACAAGAAAGATAAACGTAATAATACAGGCAAATACTTCAACATCACAAACAGGTAGTCCACATAATAAAACCAGGGGCCGTATTCACAAAGAATGTTATCTTACCACTAGGAGTACTCGTAAATCGCACCAAAATATTTTAGCTAGGAGTTTTCTCTTAAAAGTTATTCACAACGCCTTTCAGACCTACTCTTAGTAAGGAAAAATGACAACTCCTAAACTAAGAGTGAGTCATCGTTGCTATGGATGACGTCACTTCTCATGCACGAGCCTCCTCGCAGTGATCACGGTGATTGGTTGTTAGATGACAGGGCCATCATGCGGGACATAACACAGACGCAACAAATCATGGAATTACGATATCTTAAAATGTCTGTGTCCTACACAAAATAATAATAGTAATGTCATCGAAATGCATATATAATGACATGTTTGTGCAGGCCCCAGTGTAATTCTAAAAAGGCAGAGAGAGAGAAAAGTCGTGAATTAAAATAAATTAAATCAAGGTAGCCTAATACCCTAATGAAAACCTCCACTTGCCTAATAATGAAAAACAACACTTGCATTAACACTTGCTTGGTTAAAGGGATACTCCACCAGTTTTTCTTATTAAACTATGTTATTCCCTTAACTAAGACGAGTTGATACATACCTCTCTCGTCTCAGTGCGTGCACTATATCGCTCTGTATTGCCGCAAAACTATGTTAGCACTTAGCTTAGCCCATGCATTAAATATGGGCCAAGCAGAGAAGCGACCAAACACTTCCACGTTTTCCCTATGTAAACACAGTTACTCGAGTAGTGTAACTTGACCTGGGCTGGTGACACAAAATAAACCGTTGCGCTTTTCTAAGCGTTTAAAATTGATGACTATATTGTATGGCGGAATACCATAACAATTGCTTTTGAGCACTTCGACTTGGCGCAATAATATCTTCACTCGTGAAAAGTCCTCTTACCGGTTCCCGCTTCCTCTCCCCCTCCCTCTGACATTTCCGTCAATACAACCAACGTGACATGCGCCGGTAGTAGTAGTTCGAGCGGAGTTGACGAAGTAACAGGTTGTTGGAAGCTAGTTTGTGTACAATAATGGTTAAAGCGTGCATCGTAAAGGGTTGTGAAAATAAGGAGAATGTACATAGTGCTGTCATTTTTCACCGAATTCCAACACACCACATACAGCGGAGAGCTTGGTTAGCTGCTTTGAACAAGAATCCCAAAACACCATTGATGACGTGTTTGCTCCGAACATTTCACAAAGAAGGACTATACCTGCACAGGAACACGCCTAAAGGATGAGGCTACACCAACAATATTCAGATCACTTACAGAAAGCCCGTGGTCTTTCGCCAGCTCCGGTCTGTTCTGGATCATATCTTTCTTGCCTCTCACGGTCCACAAGAGCTAATTCCTCCTCCGTGTACTCGGGTTCAAACAGATATGGCTCTGGGTCTTCTAAAAGAAGTCATAATCATCTACAAAGTCCGCCATTGCAAATGATCTGCAGTTTGCTAATAGCACAGGTAGTAAAAGTCACGTTGGTAGTATTGACGGAAATGTCAGCAGCTGGATGCTATTGGAGGGAGGGGGAGAGGAAGCGGGAGCCGGTAATCTTTTCACGAGTGAAGATATTATTGCGCCAAGTCGAAGTGCTCAAAAGCACTTGTTATGGTATTCCGCCATACAATATAGTCATCAATTTTAAACGCTTAGAAAAGCGCAACGGTTTATTTTGTGTCACCAGCCCAGGTCAAGTTACACTACTCGAGTAACTGTGTTTACATAGGGAAAACGTGGAAGTGTTTGGTCGCTTCTCTGCTTGGCCCATATTTAATGCATGGGCTAAGCTAAGTGCTAACATAGTTTTGCGGCAATACAGAGCGATATAGTGCACGCACTGAGACGAGAGAGGTATGTATCAACTCGTCTTAGTTAAGGGAATAACATAGTTTAATAAGAAAAACTGGTGGAGTATCCCTTTAATTGACATCCTATTAGCCTAAATAGACTACTTAAAGCAAGGAAATGTTGCTCTTTTTGAAGTAATGTAATAGTTGAATGACAGTGGATTATGAAGTCGCCAAAACGTAAAAGAAAGCCCAACTGGACGCAGGATCAGTTACTGCTGCTGGTCGAGTTGGTGCTGAAAAAAAAAAAAAAAACATAATAAAAGTGAAATTCGGCACTGGGATATCAAGCAAAACTAAGCGTGAGAATGGGAGAGGATTTGTTTGCAGATCAATGCAGCATTCCCGCTTGTGTCGCGGACCCCGGGCGACTGCGAGAGGCGGTGGTGTGCGCTACGATCCTTTGTGAATAGGTCTTAGTGAGTTAGGAGTCCTCTCGACTTCTTTTAAGCTGTCCCAGACTTAGGTGCTACTTTTAGGGCTAAAATGCTTCGTGAATTACTCTTAGTGAAAAAAATTAGGAGTCCTAAATTTAGGAGTGACACGCCCATTATTTTTAGGAGTTGCTCCTAAATTCGCCAGTTAGGAGCTACTTTTAGCCTTAAAATTCTTTGTGAATACGGCCCCAGATCTAATGTGTGTCCATGCTCATGTGTAGGGCTAGAACAAACTGTACAAGTTAAAAGGCTCAACAAGATCTAAAAAATATGTGACCAATGGCTTAGAGGGACAACAAATCTCCAACTGTTAAAACCCTATCATATTTTGGCATAATTCCAGCCAAAAAAACCCCGGAAAAGTCATCAATAAAATCTTTAAGGGTGGAAGATAAATCACACCACTGGATAAAGTGGATCCAGCTCAGAAACATTGAGCTCAAAACTGGAGTACGAGTAAGACCGCAAATGTCGGCAGTTAAATCTAAGTAGTACCCAGTAGATCTCGGAGAACTAAAGTAAGTGCAGTCCAGCAGTGAAACCTCTGGAAAAGAGCTCGACTCACCAACACTCATCCAGGATTCAGTCACACATAGTAGATCATATTGGAGGTGAAAAAGTCATTCAAATAAATATTTTGTTGGCTAGCGATCCAGCATTTACTATGGCTATCCGAGAGCGGGGAACCTGGAGCTCCTCATCTGAGCTGACCACCGGTACACCCAGGTACAGGATCCAAAGAACGCAGAACACGAAGATCAGCGCGGGGAATACCGCTAGACGAGAGCCCAGCAGGCGTCATGTCTTCCGAGAGTTCGACAGAGGTAAGACAAGCAGAAATGGAGGAGGGGGAGTTTTCTGTCTGCCCAAATCATAGATTGCCATATTTTCTATGTCAGATCTGATGTTGATCATACACCAGTAGAGAATCGGACTTACAATGGCTGCCGCGTGTGCGTGTCCATTGAGTCCATGAGACCGTAGGTGACTGTCCCATTTGTCATTCTAGGTTTCAGAAAGGTGCTTTGCGGTCGATATGCGCCCTCGATGCGCACTTTTGCCGAGCCACAGCAGACTTCTTACCGACAGGCAAAGCAGCGTTACGTCACGAAAGTGCGCACTCGTAGGAAGACCGCGAGTGTTTAGGGTGCCACGCGCAGTAGCCTAGCCTGAACCGAGAAGGCTACATCACACTCACTAGCTGTGTTTTTGTTTGTTTTTTGCAAAGTGAGGGACATACTTGATAATGTTAGATTGCACATCGTTAACCCAATGAGTACGATATTATCACAGACAATAAATATCGCAAACCCTTAATCCTTAGGTTCACCAACTTGAAATTTGAAAAACTAGCCTACTTCAATTGGGCACTTCTGTAAAGCGTCTACAGGCCAGCGGCAGCGTTTCAGAAACCCTGATGTAATGACCTGTGGTACGAGTGCCTGCAAACACACACTCCAGATGGCCCTGGAGCCGAGCCATAAAACACAATTAAGCAGAGAGAATGCAAGTCTTGAATATTTGAATGCTTGTCCATCTGATGCAGAAGCATTGGTGGTTTGATTTCAGGGGCACGGCGGATTAAGCAGATAATCAAACATCACGGTCATGGAAATAATATGACACTGTGTAAAGCGCTGGCTTCCAACATCTACTCACGGGTCAACACAAACATGTGGGCTGAAGGTTGTGAAGCGCTTATTGAGATTCTCCAGCCCAACATTACACTTGAAATATCAGTGTGTTGTGTGTAATATTCTTTATGGTCATTCTGTCATCCTTTACTTGCCCTCATGTGGTTCCGAAACTCATGAATTTCGGGGCTTCCCACCAGCACCACTCAACCTTTGCAGATGATCCAGACCTGTGGGATTAACTTCTCTGCAATGTCGTCTGCCATTTTAAATACCTGAGCCCCTAAATTAGAATAGATTCTGATTGGCTGTCAGTGTTTTATCGTTCAACAGCTGGGAAAAAAAATCTTTCCAAAAGTAATCCGAACGATATCGTTTCTCTACATCGTTATCGCTATAGCTGTGGTGTGACCTCTGCTATTCTTTAATATTGAGAACGATTTTTAAAACTATATCTTTATCGTTATTGTCCTTGGTGTGAACGGGCCTTAAGAGTGATGTGAAGTTTTAACGCTGGCTTTCAGGACCGCCACTGGAACAGCTCAACCCACCACTAATGCCTCCCTCTCCGAAGCCTTCACTCTCTCTGCTCCTCTCGGCGGATGAGCTGCCAACCTCCACGAGAACTGCTGAGAACATCACATCTGTCCAGGAGCCGCTGAAGGAGCACCTCTACACAAGCACTCAATGACCCCACACACACCTGCATTTCTTCTCCTCTCTAGCTGGTTTTCTGAACTAGTTGTCTAAAGATTGTTTAACGCTGCTCAAAGGTGGCATTAATGCATTTACACAGCAAAACAGTATTGATATTAGGGGCTGAGGTGGGTCAGAGCAAGCACAATTTAGTCTGGCACTGCGTCTTTACACTGAAGGCACAGACCAGCCTTAAATCGGCTGTGTAATAAACCTGGCATTGTGTACTACAGCGATTGTTGACTCCTTGATGAACGCTTTGTTCTGCTAAATACATAAATGTAAATGTTGAGCAGCAAATCAGCATATTAGAAAGATATTTGAAGGATCATGTGACACTGAAGACTGGAGAAATGATGCTGAAAATTCAGCTTTGATCACAGGAATAAATTACAGTTTAATATATATGCGTTTAGGCTATTTGGTCAAATAATACAGTAATATTGTGAAATTTGATCACAATTGAAAAGAACTGCAGTTGGGTGAGCCTTGGAGACCAACAGAAAAAAAGAAAGAAATTAGTTGAAAAGCTAAAAAGAAAAACTCAAATATATATATTTTAGTTTATTTTTTTTAGCTTTTAAACTAATTTCTTTCCTTTTTTCTGTTGGTCTAATTAGAGATTAAAGCTAAACTTAAATGCATAATCATCAGCATGCTGGATGAAGCCATCTAAAACTGTGAAATAAAAATACAAATGAACTAAGCTTATAAGCAAACATCTCTGCTGATGAAAACCACTGAAAATGAGCAACAGAATGTAGTTTGTATTAAATCAACTAAACACAGAAAACAACTGAAATTCCAGCAGACATTCCCAGCATCCCTCAGTGAATAAAACAGCTCAGACGAGCCACATCTCCAGTTACAGGTGATGCTGGCCATGCCATGACCTGAAGGTTTAGAATTGTACACTCCACATATCAGATTTCTAGATATTTGACTGATTGTCGTGTATAGGATCAATAATGCAGGACCAATGATAGAAAATGGCTTGTTTCCTCTGACGTGCAGCCGCTGATATTAACTGACTACAGTAACATCTCGCTTTCTGGGCATCATGTACATGTGTGGCTAATACGTTCCGTGTTAATAAAACTCAAATGTAGCTGTCCAATAGTGACAGTATTTAAGGTAAAACAATAATGCACGGTGTCAACATCAGCACCAGTTTGAAGGTCTGATAGGCTTTATGAAATCGATCACTGAAATGTCCTTGAAAGACTGCAAACCAGAAACATTCAAAACAAACATCTCCAAGGCATTGCGCTCAAAATAGCAAACAATAATCGGCAATTAATTGTGTGTCGACCGCTAAAAACGACCATCAAGCAAATTCCAGCTCATGTGCATTTCACAACCTTATATTTTAAACAAACATTACATCAAAACAGACACTGACAAGCATAAACACACACGCAACTTTACACGCAGAGATGAAGTCACGTTTCTACTCCAATGTGAGGCTTATGTAATGATCCATCTAGTGCTCATATGCCCATCATCAACATAATCATATATTATAGACACAAGGATGATGACATATAACAAAACGATAAAAAGAATAGGCTATGTCCAGAAATAAACTCAATACCGTTATATGTTATTATGCCAGTGACCTTTAACAAACATCATGTAATAAAATCATCATACATGTGCTAATCACGCATTACATCCATAAATAAGTAATTTATCTACTCAAAAATCGACAACTAGAATGATAAACCTTTAAAAACAGATAATGACAGTAAACGAGCATGAGGTCATTATATTTATGTACATACCTGATGTCAATTCCACCTCAAGGAAAGAAAAGCCCTTTTGTTTACCTCTTCCTTCTTTCACGACGATTTGATATATTTCCTTATGAATACACGAGTAAATAGGTAACTTAGCTGCTAACGTTAACGTAAATGTTTTGGTTTAAAATCCTCCTGATGTCCTTCGTGTTAGCACAACGGCTAATATCTTCAGATCAACAAGACCGATTTACAATGATCTGACTCCACTGTCCACTGACCATCTGTATTTCAAAACAATAAATGCATGCCCGATAACAATGTTAAGATTTCAAGTACAGTTTTACTATTTTAACCGCTAAACCCTTTTTCATTCGTCTAGTGTGTGGATGCTAACGCTGATGCTAGCACACACAAACAGAGCTCACAAACCTGTTAAAAAATCTAACTTTTAAAAAAATAATAATACTTGAAATAAGGAGCTGAGAAAATATTAACTGGCTTATTTAGTTAAGTTTAAATGCTAAATAAATTGCCAGATATTTATAGCGGTTATGATCTCATCTCGTCCGTGCAGCTTTGAGGGCTAATCCTGAGAAATTAAATATTTCATCTAGCAAATAAAAAATAAATAAAAAATCGATTTGCCTCTTTAATCTTTATCATACCCTGCTTTATCTGTCACTTACAAATAATTTATATATTAATATTTAAGGGACTCTTTTCTATTCTATTCTAATAAACCTCATCAAATAAAGGTGCAATATCGTCTTATAAACACTAACTAATTAATATATCCGACTATCTAGTGCGTTATTCGCACGTAAAGCCTTTTTCTAGCTCAAACACGCAGTGAGTGTGTGCAGCGCCTGAGAGACTGAAATAGCAGCACAAACTGACGGTCAGACAGACACACACACACACACACACACACTGACTCCAGCAGCAGTATCATATACTGCCATCTGCTGACACACAACTACCACAACCACCTCTGGCAAGATCAAAACTTTAGTATTGCCATCGTCATCGTATTTACACATACATAGCCTACACGTTTACAGAAATAAATGAATGAATAGTAATAAGATAACTAAGATAAGTAAAACAATAGGGTGCTCTAGAGACAAAAGTATGTGAAGTGGGGGAAGCAGGTCTCCTTAATATTTGTATAATCACAGTCCAATTTAGGGTGGGATCACTGATCACGCAGCACAGTCTTCCTCTGTCTGTGTTATATGATGAGTCTGAACTCTTAGTTCAGGGTCTGTCACTGTGCTGAGGTGTGTGTGTGTGTGTGTGTGTGTGTGTGTGTGTGTGTGTGTGTGTGTGTGTGTGTGACCCATTACATTCATATTTACTTAGCCAGGAGAGTCTGTTAAGAACTTTAAGTGTTCAATCTTTTACAATTGATGTGCAAGTGAGATTACTGATCTCACTTGCACAAAAACAGATTCAGTATTACTCTAAATGAATAGAATCATGAAATGCAAACTCTGCATATTACACAAACCTGCAATAGTTACATAACACAATACTTTATGTATTTAATCTTACTTTATTAACCAATGTCTTTGCTACTGACCAAATTCAACCATGATGATCCAATTCAACCATACTAATAAGAGCTGGAAATGGCTGAGGCGGGGATCTAGATTTGTATCTAACCAATTATACTCCTTCTTGATGTCAAAATGATTTCAGGCTTATTAATTTAAGCTGCGTTTTGTTTAAAACACAATTACACATTTTCCGAAAATGATAGCGACAGCGTCTGTGAGCTCCTGAAGAGGCGCTGAAGCGCGTCCTGGTGTTCGCTGGTTTGCTTCTCTGCCGTAGAAGAAGAAGACTCCCCCTCCGCCAATCAGAGGAGCGCTTACTGGTGTTTTCTGCCCTGCGGCTCCGCCTCAGCCAATCAGAGGAGCGCTTACTGGTCGTGAGCAGCAACGGACACGCTTTTCAACAGAACGCACTGGCATCAAAACATCGGGGGCTTAAAATGATGAATTTGGGGTGAGTGTGATCTTAAATTATGAATTTGCGGTGAGTGTGATGTTAATGTATGTCACATGATTTGATAGATTAATAAACGGCTGTCTTTGACCATGTTATGCTGTAATGTGTCACACTGAACTGTGCGGTTTGCACTGAGAAAGGACGGGCGATTAAAGGATGCGATATTTTATGACATGCATGCAAAGATATCGGGATAATCTTTTTATTTTACATTGACCTTTGCAATAAAGCACTGTCGCGGTAACAAGGTACACTGGTGGTATATGATGGTAATCTCATGGCTCTTTCATATACAAACCAGAGCACTGATGTACTGCAATAATCACACTACTCCATGGGCTTAACCTTTAACATGGCGCTTGTTAGAATGAGTGTGTTGCACTCCGGTCAGGTGTATTGGTGTGTTTTGCAGGGATGGTCTGGTGTTTGAGCTGGAGAATGGCAAGCCCAGGCTTGTGTTGGCTAAGTATGGTAAGAACACGATCTTAATCACTTCATTGTCCTTGAATGTAATCCGATAACTTTGATCCAGTGCATCAACATGCAGTTTCACACTGTGGATCATAGAGCTTCACAATAATGTGTTTTCTTACTGTAAACTCAAAAGTAGGGGTGGGCAAATATATCATATCATGATTGTTTACAGACAGGAGTATGATCCACAATCTTATCCCAGTTTTCATGTTGGTTTTTAAGACTGTTTTGCAGGTTAGTGAGTGTAGCCAAACTAATGATAAATATAGCCCTACACAATAACCGAACATAAATGAAAGAAGGCCAAACTCTAGGGGTGGGTGATATGGACAACATCTTATTTTCCTCGTTATTTTTATATTTATTAATTCATTCATTACTTTTATATTAATAAAAGGATACAATTCCCAGACAATATTAGACAGATACTACAGAAATAAACTTCTGGCACAGTAGGTCAATTTTAAAAGGAGTATTCAAGCTAGAAATTAATGGAAAATAGGTCACACTTTACTTGAAGGGGTGTGCATAAGACTGACATGACACCTTCATAATCATGACATGACATATGTCATGAATATGAAGTAGGGTTTATGCATGTTTATGACAACTGTCATTAAGTGTCATTCGCTCAATTATGACATTTTGAATGCAAATATGACATTGTTTAAGATGTCTTTGTTATGACAACTTGACATTACCAAGACAACATAAATTGTTATAAACATGACATAGCAGATTAATTATCAAACTTAAGAAAGCACTGAGCTTTATGGGTTAACAATACATTAAACTGTCAGGCGGCTGGTTTTGACATTGGCTGTCATGAGGCCATTATAACTGTGTCATGAATATTTTTCTTGACCTCGACTACAGTGGTACACATTGAATTTGTCATTAAAAAGTTATAATGGCTTCATGACAGCCAATGTCAAAACCAACTACCTGACAGTTTAATGTAATGTTAACCCATAAAGCTAAGTGCTTAAGTTTGATAATTAATCTGCTATGACATGTTTATGACAGGTTGTGTTGTCTTAACACTGTCAAGTTCTCATGACAAAGACACTGACAGGTTATGATGTATTGGTTTATGTCAAGGTGTCATAACAAAGACATCTCAAACAATGTCATATTTGCATTAAAAATGTCATAATTGAGCGAATGACACTTAATGACAGTTGTCATAAACATGCATAAACCTCCTTCATCTTCATGACATGTGTCCTGTCATGTCTGTATTTCGGCTGATGGTCTCGTCTTATACAGGTGCCGAATCCAAATCTTCTAATAAGAAGAGCTCTTGTCGGGTAAGTAAACATCCATGCAACCTTTTTGCAAGAACAAAAAAATTGAAATAAAATATGTAAGTGTGTTTTAACATCCAAATTCTAGAGCTTATCAAACATGAATGTTGTTTTGAACTGTTTGTTACTTGCAGTGTTGGGGAAAATTACATTTAAAAAGTAATGTGTTACAATATTGCGTTACTCTCTAAAAAAAGTAACTAATGCATTATTATATATATATATATATATATATATATATATATATATATATATATATATATATATATATATATATATATATATATATATATATATATATGCATTACTTTTTCTCACCTGGACTTGGCTAGCTTGTTTAATAAGTTGTATTTTTGGTAAATGTAGGTGTGATGGTATAACATTTTCATGTTGCTATAATCGCTGAAGCTTTTATCATGGTATACGGTATTATCACGATATTGAAGTAAGTTGCAAAAAATGTGTTGTCATGCTATAACATGTTTAATAACTTTTTTTCTGATAACAAAAAGAACTCTGAACATATAAATACACAAAAAATTTATAAAGATCAAACAGATTAAAGTGCAAAAGAATATCGAACAATAGGCAACACTTTACAATATGGTCCCATTAGTTAATGCATTAAATAAATGCTTTTGATTTTAGTAATGTATTATTAAATGTTGAAATTTACTTACATGATTAACGGGATGTGAATTGTGATGTCATTTTTGCTTATTAGTATGGTTGAGTTGATTCATGGCAGCAAATGATCAGCAGCAAATACATTGTTTAATAAAGTGAGGTTAAATACATAAAGTATTGTGTTATTTAACATACCGGTATTTGATTATTGCAGATTTGCATAATATTCTGAGCTTGCATTTCACTGTTTTTATTAATTTAGAGGAAAACTGAATCTGTGAGATGAGTAAATGCTCACATTTAGCCAATCAGCATCATGTTCACACACAACACCTCTGCACTTACTCACGATTCCTCTCAATAACTAAATTTTTTTTTTTTGTAAATTCAGAAGTAATGCGTTACTTTACAGGTGAAACTCGAAAAATTAGAATATCGTCCAAAAGTTCATTTATTTCAGTAATTCAACTTAAAAGGTGAAACTAATATATTATATAGACTCATTACATGCAAAGTGAGATATTTCAAGCCTTTATTTGTTATAATTTTGACGATTATGGCTTACAGCTTATGAAAACCCCAAATTCAAAATTAGAATATTGTGAAAAGGTTTTCATATCTGTAAGACATAATCATCAAAATTATAACAAATAAAGGCTTGAAATATCTCACTTTGCATGTAATGAGTCTATATAATATATTAGTTTCACCTTTTAAGTTGAATTACTGAAATAAATGAACTTTTGCACAATATTCAAATTTTTCGAGTTTCACCTGTACTAGCGTAAGTAATCTGATTACGTATCTTAAATGTTAATTATAATATGTTACCCCCAACACTGGTTACTTTTTTTTTTATACTTTCAATTTTTATTAGAATTTTATGTCAACAATAAAACAAAAAGGGAAATAAAATAAATAACATACATTGAACAAAATCAGAGGAGGCCAAGGAGGAGGTACCTAGTACAATTGAAACAAAAATAAGTCTAGTTGTACCTTACATTTACAATACTTCTACCATCTTTTGCATAAATTTACCAGAAACCCAATCAGTAGAGTCACACAAACTTAACACACAGTATACAGTTGTATTGGGAAGAACAGTTATGCAGATTCTAGGGCCAGAAAATGGGTCCATTTTCTCCATTTTTCTGTAAATGCTGACTCTCTTAACCATGTCCAGAAGATGTGGGCGTGGTTTGCATCCCTACTACCACAGTCCCTCCAACAGTCTTGAGGTATCCCAAGTTGTTTACTCTTCAAATAAGGAGTGATGAAAAACCTCATAAAACACTTCCAATTAAATTCTCTCCACTGTTGGGAGTTGGTGGAGGTCTGGAGTAGGCAACATGTCTGATACCATTCCTCCTCCGTGAGGACGACCTTTAATTCACATTCCCATTTTGCTTTTACATAGAGTGGAGTGTTCTCCATCAGACTCGGATAGAGTTTAGACACAATCTTATTGGTCTTTTGTTGATAAGCCCCACACATTATTTCAATAAGAGGGTTTACCACGTCAGAAGAAAACCTTTGCAGTAGTAATCTCTCAGCTGTAAGTATCTGAATAGATCCTGGTTATTTAGATCAACACTATCCTTTAGCTCCTGAAAACTCTTCATCTTGTTGTTTTTGATGGCTATGCAGAGAGCTGTCAGGCCCTTATTCATCCAATCTTTAAAAGTACTGTCATAAATAGCCGGCTTAAATCTGTTATCCAGTGCAATCCATCTCAGTATTTCAGGATCATTTTTAAGTTTCAATTGCTTAATCAGAGAGAACCATATCCCAAGGGAAAATATAACTATAGGATTCAGACCCTTTCTTAGAGTGCCTTCCTCTCCCAACAGGGTTTGAACATTATAATCTGGTACATAAGTCTCAATATCTTTCCATCGTGCAATATAAGAGTTATCACACCAAAGGCACAAAGGTCGTAGTTGTGCAGCTTGACACTGGTTACTTTTGTGTGATCTCTATCCTTTGTGTTCAGATTCCTCCAAGGAAAAACCCCCAGAAAATCATCAACTCAAGACAAGGCCCTCCTCAGCCAGACAAAGCCCAACAGGACAGAAAGAGCAAAGGTTCAGTAGGGCAGAGTCTCCCGCACGGACCCAGAGGGGCCGGCGCCCAGCACAGCACGTCCAGCGCGGCAGCGAGAGTGATGAGAGAGACTGATCCCGGCGCAGTCACACGGCAGAGAGAGAGCGTGGTGTGTTTGACACAGGAGCAGTTTCAGCAGATACTGAGCACCATCAACAGCTCCTCCACTGCAAGCGCACACACACACACAGGTGAGGCTCTACACCATGACCAACATGCATGTGAATAACTTCATCCATAACATTCTTAAGCACAACATTTATTCTCTTGTCGGCAGAAACTGTGGCCAGCTCAGAGGAAACCTGTCATGGAGCTACAGAAGCGGCTGAAGCGCTCATCCCGGATGCACATCACCATAAACACAGAGTTTCAGACCGAGAGTAAGCAAAGTGACGTGTGTTAAGATCAGCTGGATCTGATGAGGGGGATCTTTTTAAATGTGCTTAGTTGTAATAGTAATAATGCAAGAATGAAAGGACATTTTACGAAAATCTAGTTGTTTTTAAGGCCCTGTTATACTCACTGCAAAATTCATTTCCATTCTTCACTCCGGGGTAAAACGAAGCTGGAAATGCCTATTCGCTGATGTACTGTGTGCGAACATGCCGACGCCGTCCGCGCTGTTTACATGAAAATGTAAAGATGTGATGCGCTTTCCTCTCAATTTCCTTTCAATGAGACTTACAACTTAAATATGTTTCCACTCGTGTCTGATCGACGGACTGAACAGAAGAAATGAAGAGAAGATTTCCCTCGTCAAAGAAGGCGGAGCCTCAGAGCCACACCCACCTATTACATCATCACCACGAAAGAAAGTTTGCTTCGAACTCCAGAAACAAACTTCGATTGGCCTGATTTAGTTCAAAATGACATCACCCCAGTTTGATCTTCGATTTCGCTTGAAGTATATCAGGGCCTTTAAAGGTGAAATATGAGCAGTGCGTGAAATATGGTGTGCTTTTAATTCCTGGTTTGGTGAGATTCAATCATTGAGGTAATTGATGAATAGTTTTTGACCATGATAAACAGTTCTTTTGTTCTCTTTTGTTTGGATTCAGGCTTCTGTCAGACGGGCCGCAGTCGGGGTTTTTCAGCACATTTGGAGAAAGGGAAAGAGGGAGAGAAAAACTGGAAGCCAGAAAAGCTCAGTGGAAGAGAGAGCTGGGTAATGCTGTGCAATCAGACACTATAAGTAACAAGAGTTCAAATATGAATGAGGGTGGCATATGTAATCATCTAGTCTAGGAATATGATGGACAAATTCATTTAATTAAATTGACCTTAATGTAATGAACGCAATCTCATGAGAAAACAACTATCTTACTAACTGGTGATTTTGTATGAATTTATACAATGTGATTTTAAGGCCTTTCTGAATGCAAAAACACTTTCCTTCCATGAAATGTGAAAAACCCCTAGTCTTGTTTTCTGGCAGCTATCGTGAGCGCCCGTTAATCTTCTTTAAGAGCAAAAGAGCAACTGTGTCTAAAGTGCTGGAAAACAGAGAACTGCTTTATAGATGAAATGAACTAATTCAATAATTGATGATCTTCACAACAGAACTGACTTCAGCTGAACAACAGTTATCTCTGTAAAGCTGCTTTGAAACAATCTGTGTTGTATAAAGCACTATATAAATAAAGGTGACTTGACTTGATATGTACAGAAATAAGGTATTTAGAGAAAAAAAACGCAAGCATGAAACCATCAGTAAGCAGATCATGCAAATGAGGTTGTACAAATTCATACAAAACGTAAAACAGTTCTGAATTGCGACGAGAGTGTGTTGATTAGCGGTGGTGAATGTGTGGCTGATCAGTGTGTTGCTTTGCAGATGAGCAGATGGCGCTGAAAAGGCAGCAGAAAGCCAGTCTCAAAGATAAGGCTCATGATGGATCATCTAACGTGAGACTGAAACACCCGCCTGACACAGTGAGTAATAGTGTATACGCTCTCTGCATCTCATAAAACATGTTGCCATCGTTTGCCATTTCTGTGTCTTGGTGGTCAAGCTTTACACTAATGTGAATATGCAATCTGCTTTCATAACTCTGTTCAGTCCGTCACAGTTCATGCTGACAGTGCGACCACATGTACTGTCAACATGTACTGCGTACCCCGAAGTGATAAAATAAAACAAAATTCTGTATCAAAATTTATAGGCAAGAAAAGTAGTTTGTTTAGGCTGGGTTGTATGAATTACAAACCTGCGCACATATTTTAAAAAGCACATAACTATAGAATTCTGAATGAGCATGTGAACGCCGTCAGCGTTAATCACAGGTTCGCGTTTAAAGTCTGATCATTTCGACGGAGGTGAATCAATCAAAGTTAACTTTAGCTGGAAGTAACATTATTCAAGAACCGCTATAACGCCAAAACAATCTGTTACCTTAAATTATATGTTTATCTCTGTAAAGCTGCTTTGAAACAATTCATTGTTAAAAGCGCTATATAAATGAAGATGACTTGACTTGACTTGTCAAACCATACAGATTCTGCTATGCCTTCAGGGCTGTAGAAATGAAATTAAGATTTTCAGTTAAATATTAGGGTAAAAAAAAACTGAGACGCATTATACTGTAGTGACTACAGCAGTTACTAGGCTATAGTATGAACAATGAACTGTAGAGAGCTGTTATCTTCATTAGATTAGAGAGCCCCAAAACTGCCCTGGAAATAGATGAACAATCTCCCCTTAAAACAGTGTAATAATGATCCAGTCTGTTTCTGATGTGCGTCTCTCTTCAGGCTCTTCACAGCTGAGGGGAGGCTTTGCTAAAATCTCAGATTGGCTAAAAGCTCTCACACACTTGTGAAGGGATGCTAAAGAAACATCAACATGACTAACGAAGGCATATTCATGAATGTGCGATCACATTAGCGAAATTTCACTGGCAAAAAATGTGCATTGTCATGGTTATACCATGGTCTGGGTGAATACTCGATTCTGATTGGCTGCAGGGTGTCCATTAAAAAGTGCTAGAGGACACCTAGTAAAGGAGTTCTGGTGAAACTGACTGTTTACCGTTCGAAATTAATAAACAAATGTGCTGGCTACATCAGCTGTGAGTAACCATAGCAACAGGCAGTCAAAGTATCCATTAACAATTTATTGTATCAAAACAAACATCTAGTTAGCCATTATACTACGCCTACCTGTGTGTTTTAATTATAGGTTAAAAAACGAAAGTGTAACGTCCATGGCTAGACAAGCCTAACTTACATGAAAAAAAAAAGTTAACTTTCTGGCTCGTAAGTTAGCTAAACTGAAGGTTTCTCCGAGGTGAGCGGACTACAAATATCTCCGGTTGCTAAATAAACCGTCAGGCGTAACCAGGGAAACCAAGTTATTGTTTGTAAAAACTTTATATTTCGATTGTAAAACTAATTAAAATATAAACTAATGTTTTAAAAATGTGTTATTTGGCAAGTGACCATGGTATAAGCGCCCTTCGAGGTGTCCATTGTCAGGTATTAATGGACTTCGACTTCGCCTCGCCGTCGTCCATTAATACCTGACAATGGACACCTCGAAGGGCATTGACCCTTACTCAATGTATGAAGCACAACTCGCACCAAAAGTCACATCTTCTGTTGGTCAATGCGGTAAACTCGTGTGAACAACTTAAACCTGTGCTGGGAAATCTCTCGCCTCCATGTGAAAATCCAGATTTCGTGGAATCCTATTAAAAGTTCTGGATTTCGCCTGTGAAAATTGGTTGAACAATTCGTAAATGTGACCGCACCTTAATAAACAATAAAGAATCATGCCATGACAGTGCAACATGACAATTCTGATAAATTATCATTAAAAACGTTTTGGGGTTGAAATGAATCTACCTGTGTGCATCTGGGGCTCTGTTTACACCTGGCATTAAGATGCGTTTTGGTTGGATCAGATGTGAAGTGGACGACCCTAAATACAGGTGTTGAACGGGGTCTAAAATGTTTCGAGCTTGTCCACTTTCGACCACTTCCAGAGGTAGTCAAAAACAAACCGGATTGTTTTCGTAGTGTAAACGCTCATGTGGTCGAATGTGTTCAAAACACCGTCTACTCTCCGCCTACTGACCTGATGCGTGAACATATGGGAAGCGCTAGACAGATGGGATTTAAACTTTGTCGACTGGAGACACAAGTTTGGTTTGAAGATGAAAAACATACCAAGCACAATGTTCTCTCACCATTCCTGATCTCTAACACACACTCTCAGCGTTCGGCTGGTCTTCGGCTGCCAGAGCAGAAACTAAAGCTGATGCTCTCCGCGTGTTTTTCGTCGTCTCTGTGTGTGTTATGTAAACTGCGTGAGCTTATTTCATCCATTAGATCAAAAGTTCTGTAAAAGCCCATACATTTCCCCGCCCATAGACCCTCCCCTCGAAGAAATCAGGACAGAAGTGTTTGAAAGTGGACAAAAGAGCCGGATTAAAAGAGCCGGTGTAAACGGGGCCTGTTTGTCTGTGTAACTGAGCGGTGTATGTCTCCATGTGCCGGTGCAGGAGGGGATGAGCACACGGCCTGCTGAGAGGACTCAGTCCCAGCGAGAGCTCCCTGCAGCCATCCGCTCGGCCTTCAGAGTCGGGGTGTGTTTCAGCTGTTACTTACTCAAACACGTGTCCACCGTAGTGACTCCACGATAGATTGATTGCTGAATGGTGTTTGATGTGTGTACAGGAAGCAGGACCTGTGGAGGACATGTTCAACGCTCAGAGAGAGGAACAGCAGAGACGATGGTTACAGGAACTGGACCAGCAGAGAAAAGAGGACAAACTACGCCGACAACAAGACAAAGAAATGAACAGCCAGGTGAACTCAGTCGAGATAGGTCAAGGGTATTTGCATAGCTCTTTAACCAATACAAATGGCTTCAAAGCTGTTTTACAATAAAATGTAAGTATCTCGAAATTCAGTTTCGGGAATCAATCATTTTTATTTTAAGCTAAGGCCGTGTATGAGTTATAAAAGACTGTTGCTTGTTTGAACATGATCCCCGCTGTAAGTCACACTGTAGGATCTCAGCTGTCATTAATGTTAAACTATACGGCAGTCAAGATGTGTTAAAATCAGACACGCAAGATTCGTCTAGAGTTTTACATCATCTCTCCATGGCGGTGAGCCACATTTACGTGTGGTATTGAAAGGGTGGCTAGCAAACAAAAGCCATCTGTAGCGTTGATTTTGATCGACCCCCCGATGTGTGTGTACGACTTGACGATTCTTCACAGTATAATTCTCTGTTACTAGGTACAAAACTAGGGTTCCTTGATACTCCAGCTTGTTGTTAGGGTCATGAGAATGGATTGGGGCTCAGGTCAGGACAGACTGGCTAAACCGAGCGTCTGCCAGCTGTCTCACTTCACTGAGGTCAGATAAATCCCATCACATAGAGACTCTTTCACCTAGACATCATCATATAGAGACTGTCTGTTCCCCGAATTAGGAAATAAAAACTTTTATTGATTTTTATTTATTTAAATTTTTATTGATGTTCAACAAATTAAAAATAGATATATACAGATGAACATATGATAAAGCTCGGGTTGCTGAATATTCAATCCCTTTCTTCAGAAGCACTTGTTAATGATATGATTTCAGACTATAACCTAGATTTGCTGTGTATGACAGAAACCTGGCTAAAACCAGACGATTACATTACTTCAAATGAGTCCACCCCACAAGATTACTGTTATAAACATGAACCTCGTCTGAAAGGCAAAGGGGGAGGTGTTGCTGTAATTTATAGCAATATCTCCAGTATTACTCAGGTCTAGATTCAAATATAATTCTTTTGAAGTGTTGGTGCTTAATGTAACACTATAGTGTAAATGATAAATCATGTTTGAGATTTGTGCTGGTTACTGTATACAGGCCACCAGGGCACCATACAGACTTTATCAAAGAATTTGCTGATTTTCTATCAGAGTTAGTACTGGCTGCAGATAAAGTCCTAATTGTTGGTGATTTTAATATACATGTAGATAATGAAAAAGATGCTTTGGGATTGGCATTTAAATACATTGTAAACTCTTGGAGTTAGACAACACGTGTCAGGACCTACTCATTGTCGTAATCATACTCTAGATCTAATACTATCACATAGAATAGATGTTGATACCGTTGAAATTCTGCAGCAGAGCGATGACATCTCAGATCATTATCTAGTCTCATGTAAATTACATTTAGCCAAGATTACAAAGCCGACTCCGTGTTATAAATACGTTAGACCTATCACTTCTGCCACTAAAGATTGCTTTATTAATAATCTTCCTGATCAGTTTCATCATCTCACTATCCCAGATAGCTTAGAAGAACTCGATATTGCGACAGAAACTTTTAACTCTCTTTTTTCCAGCACTTTAGACGCAGTTGCTCCGTTGCGATTAAAGAAAATAGTCCAACGCCGTGGTACAACGAGCACACCCGGGCCTTTAAGAGAGCAGCCTGAAAAATTGAGTTTTTTCGCATTTCATGGAAGGAGAGCTCGATTGCATAAAGCGAGGCTTTGTAAAAATACAGCAGCCGCACACTCAAAACACTGTGCAAAATCAATTTAATAGCAAGCTTTCGGTCTTGCGACCTTCTTCTGCCTGAAGTAGGTCGCAAGACCGAAAGCTTGCTATTAAATTGATTTTGCACAGTGTTTTGAGTGTGCGGCTGCTGTATTTTTACAATTCCTGATGATTTAATGTAGCAGCACCTCTCTACAAGACATTTTTGACGGATGAGCGGTGGTTCTTTTCTATTTTTTTCTATAAAGCGAGGCTTTAAAAGCTGCTAGATCTGCTTATTTTTCGACTCTCTTAGAAGAAAATAAACAAAACCCTAGGTATTTATTTGAAACCGTGGCTTAACTAACGAAAAAGAGAGCTTCAACCCCAGAAGTTTCCAAGCAGCACAGCAGTAATGACTTTATGAACTTCTTTACTAACAAGATTGATAATAGGAAATTACAGTAACAGAGATTGTTTAGGCTTCACAGCAGCTCTAGAATAAAGTTATTGTCCAGCTAAAGTTAGTTTTAATCGATTCACTTTCGTCGCAAAGATCATTAGTTATTAACTTAGATAATCGCTAACACGACACCGCTCTAACAGAAAACCCTTAACACGTTCTCGAGCCCCAGGCACTGCTGTTGTGCGGATGAGCGGCCGGAGCGTGTTAAGGGTTTTCTGTTAGAGCGGTGTCGTGTTAGCGATTATCTAAGTTAATAACTAATGATCTTTGCGACGAAAGTGAATCGATTAAAACTAACTTTAGCTCGACAATGACTTTATTCTAGAGCTGCTGTAAAGCCTAAACAATCTCTGTATATAAATGAAGGTTACTTTATATATATATATATATATAGACATAAGTAGACAGCTGTCTAGTTCCGATTCCCCTTTTGGTATGTTCAAGACACACTAACTTTGGCCTAAATGTCGGGGACTTAAAGGAGAACTCCTCCGGCGCAAAATGAACCTTTGGTCTAATAAAACATGGGTACCTTAGTCAACCGTTCTCTGAGATTTATTTTCATGATAATCGAATGTAAAGAGTTTTATCTCTAAAAACTGTTTAGCGTATAACGCTAGTAATGGGGGCATCTAATAAGTAAAAAGAATCGCTAGGTAAAACACTAACAAGGTTCAAAATAGCCCCACACTAACACAGTAACATAATGAGGGTCCCTACATGCAAAACGAAGCATTGAGAACTTTGTAAGTTTACAGACCGTTTAATAAGAAGATAAAGATAAAGACAGTCCACTTCGTGTATACAGACAGGAGCCATCTTTGGAAAACAGTCTCGACTAATCAAACCACGAACGATGTGCTAAGTGAGCTGAACTGTATGAATGGCGTTCATGGTTTGACTAGTCCAGACTGTTTTCCAAAGATGGCTCCTGTCTGTATACATGAAGTGGACTGTCTTTATCTTTATCTTCTTATTAAACGGTCTGTATACTTAGAGTTCTCCTTTAACATAAATGTTATTCCTGCAAGAAAAAGAAACGTTAGTTATGTTTAATTCACAGGAGCAAGTGGTGGTTTGTTGTTGTCTGACTAATGAGGTTCTGCTCTCCTATTGGTTTTTGATTTGGCGTTTGGCATAAGAGAAGCCACACTGCGTCAAATCTTCTGACAGCCAGAAGCACATCTGAGGTGAAATGTGATCACAACGGTCATTAATCGGCTGTCGGGAAACATGTCAGACAAATCATGGCAAAAATCGCACCGTGTGAACCCGGCGTTAAGACACGACTGGCAAAAGCACTGTTTGCTTTTCATGTACTGATCAACTTTTTACTTTTTCACAGCACAGTGTGTTACATGAATATATAACAACTGAGACAGACTCATATGTCGGAGGATGCGATAGTCTAGCGTTGATGTGAAGAATGTTTTCGTTGATGGTGTTCTGTGACTGTGTGTCCACAGGCCGAGGACATGGAGCGGTGGGCGGTCCACTTCGACTCTCTGCTTCAGCCCTCCGCCGTGCCTGACCCGAGCAGCGGCCTGTCTCCGCATCGCCCCGTCTCAGGAGCCCGGGCCACTGCACGCGACGGTGTGAGTGTGTGTGGGGGGAGGGCCAGCGTCGACACCACTCAGGGAGTCCAACAGAGATCCAGGTCTGACACTGATCATTATTACACCAGCAGAGAACACAACACACAACTATACTGAGCACACATTCTTATTGGTTCAGTTTTTCACTGCATAATGAGACTGTTCATGTAGTTTTACTTTGACACACCACATGAATGCAACATCCGTATCTTATTTACATATGGCCCTTCACGTACGAAAACTCTCTCATGTTTAGTCAAAGCCCAAAACAATTATGCTCGTTGTATTCTACTCCATGAGCCCTTTCAAAAGACACATGACTATCTGAGCTGTATGATGTTGTTGACATATTACAGTACATGTAATATGGCCAGCAGCCATATCACCCTGTAGCCCAAGACTGGTTGCCCACTGAAGCTAAGCAGGGCTGAGCCGGGTTAGTGCCTGGATGGGAGACCTTCTGGGAAAACCAGGTTGCTGCTGGAAGAGGTGTTAGTGAGGCCAGCAGGGGGCGCTCACCCTGTGGTCTGTGTGGGTCCTAACGCCCCAGTGTAGTGACGGGGACACTATACTGTCAAAGAGCACCGTCCTTCGGATGAGACGTTAAACCGAGGTCCTGACTCTCTGTGGTCATTAAAAATCCCAGGATGTCCTTCGAAAAAGAGTAGGGGTGTAACCCCGGTGTCCTGGCCAAATTTGCCCCTTGGCCTCTGTCCATCATGGCCTCCTAATCATCCCCATATACTGATTGGCTTCATCACTCTGTGGAGTGTACCGCCAGTGAACCACTTCTGGTTTAAGGGATTAAAATGTTGTTAAATGTACAGTTTTAGGAAGTGAAAAAGAACAAGTCATCTTATAATTTACAGTGAAAATGGAAATTCCCAGAATCCTCTGACATTCCGACATTCCCAGAATCCTCAGCTCACGTTTGATGGTTTTTCAGTGAAATAACTAGGTTTATTTTCCCCTTATCAGTTATGCACACTATTTTTTGTTTTAATGAATGTTTATAGTGTTGTGTGTTACCATGATGCTGTTTTGTACTTGGTGTTCTGGCTTTTTACCTGAAATCTCTCAGATTCTTGAGTTTACAATGTGTGAGGCTGTGTGGGAATCTCATTGGTCACTGCCTGCCTTAACAGAATGCAAGTTGATTAGTGATAATGATGATGATGATGCTCCAAAATGATTTATTCTTTGTTGGAATAACTAAACAAATTCTAAATATTCTGGCTTTTTCGAGAGTTTTATGAAAATCAGAATGCCCTTGTAATTTGTTGTTCAGTCATCTTCGCACCATGACGGCGTTGCTGGACCCGGCTCAGATCGAGGAGCGGGATCGCCGGAGACTCAAGCAGCTGGAGCACCAGGTAGGGTTCACCCCTTGACCAAACTGACAGGAAGTCACTGCATGGACCTTTATATTTATAATATGTGCACATTTCTGATGTGTAGCGAGCAATTGAGGCTCAAGTAGAGGAGCGCAGACGTCAGAAAGAGAAGGAGGACGCCACACGCCGAGCACAGGAACAGGAAGAGGAGAGGAGGGTTGAGCGAGATCGAGAGCGACTCCAGCAGCAGTACATCACTGACACCGAGCGACAGAAACACAAAGAGGTAACACTGTCACACACACGTATTGCACATATTAAAATCAAGCAACGAGGTGGTCAGGAAATCTGAAACATGCCTCTTTTTGCTTATAACTTCTGAATGGTTTGGTAAAACTGGTCTCTTTAGATTTGTCAAGCAATACCCAATATTCCCATATCGGCCATTTTGAATTACGCATGGGCGTATCGTTACAAAATTTGGTGACTGTCATCGGCACCATGCCTATAGGTACTCAGAAAGTTTTGAGACGGCGCCACCTTCTGGTCAAAAATTCTAATGAAATTTAAAAAATGTAAATAGCTTTTGCCTATTGAAACTGGTCTTAATAGATTCCTCGGGTCATGCTGAGTACATGGATACCAATACTGCGGTTGAACTTCCTGTCCGCCATTTTGATTTTCTTTAAAAACCTACTTTTTCAAACTCCTCCTAGATCCAGCCTATGGCGTGCAAATCTTCGGGATTTAGTGTCGATAGACGAAACTGTTTTTTTGTATACCACAACAACGCATGTGTGCCGAACTGCATCTGAGGCTGAATCTCTGGAAAGATTTGACATATTGACACCACATTTTGTCATTGTCACCCAACACTGACCACACCTCATCAGTTTGGTGTCAGCGGCACCTATGTGTCGAAAGTAATAAGCAGGTCTTTCAAAATGAACACGTTAATGCAAGCGATTCTTTTTTACAGTTTAATGCGTTAAAAACATTCAACACAATTAACGCAGCATTCGTTTTTTTCCTGTCATCCTTTGGTTAGCGTTAGATTATATGTCCACGCTCTTATTCATGCAAATTCTTTTAAACCATTCAAGCGCAATAAGACACAAAAGAGCGCATCTGTAAATCTCCGGTCTGTGTGACGCGCACACACATACACACACACAGACAAAAACAACAAAAAATGAATGCCAAAATGCGCATTTCGTCGAGTGTCCTCGCAAGGAATGAGTAAATGAAGTCTTGAACATATTAGAGTTGTGAGAAGGTGTGTGTCAGATCCGCGTCATGTGCGGCAGCTCTTAAAGTGATAGCAGCCTAATAAACCTGCTGCTGTCTGTGATTAATGGTAATCAAACAACAAAAGAAAAAAAGGAAATCACTCACTGCTCTTGACTGAATAACCTTTGTAGCTTTAATAAGGATTAATCTATATTTCATTTATAATTTATGCAGTGAAGACTGTGAAGTTTTTGAAAACTTTATTCAATTTCTGTATATATCCAACCTGTTAGACCTAAGGTTACATGGGTCAAAAATAACGAAAACAATAACTTTTGTGCATTTTGATAGGGCAAGTAAAAATCTGAACCGGTCTGACTGGGCAAATAGAAAAAAAATATATACCTGTTAAATTTGATAGCTTTCATTATACTGTAATAATGAATGCCTATAATTGATGGCTAACATTGAGAAAAAAGTCAATTTCATAGAGACATCAGTAGCAGTGTTGATATTGTGATACTGGCCGCCTTCTATAAAAAAAGATGCCATTAAACAAGTATTTAAATTATAGGCAACTGTCTTTGTTGTTTCATGGAGATTAAATGTGAAAGTATTACAATATAAAAATGTTAAAAACTTTAATGTTAAGTGTTGCTTACAGCTATATTTATTATTATAATATTTTAAAGGTCATGTAGCACATATGAAATGTCCCTACTATCACTAAAATTAGTTTTCTGAGAAAACTAGCCAATCAGAAACCCTCTGACATGTTGGTGGTTTTGGAGAGTGGCTGTGAGTAACTCCGATAACACACGTGTGTTAAACAGCCTCTGCACGAGCACATTCAGCGGTTACTCACCAGCACACCTGGTCATGGGTACTTTAATGTGCATCTAAGAAACGCAAAGCACCCACTGTACAGAATTTGTGATTGTGAAATACATTTTTATCTATTGAATGTATCTTGCCCAATGCTCTCCTTCAAACAATACAAAATCAAGTCTATATATCATATATGTCATATATCGTGTGAGAAAAATGGTTTCAAACATCAAATGAAACTGTTCATGGCCTTCTTTTGTTCTGCTGCAACTTGCACTGTGGCTCTTCCACTCAGTTGAAATATGTTTTCAGTGTGTTTGGATTTACTACTGTAAAGTGATGTCACTGACAGGTTTCCAGGACCCTTCTCACACCATGTTGAACCACACTTACTTTGGCATTTTTAGTTGTAAAATAATTACTCCGTATGTTTCAAAAGAGTAAGAAAAATGGTAGGATCCATTTCAGATTGCCTTTTGAATATGACAGTAGTGTATGTATTCCAGGAGGTGCAGTCCCGTAAGACGGAGGAGCTGTATCTGAGCATCCAGAGAGCCCAAGAAGAGGCCGTTAAAGACAGACACGTGCAGAGAGTCCGAGACTTGGCCCAGAAAGGCCACGACGTGTCCAAACTCCTGCACAGCCTGGAGGGAGACTCCGCCGCACAGGGTACGGGACGAACCACACGTTTGCTCTGTATCAAACATTCTGTATGCATGATTATAAAGTAGTGTTTCAGCCCTCAGCGGTCCAGCTTTACCTGCCGCATCATCCAAGAGTCAGACCCAGAGCACAACACCTCCGAGGAAACACACCGCTGTCCAGACAGGTCTGTTCCTCTTTCAGTGCGATAGTTCACCCTTTCCTCATCCTGTGGATCTGTGTCTACAAACTGTCTTTTTCTGAAAAACTGCAATCAACGACAATGTCTGGACAATGTCAAAAAGGACAAAAAATGATGAAAGTATCATAAAAGTACATTTAAAGTATTCCATATGATACGATATACGATGCACTAAATTCAAAACCTTCAGTGAGAAATAGACTAGTATTTAGATTATTCATGGAAATTTGATCTGACGTGACGGCAGCTGTTCATCCACCTATTTACTGTATGTGAATCTCGGGATATGCTGGATAGAAACGTCCAGATGAGCATCAATTCTGAAAATGTGCATAAAAAACACGTGCGCTCAATTGAGGCAGATACTTTTTTTAATTCATGCTCATAAACTACGATGGAAACACATTTACTGAATAAATCTCTCGAAGCGCAACAATAAACTCAGCGGAGGCTGTGATTGGATAACTGGAGTAACCAGCGGACCAATGGCATCGCAGCTTCTCAGATGCTGGTTTGGTGTTTCTGAAACGCCGGAGCCGGAGTGTGTGATCAGAATGACTGGGTTTAATTCCCTCCAGAAGCGTCTCACACACACTAGTGTGTTCACACACACCAGCATCCCAACGCAAGAGATCATGACAGTGTTTACTGAGTTTCGTCTGACGCTCTGAGAAACACTCGTTCATGATGGAGGGAAAGGAGACGATTTCAGAAACGTAGTTTTCTTACTGATATTTTGTTCCAATTTCCCAGGAAGTGACGATTTTGTTCTCTTGAACACATGGGATGCTTTATTCGCTAATGTTTTGTGCCATATTTAAATTTTGCGCACAAGTTAAATTCACAAGATGGAAACATGGCTACTGACGGCACTGCATTGAGCCGTGAGCCTGATGTAAAGCACATCTCACAGCTTTGGTGGAGGAGAACATTTGACAATTCAAAAATGAAATGCTCTCTCTCTCTCTCTCTCTCTCTCTCTCTCTCTCTCTCACATACACACTTTTATGGTGTTTTTAATGGTGGTGTTTAGCTCACAGATGTGGCGATATGAACTGTTGTATGGAAACAATGTATCAGCACAGGCTTAATATCAGTGTATGATTTTGCAGAGATCAGCCATCAGCCTGAGAACGATTGTGTTGGAGATCCAGATAAACGCTCTGCTGCTGCAGTGACACACACAGCTCTCGATGTGAAGAGATCCCATCACAGCGAGGTGAAGCATCCTCTGCGCACCGCACACAGAGCAGCCGGAGCCGACCCGTACGAGGCGTACGCACGCAGACCACAGAAGAGGCCCGAGTGGAACACACTGCGGCCCAGTAAAGCCTTCGTGCCGGCGTCAGAGAGGTATCCAGAGGCCCTGAAGAGACACCGGCAGGAGAGCAGGAGACTGAGGCAGATCCAGCTCATGACACTGATGGAGAGAAACACACACTCACACACACCTCAGCCGGAGCCGCTGCCGCCCGCACACACACCGCAGAACCACAGACCGCAGCCACAGGTGCCAGTTCACTGACCTTGCTGTGCACTGAGCAATACTGGGAACCCAACTTTTAAAACAAATAGAGATCAGTTACTTGACATATAATAAAAGAATAACTCCCTTTAAAATGAAAATTCTGTCATCATTTACTCTCCCTCAAGTTGTTCCAAACCTGTATGAGTTTCTCTCTTCTGCTGAACACAAGAGAAGATATTTTGAAGAATGTTGGTAACCATACAGATGACAGATGTTGGACCCCATTGACTTCCACAGTAGAAAAACAAATACTCTATAACTCGAAGAAGATATTCTGAAGAATGAAACCGAACTCCACTGTGTTCAGGAGAACAGAGAAACTCACACAGGTTTGGAACAACTTGAGGGCGAGTAAATGATGACTAATGATTTTCATTTTGAAGTGAACGACTCCTTTAAGTTCCTCACAGTTCCCGTCCCTATAAATGTGTGTAGTGTAAGCGTGTACATGTCAGAGTGATGTCGCTTCTTCTCCTTCTTCAGAGTGAAAATCCCCTCCAGGACCCATCAGTCTTCAGTGCTGAACGGTGAGTGTGTTACAGCTGTTTGAGCTGGCTTATTCACTTTTACATTACAAAAGAATATTTCTTTTTACTTCTAAAAAAAATCGAGCCTGAATGCACTGTATGTAATGTAAATAATATTGTAATGATACATTACTATTCAAAAGTTTGAAAAAAAAAAACACTTTGTTTTTTGAAAGAAATCAATACCTTTATTTATCTAGGATGCAAAAATGTAACTAAAACACTGTTTTAACATTTATAATGTTACAAATGGCTGTTTTTATTTAAAATAAACTGCACATGAAGGATTCTTTGACGAACAATTACAAAAATACAGCATTTAAATCAAGTCACCTTCATTTATTCGGCGCTTTTAACAATATGGACTGTTCCAACGCAGCTTTACAGTGATAATAGGAAATTACAGTAACAGAGATTGTTTAGGCTTCACAGCAGCTCTAGAATAAAGTTATTGTCCAGCTAAAGTTAGTTTTGACTGATTCACTTCCGTCACAAAGATCATTAGTTATTAACTTAGATAATCGCTAACACGACACCGCTCTAACAGAAAACCCTTAACACGCTCCGGCCGCTCATCCGCACAACAGCAGTGCCTGGGGCTCGAGAACACAAACCATGAAATAGGTTCCGAGGTGCAAGCCTTGAAGAAAAAAAAATATAATAATAATTTATATATATATATATATATATATATATATATATATATACACTCACCTAAAGGATTATTAGGAACACCTGTTCAATTTCTCATTGATGCAATTATCTAATCAACCAATCACATGGCAGTTGCTTCAATGCATTTAGGGGTGTGGTCCTGGTCAAGACAATCTCCTGAACTCCAAACTGAATGTCAGAATGGGAAAGAAAGGTGATTTAAGCAATTTTGAGCGTGGCATGGTTGTTGGTGCCAGACGGGCCGGTCTGAGTATTTCACAATCTGCTCAGTTACTGGGATTTTCACGCACAACCATTTCTAGGGTTTACAAAGAATGGTGTGAAAAGGGAAAAACATCCAGTATGCGGCAGTCCTGTGGGCGAAAATGCCTTGTTGATGCTAGAGGTCAGAGGAGAATGGGCCGACTGATTCAAGCTGATAGAAGAGCAACTTTGACTGAAATAACCACTCGTTACAACCGAGTTATGCAGCAAAGCATTTGTGAAGCCACAACACGCACAACCTTGAGGCGGATGGGCTACAACAGCAGAAGACCCCTCCAGGTACCACTCATCTCCACTACAAATAGGGAAAAGAGGCTACACAAATGCAAGAGCTCACCAAAATTGGACAGTTGAAGACTGGAAAAATGTTGCCTGGTCTGATGAGTCTCGATTTCTGTTGAGACATTCAGATGGTAGAGTCAGAATTTGGCGTAAACAGAATGAGAACATGGATCCATCATGCCTTGTTACCACTGTGCAGGCTGGTGGTGGTGGTGTAATGGTGTGGGGGATGTTTTCTTGGCACACTTTAGGCCCCTTAGTGCCAATTGGGCATCGTTTAAATGCCACGGCCTACCTGAGCATTGTTTCTGACCATGTCCATCCCTTTATGGCCACCATGTACCCATCCTCTGATGGCTACTTCCAGCAGGATAATGCACCATGTCACAAAGCTCCAATCATTTCAAATTTGTTTCTTGAACATGACAATGAGTTCACTGTACTAAAATGGCCCCCACAGTCACCAGATCTCAACCCAATAGAGCATCTTTGGGATGTGGTGGAACGGGAGCTTCGTGCCCTGGATGTGCATCCCACAAATCTCCATCAACTGCAAGATGCTATCCTATCAATATGGCCCAACATTTCTAACGAATGCTTTCAGCACCTTGTTGAATCAATGCCACGTAGAATTAAGGCAGTTCTGAAGGCGAAAGGGGGTCAAACACAGTATTAGTATGGTGTTCCTAATAATCCTTTAGGTGAGTGTGTATATATATATATATATATATATATATATATAATTATTTTTATTTATTTTTTATTTTTTATCTCTGCTAAAGCTTTAAAAACGCAAACCTGTGAAAACGCTGACGGCGTGCACATGCGTATGACGTGTTTAGTCTATAGGTATGCGCGTTTGACTATATATGTGCGCAGGCGTGTAGTCTTTCTTTACAAACTGACCTCAACAAATGACTTGTCAGGCCTTAAAAATTTATAATACAGAATTATTGACCACTATTTCAAGGACAGTTAGGAAGAAAACGAATAAAAAGCTTTTATGTAACTCAAATATTAGATTTTTTTCAACAAATATGCCTATTTTTTTTTTTTTTTTTTTACAATTATTCCATAATTTAATGAGGGCCCAGTTCTGGGCCCCCCTCCCTACCCTGGGCCCGGGACAACAGACCCGTTTGTCCCCCCCTGTCGGCCTGATTCTAGGTCTTATCAACTGGCCGGAGTTTTGAGATCGCAATAGACGTGAAGGACTATAATGCGTTAAGAGCTCGCTCAAGTACTGCGGAGCTAAACCATTTATTGCTTTGTAAGTAATCAACAATATTTTAAAATGTATACGATGTTTAATAGGCAGCCAATGCAGTGTTGACAGAACCGGGCTAATATGGTCATACTTCCTGGTTCTGGTAAGAACTCGAGCTGCAGCGTTTTGGACCAGCTGTAGTTTGTTTATTAAGCGTGCAGGGCAACCACCCAGTAGAGCATTACAATAATCTAGCCTTGAGGTCATGAACGCATGAACTAACTATTCCGCATTTGTCATTGAGAGCATATGGCGTAATTTAGATATATTTTCAAGATGGAAGAATGCAGTTTTACAGAGACTAGACACGTGACTTTCAAATGAAAGATTGCTATCAAAGAGCACACCCAGGTTCCTAACCGACGACGAAGACTTGACAGAGCAGCCATCAAGTGTTAGACAGTATTCTAGGTCCTTCCAGATATCATTTCTTTCTAGAAAGGAACACAGTTGTGAAGATACTGCCTTTTCTAGTATCTTTGACAGAAAAGGCAGATTCGAGATCGGCCTGTAATTGACTAATTCTGTAGGATCAAGTTGTGGTTTTTTAACAAGCGGTTTTATCATAGCCAGCTTAAAGGTTTTCAGTACATATCCTAATGACAAAGATCCTCTTCTTAATATCATTAATTCATCTATGACCTCTGGAAGCATCTCTTTCAGTAGCTTAGTCAGTATAGGATCTAACACACAAGTTGTCGATTTAGATGAATTAACGAGTTTAGAAGATTCTTCCTCTCCTATAGCAACGAATGAATGGGACTACAATGCACTCCCTGATGCGATACTGTAGTAGACAGTTGCATAGTTATAATTTTCTCTCTAATATTATCAATCATGTAAGTAAAGAAGTTCACAAAGTCATTACTGCTGTGTTGCTTGGAAACGTCTGGGGTTGAGGCTTTATTTTTCGTTAACTTAAAACCCTAGGTATTTATTTGAAACAGTGGCTGTTTATTTTTTTTGTATATATATATTTTTAAGCCTCTCTGTATGCAATCGTGCTCTCTTTCCATGAAATGTGAAATACCTCTAGGTTTGTTTTAACATTCAACATTATTTGATTAGTACTTTTCATATGATGTTTTTTTCAAAACAGCTTTAAGAAAGTTATTTGTAATAAAGTCTCAAAATCCCCCAAGGTCCACATTTTAGGTCAATAAAAAAAAAATCCTCCATGTCTATTTATCCATCAATAATACTTCAGACTGGACAGAGACACTGTCCTGCTGTTTCCACATCTCCTTATGCTGCACAATTTACATTTTTAACATCTCAAGAAATATTTTTTGAGTACCAGATCAGCACATTAGAATGATTTCTTATGGATTATTGAACATGTCTAAAGGTTGCTGGAAAACTGGCTTTGAATTACCATTTAAAAGGAACTTCCTTTAAAGTGTGTTTTTACTGTGGTTGATGTATAGTCTCGTGATGATAATTTCTTCACGTTGTTGATGTGTTCTGTGTGCAGTGGGATGCCGTCTCCTCCCATCACCCCTGTGGTGAAGACTCGTGTTCATCAGGACACGGGCCGCCCCCTGTCCTCAGACTATGTGCCGTATGTGCGCTCACACGAGGTGTACCAGCTGGACCCGCTCTCCAGACCCGACACACACAGACCCGACACACACGAGGTGTACCAGCTGGACCCGCTCTCCAGACCCGACACACACGAGGTGTACCAGCTGGACCCGCTCTCCAGACCCGACACACATAGACCCGACACACACGAGGTGTACCAGCTGGACCCGCTCTCCAGACCCGACACACACGAGGTGTACCAGCTGGACCCGCTCTCCAGACACGACACACACGAAGCCCAGCACAGAGTCCACACAGGTCAGCAACACACTGGACAAACACATGCCATACTCAGCCTTACCCACAATTCTCTAGGACTCTTGTCTTTATGACAAAACTAATTCAGCGTGGATGATGAAATTGATGAGTTGGGAAGTTTTAGAGCAGATATATCAGCAGTGTTCACCCAGAAACTAGATTTAGTTGATTTGCTCACCTTTATGTTCCAAACCATGTGACTGACTTCTTCAGTGGAACACAGGAGGAGACTCTGTGAAGATCTTCAGTTCTCTACCATACAGCAGTTTTCACTTTCTAGCTACAAAGAGTCATAAAAGCATCATAAAGGAAATCACATGACCTGTGCACTGTAGTGTTCTGGAATATAATGGGTTTGTGAGTCATTATTCATGGAAAATCTTCCCAAATAATCATCGGTTCTGCATATTAATATAACTAGTTTCACGGTTTGTTCACAAGGTCTGTTTTGAGTCTCGATGGGAATGCACCATATTTCTGCCTTTTGGCAGAGGACAAGATTGTTAGTGAACAACGACATTATTCGTCCCACCAATTTTGTAACTTGTGAATATAGTTCACAAGTGAAGTTTCTGAAACGGTTATGGTGCTTTTTTTCTTTTCTAGAGCTTTTTGTGTGAGAGCGATTGTGACTGTTGTAGAGCAGTAGATGTGTTGTGTGTGATTGTGTTGTGTCTCCCCGCAGGTGTGTGTGTGTGATTGTGTTGTGTGTCTCCGCAGGGCTGGTCCCGCACGAGCCCGGCGCTCCTGAAAGCACTGAGCGACAGCAGGCTATCCTGAAGGGTCTGTCCCAGTTACGGCAGGTAATGCTCAAGATCACGCTTTCCTTCTACATCCTTCAGATGAGATGTTAAACCGAGGTCCTGACCCTCTGTGGTCATTCAAAACCCCAGGATGTCTTTCGAAAGAGTAGGGGTGTAACCCCGGCATCCTGGCCAAATCTGCCCAGTGGCCTCTGTCCATGATGGCCTCCTAATCATCCCCATATATATATATATATACACTGATTGGCTTCATCACCCTGTCTCCTCTCCACCAGTAAGCTGGTGTGTGGTGACCGTTCTGGCGCAATATGGCTGCCGTCGCATCATCAGGTGGATGCTGCACACTGGTGGTGGTTGAGGAGATTCCCCCTTCCATGTAAAGCGCTTTGAGTACCTAGAAAAGCGCTATATAAATGTAATGAATTAATTATTACATATTTGCAAGAGGTTTTTTTGTAATGATATCTTACATATTTTCAGAACTGTTTTAACTTCTCTAAACTGTAAGCTCAACAGCATGTCTGCAACCCAGTCTCTCTCCCATAACATTTCATTCATGCTTCAAAACCTGGTGATTGTGTCCGTAAAATAAACAGTGTGTAGATGCTTCTCCACCAGGGGCATATTTCTTATGTACAAATTTCATGTTTTTTCCTTTGTTGACAGGAACTGTTTTCTATAATGTACAAGACTGTGAGTTTTGTCTGTGTATCACACTGAGCATCTTAGATACACACAGTAGGTAATAAAAGCAAGTTGTGTACTACAGTAACAGTACATTTATTTTTGCAGAAATGTTACATGTCTTTCTCCAACACATACACTACGTATCTTCCTATTGCTCGTCCACGACAAGAATTTTCAGTTAATATACAACACACTTATTTTTGTAGAAATGTTGCATAAGTGCAGATGTGTTTGCAGAACGGCTGTGATCAGAGTTGTGTGTTCCTCCGTGCGCTGGTGATTGTGATTCCCATTTCATTACAACGGCTTGCCAGTTTAGGAAACATTACAGAATAGACTGTCCGACAGACTGTGCTCACTGAACGAGCCTTCTGAATGTGATGTTTAGAAGTTGTGAAGAGTTTGATCATCAAGCCGTGTGCATTAGTTACTGTGCAAATTGTACTTACTCTTGCACCAAAACACATGCAATTTGCTTAAATCAAGAAGAATTCAAATCTGATGGGATCAAGAGACCTATGTGATCAGAGATCTGAACTGAGCCACAGCGATGAGGAAACACAAGTCTGTGTAGTGTGTTGTATGGATTGCAGTGGTTCCTGCTGAAGTTCTCAAGCTCATGAATGAAATGTGTGTGTTGTATTCCAGGCGCTGCTGCAGAGACAGAGAGAGCTGGAACCCAGTTTATCCCCAGCACTGCAAACACAGCACACACACCACTTCTCACCATTCAGACCTGTGTGAGCCAAAGCATTGACAACAGGAAGTGCTGGTGTGGTTTCAATGAAACTGGTTTGTAAGAATGGAGTGGAGTGTCTGTTAGACACTCTGATCATAGATGTGTAACACATCAGTGTTGCATTGGATTCTGGGGGGATTTTATGGCTTGAATGCGATGTTTACAATTTTCTCTGAATGTGAATTACACTTATTTAAAACCTTTTCAATTAAACTTGAATTTGCTCAACTTGTGTCCATTACTGAACATACTTCTCCACCCTGGCTAAAACAAACCTCAGTATCTGAGTCCCATCAGCAATATGAACATTCATTTACAAAGATTGGTTGTAAAGTTGTTTAATGTTAATCGGCTTTATAAAAATAATACTAAAACCAAGGCCTTGAGCTTTTTCACAAAAGGGGAAAAAAACCAACATGTTCAGCCCGACCAACATGCAAAAGCAAAATACAAAATATGTTTTCTGAAAAATATGAAATGAATCACTTATTAATTCACTTTCAGTGGAAACCTGGAACTGTTTCATTTCTCTCAGATTGTACAAAAGACAAACTGAGATGTTCAGTTGTAAACGATGTTAAACTATCTACACACACTGGGTGTTCACCAGCCCCCGAAGCCTCCCCCGTCGGGACGGTGCGCGTCTCTCTGCCAGTTCTGGAGGAACGGGGCGCTCTGGATCCGCTGGACGTCGCTGCCGAAGCGGGCCGGCGATGAGGACCCGTGAGGCAAGCTGTGCCACGCCATCGGAACGCTATTATTGGGCAAGAACCCTCTCCAGGCGGGAGGTCCCACCGCTCCCAGGCCGTTGGAGACCGTGCAGTTCAGAAGAGGGTGTCCGAGCCCAACAGCACCGCTGTAAGACGCGAACCCCGGGCCGCTCAGACCCATGGCTCGATGTGTGGCGGACATGAAGCCAGAACCCTGCAGTCCTGGGTAAAAACTGCCCATGCCATATCTAGGCGTGGGAAGGAAACCGCACTGGTCAAAGGAGCCAGTGCTGATCCTCGGGGGGGTCCCCAAAACACTGCTCCCATTGGACGCTTGACCACCCTCGGCTTTCCTCCCAGTCATGCCGGACCGCGTGTCTATGACCGGGATCGGGCTGGTCTGCGCCCAAGGCTCTTGGTTATCGTTCTCGGGGATCGGTGCGGCTGGTCTGAGGACACACAACGATCCTCCTCGATGGTCCACATCGCCGCTGGCTTCAACACGAGATGGAGCCGCAGCGAGCGGTGTCGGGGCGGCGGGTTCAGTCCGGCTCGGGGGAGCCGCCGGCGGGCCGGGGGTGTCCGAGGAGAACTGAGGAGACTCGCACAGATCGCCGAGGCCGAGGAAGCTTTGGTGGGGATCCACTCGAAAAGACGTTTCCAAAGCGTCGCCGGCGTCACACTTCGCAAGCATCCTGGAAGCCTTGAACTGAGAGATTGCTTCGCTGAGAGCTTTAAAGTCCAACTCTTTCGGCGTGTCGCTGGTTTCGGTGTTCGCTGGGTGTTGATGAAGAGCGGGTTCAGAGACGGGGGGGAACGGATCCGTCGCGAGGGACGGCTGCTGGTCTGTAACAACATGGCTCAACTGAGCTGTGACCGACACACTGTTATCTGAAGAGTCCTGGTCCGAGTCCATGGACATGCTATCATCTCTCACTACAGGGACAAGAGAGAGGTTACAGGCCATCAACAGTCAGAACTTACACTCGTTGCAACATTTAAATGCATAGTAGGCAGTCAATTGGTTTTGAACCATAATTTTAATCAAATGTTTCAATTTGGTTCTACAAAATTCTGACCCTCTAAAAACAGATTATTACAGACACAACCCTGTATTCCTGATAACTGTTTGAGGAACAGATTATAGCACTGAATGAGGATTCTGGTACACATTGACAACTTCGGGTACCGGCTTGATTGATAGTTTGAATGATTTTAATGATCATTCTCCAAACACAATACATTGGTCTGTGCGAGTAGAGACATCCCTATCTTTACTGTCAGCTCCTCAATGTCTATTAGTGTGTTAATGAGAGGAAACTGCTGGCAGAAATCAGGCCAGCCCTGGACAAAACACTACCAACATATCTTATTTAAAATGTCTCCATAAATTTCATACAATTCAAGTGACTGAAAATGCCAAGAAAAACCCATATACTTTCTATTAAGACTCCGTTCAACAGCCAACAGGCTCTAAACACAGGTCAAGTATATGATGTCACCTGCTATAAAAGACTCAAGGGACTCTAAAATTGCAACGATCAAGTTGGTTGACACGACTTGGACACATGACAAAAAAAAAACCCCAATGGCTGCCAGCATGTTGGTGGACAAAATAAATAACAATCAGATTCAAAATTCTTGGCCAATATTTATAACGCGAAAACAACTTTACGAACCACAAAATGAATTGTAATTGGTTTAAAACATGTCCAGTATAGAGGAGGAGTTATTGTACTAAGCTTTAGCATCTGTCGTCTGCTTTAGTTCTGCTGATTTTGCAAATATGTATTTTATGGTAGATGAAAATAAATCAGAGAAAGTTTAAAGAAAAATGGAGATAAAGTTTTATCAAAATACATTTATTGGAAGAACTTTATATACACATTTGAGTTTTTTTGCTAACCAGATACAAAAGATATTATTAATGCCAGTTCACTGTATTTTAGGGTTATTTCTGTTTGGGGTTTTTGGTTGGAACAGTTACAAAGTTATGGTTACAAATACAAACACTTTTCTGTATTTACACACTAAAATAAAACACTTCTTTACTCGGTGTTTTAAAGACATGTAAAACTTTTACATCCGACTAATCAAATCTTCAGACAACGGTCTTCACACCGGCAAAGGGTTACACACAGGGTCTAAAACACACACTCCAGAGCCAAGAGTCTCAAACGGGCTTTGGACAAGTAAATAAAACACGTTAGAAACACCTGGCTTGTTTCGAGTGTTGGGAAACCTGGCGCATGTTCTTCCTTGGTTTGGTTCGTAAGGCGTATATAAACACCACTATCATGCTCGATCCACATCACAATAATCTGTTCCAGACCCTGTGAAGTGCAGTTTATCATTGTTACTGGACATTGACAGGTGAACTGTGTGTTTCATTGTTGCCCTGTGGAAGTGAACCAAACCAAAGAAAAAAATGCCACATGATAACAATTTAAGTCTCTGTTTCAGAACAAAGCAAAAGGTCTACTAAAGGAAACTTTAACATCAGTTTATCGCCACAAATGCATCTAGGATGCCGTTTCTTGGCTATGTATACTTCAAATCTAAAGGGGCTATATTTAAGAATGCTTATGTATTCATTGCTTTTTTGTTGCCAATGTGTGAACAGCTTGTAACGAAACTTAAAATGAGACCTGGCTTTTTCTGACACCTCTGTCTGTGAAAGCCTGTAGACTTGATTTTCCCGTCAAGTCTTTCACATAAACATCAAAGGATGTGGCGTAAACGTAAATGTGCCCTCCTGAGGGCAAAGAAGAATCCAAAGAAGAGGATTCATTTAAACTACAGTTTCACACAGCCAGGTCTATAGTGTAACAGTCATTTTAACCAACCCTTCGCAGGGAGTTTGATTGACAGGCAATCTGACCAATCATAATCCGCCACAAAGCAGTCAGGAGAGTTAGTAGATTAACGTTGGTGGAAAACCGTGTCCTCTCTGCTCTGCGATGTATCTTGTACTGTGTGAGAACATGATGTGTGGCGTGAGAGCGGCTTCTTAAGTGAAGAACGATAAATCACTTCGCCGCGAGTATAATCGAGGCCTTGAATCACACTCAGTCTCTTGTGCGTTATGCGCGTGTGTGAGCGCTGTTCACTCAATGGCCAGCGGTGGCGCTGATAACACAGGTTTCTGAATTCTACATATAGCCCCTTTAAATACCAAAATGAATATATTAGGAGGAAATTCACAACATCTTAACATTTCTGTTGTTGGCTCATCTCGTATGAAAACATTTTAATCCCATTCTTATTGGGACAAAAAAATATAAGTGATAAAAAATATATGGTACAGTTTCCAGGTACTAAAAATGTGACATTCATTGGCTAGTGTGGTTACAAAAACGCCATGGTTTTACTCAGCGGTAATGTATACAAAAGACCTGTTATCCCAAAGGTAAACAAGATTGCTGTTGGGTGTTCATCCACGTGTTTTGGTTATCATCACGGCATAATGCCGCTGTGTGATTGAGAGCTGGTTTTGTTCAGTACCTCTTTTAACTTTCAGAAAACACCATTTTGTCCTGTCATTTTCTATTTTGATGGTTCATCAGTGCATTTCCTTGCCGTGGAGTCACTGTGTTTTAGCTGGCCTCGCCTCTATGCTGAATAATAAAGGTCGTTCAGGATCACGGTGGCAGCAGATCGACTGGGACACTCGTTTAGACTGGGAAACTCAGCGAGACGTGTAGTTTGATGTTGTCAGATGGGTTTACCACAGAATCACTTACATGACGCTGGATCAGGACAGGGGTAAGTCTCCGCAGACGGGACGCTGGCCACGGCCTCTCCACTGGCTAAACTGCTTATTACAAACTTTACGTCATCAACATTGGCAATGACGATGCCACTGCTCGAGTAGAGGGGGAACATCTCGAACTGGAAGCCTGTTGGACAGGATTTAAACAAACATTACTTTCCTCATAAGCGGGCAAGTCACCGATCCCATATCCAAAGGTAAATTCAAGCATGATTTATGGATAACAATTGATAAATACACTACATAAAAACATTTTAATAAAGCAATCTGCAGCCTCTGGTTCTAGAACACTAATTATGTAACACAATACTGTCAGAACACCATAGTTTTACAAATGACCAAGATCAGTCGTTCAGAGTGATGGACATTGAGAAACATCAGGCTTGAAGGGTTCCTTATCCTGTGGCTCCCTCAAGTACAATATGAGCTACTCTAAAAGCACACTAAAGCCCAATGTGACAACGCAGAAAATTAAGTGAGTGTTGTGTGTTGAAATAAGCAGGTGGTGTCATTATTAGGAGGCCGTGACTAATGACTACGGAGGGGATTTGTCCAGGACACCGGAGTTACACCGCTACTCTTCTACGAGAAGTGCCTTGGGGGTTTTAAAGGAGTCGTTCACTTCAGAATTAAAATTTCCTGATAAGTTACTCTCCTCCACGTCATCCAAGATGTTCATGTCTTTCTTTCTTCAGTCGAAAAGGTGTTTGAGGAACACACTCCAGGATGTTTCTCCATACAGTGACTTCAATGGGGTCCAACGGGTCGAAGGTCCAGATTAAATGTTTCAGTGCAGCTTCAAAGTCTCGACACGATCCAGCCGAGGAATAAGAGTCTGATCGAGACAAACCAGCGGACATTTATAACAAAATAAACATTTATATACTTTTAACCACAAATGCTGGTCTTCCACTAGCTGTGATGCGACACACATTACGTCATCAGGTTGAAAGGTCAAGCGTGGCGAAGGCGGAAGAACAGATCTAGTGTTTACAAAGCCAACGTGCAAAGACAGTCTTAAAATAAATAAAAGATAAAACAAAGATGTCGGATGATTTTGAAGTTGGATAAATTGTTTAACCGGGACACGCGTGACCTTTCAACCCGATTACGTAATGTGTGTCGCATCACAGCTAGTGCAAGACCAGCATTTGTGGTTAAAAGTATATAAATGTGTATTTTGTTATAAATGTCCGCTGGTTTGTCTCGATCAGACTCTTATTCCTCGGCTGGATCGTGTCGAGACTTTGAAGCTGCACTGAAACTCACATCTGGACCTTCGACCCGTTGGACCCCATTGAAGACACTATATGGAGAAACCCTGGAGTGTGTTCCTCAAACACCTGAAGAACGACTGAAGAAAGAAAGACATGAACATCTTGGGTGACGTGGAGGAGAGTAAACTATCAGGAAATTATATTCTGAAGTGAACGACTCCTTTAATGACCACAGAGAGTCAAATACCGTCTCATTGGAGGGACGGACTCATGCGGACAGGCATGGCCCTACTTATAATGCAGAGCTAGTCACTGGGTTTAGGAACAATAACACAGTACACTCAAGGTCTAAGAGCACCTGTAAGAAATATCAGGTGTCGCTGCTTGATGAATCTCGCCTGCAGATCCACTAGACAGCCGAGGTCCGGTGCTCTTCGTGACGGAGCGTCACACTCGTGGTACGACAGGATCTCCACAATATGCCTCTTCTCATAAGCAGCGAGGATCTCGTACAAGTTCAAGGCATCCCCTTTGAGCCTGGAGACAGAGCCAGCATCACATGGTCACGGTGAGATCGTGCAGTGTGTCAGCATGTTGTGAAAGGGTTAGGTGTCAAACCTGCTGTGCTCTCGGAGCTTCTTGTGTGATTTGAAGTGTATCCTCCACCTCCAGGGGCTCTGAGGAGAGTTCAGCCGCTCGATGTGCTCAAGGATGTCTCGAAGCTTCTCTGAAAACAGACACACAGCTTTGCTGAAACGCGTGTTAAAAGTTGAACAAACCTAAATCTCAATAATAAGCCCGTTTCCACCGCAGGAACCAGGGACTTTGGGCTGGGACTCGGTGTGTTTTGGGCTGGGACTCGGTGTGTTTCCACCACAAGAACCAGGGACTTTGGGCTGGGACTCGGTGTGTTTCCACCGCAGGAACCAGGGACTTTGGGCTGGGACTCGGTGTGTTTCCACCGCAGGAACCAGGGACTTTGGGCTGGGACTCGGTGTGTTTCCACCACAAGAACCAGGGACTTTGGGCTGGGACTCGGTGTGTTTCCACTGCAGGAACCAGGGACTTTGGGCTGGGACTCGGTGTGTTTCCACCACAAGAACCAGGGACTTTGGGCTGGGACTCGGTGTGTTTCCACCGCAGGAACCAGGGACTTTGGGCTGGGACTCGGTGTGTTTCCACCGCAGGAACCAGGGACTTTGGGCTGGGACTCGGTGTGTTTCCACCGCAGGAACCAGGGACTTTGGGCTGGGACTCGGTGTGTTTCCACCGCAGGAACCAGGGACTTTGGGCTGGGACTCGGTGTGTTTCCACTGCAGGAACCAGGGACTTTGGGCTGGGACTCGGTGTGTTTCTACCACAAGAACCAGGGACTTTGGGCTGGGACTCGGTGTGTTTCCACCACAGGAACTAGTCTCTAAATGAAGCTCCTGCAAATATTTCCCCCTCCAAAAGAAAGTCTCTGCTTGCGAGGTAGTACTTTTCAAAGTTCAGGAACTTTCGGGGGAGGGACTGGGGCGCTGAACATGCTGATTGGTTGAGTTCATGCCACAATTTATTTGAGTTGTTTGCTATTCAAATCAACAATGGAGTTTAAAAAATACGACCGATGACGAGGTTCAGGCTTTATTAAGCTTAAATTCAGAGGATGAAATCCAGCGGGAACTGTAAAGTAGTCTCCGGACTCATTTGCCTAATCTTCCCGGTACTTAAGAGACCGCGGTGGAAACGCAGAGAGTCATCTTCATTTATAGAGCTTTTAACAATGTAGATTGTTTCAAATCAGCTTTACAGTGATAATAGGAAATTACAGTAACAGAGATTGTTTTGGCTTTACAGCAGCTCTAGAATAAAGTTATTGTCCAGCTAAAGTTAGTTTCTCTACTCTAAACTCTTAAGTTCTCTCTACACAAACTTTAAAAATGCGAACCTGTGAGAACGCTAATGGCGTGCACATGTGTATTAAGAGTTCATTCTATATGTATGCGCGTTTGAATATATGTGTGCAGGCATGTAGTCCTTCTCTAAAAAACCAAACCTCAACAAACTACTTGTCTGGCCTTAAAATTTATAATACAGAATTTTATCGCTTTGGCGTAGCCACGTGAACCGGAATTATCCTGACAACGATTATCTGTACAGAGGACAACAGGCCTGGGACACATTGCTCCGGGACACATTGCTCCGGGACACATTGCTCCGGGACACATTGCTCCGGGTAATGTGTGTGTGACGCGCTGCACACCTGCTCGGACACCTGGCGCTGCTGAAAGAGTGTTACCTGCGGTGATGACGGCTGGGTTCAACACGTGCTCGTCAGACACAATGAAGCCCCCGGACTGGAAGAGCTCATTGTAGGTGTGGTTCTGGATGTCACTCAGGTTGTCTACGCCAGCAAAGCTCACGGACGGATGCTTCTTCAGCGAAACCAAAGAAGGGATCTATGGGTGTAAAACGCAACATCTGTGGTTTCAGTGTATGGTTCCCAAATTCAAATCCGCTCTGAGTGCTGAGCTGTGACGTACCTTGTGCACCTGTGTGGCGATGTCCATATTCGGGATGATGACCAGTAGTTTATCTTGACTATTGCTTTTCTCAAGGAAACCCTGAGGGTTACACTCCAAATCCCCCAACTTTTTCAAATATTCCTGTTACAAATGTGAGTATAAGGTTAGTATGCTTCCCGATCTCTGGGCTACTTGAGTTTAAACATCCATCTCGATTCGTTTAACGCTTGACAGTCAGTTTCACCAACATTGAAGCAACAATTCCACCATTTTCAAGTGAAAAATTTATGCCTAAGGCTACGGTCAGACTGTCAGCCCAAATATACGATTTTTGTGCATATCCGATTGAAATCCGACCAGATTTAGCAAGAATGAACGGCCAAAAATCACATGAAATGTGTAAATGTCACTATATCACGATACGAAAATGCAACAATATGTATTGTGGATAGTGACTCTGTATTGTGTATAATTCACCCAAAACTATGTGAGAAAAAATTCAAGTTTTCAGAGTTTGTGTCAGTTCTACAGTAAACTACTGTATATGATGTTGAATATAATGTATAATAATGCAATGGAGGAATATTTGTGTGTGCTGATAATGCCAAATATCTGATGTTACCAGTAAAAAAAGTGTCCTATACATTATTTGAAATATATCTAGTCAGTGAAAGAGTGCAAGCATATTCGTCTATAATAATTCTGTATTTTCATCTTCAGAATCATGTTTTTATGCTGGTGTCTCTATTGTCCTGTGCTTTGGTCCAAGCCTGATCATTTACACACACAATGTAATACCAAATTTACCATTTTAATCAACAGTACATTTTTTGTTAACCTTTCATCACAGTATATGTCTTGGGGTATCGCAATAATCTTGTATCGTGAGTTCAGTATCGTGATATGTATCGAATCGTGACATGAGGGTATTCCCCCACTGCATTATTATACATTATATTCAACATTATATACAGTAGTTTAATGTAGTACTGACCACTAAAACTCCGTAAACTTGAATTTCTTCCTCACACAGAAATTTTATTTTGGGTGAACTATCCACGATACATATTGTCACTATCATAGTTGCATGTATGTATTGCGAAGTATCGTGACGCCTAATCCCTACCAACCCAACATCACTGGCACAGAAACCAGTGCAGATATTCCAGAAACTGAAGAGCGGCATGGACACACACATCAGATGTGAACACTTGCGGTACAACAGTGTGGACATCAATAATTTCAGATCAGATTCCTATCGGGTTTGGACTGACGGTGTGACCGTAGCGTAACTGGCCGTGTCTACACCGGCACTAAACACAGGTGTGAAGCCGCCCAGAGAACAGCAAACTGCATACTGGACACTGGATACACGCGTACCTTTATTTCCCAGCAGACGTCACTCTCCTCCTCCTCGTTGGTGGAATGGATGTAGAAGTGAACCGAGTTCTTCTGCACCCCTTTGAGGATCTCCACCAGGTTACTGATGACCTCCGGCTGCAGCTGATGGATGATGGAGCTGAGCGCACGCTCCATCGGGACGTCTTCAGCGCGTGTGTGTGCGCGCTCCATCGGGACCTCTTCAGGGTGTGTGTGTGAGTGGGCGTGCTCCATCGGGACGTCTTCAGTGAGTGTGTGGGCCATCGGGACGTCATCAGCGTGTGTGTATTCCATCAGGACGTCTTCAGTGTGTGTGTGTGCCATCGGGACGTCTTCAGCGTGTGTGTGTGCCATCTGGCCCTCCACCGTCTCCGTAGTCTCAGCCACCGGACCCCCGTTCATCTCCGCTGAGCCCTGAGGAAGAGCACTGGTGCTGTTCGCTTCCCGGGTCTGGCTCTCGGAGTCCTGCTCTAGCGGCCACAGCGTTTGGGGAGGCTCGTGGACATCACTCGAGTGATGTGGCGTCATTGAGTCCGGTAGGGCACTAGAAGGGGAACACGGTCTCAGAGACGACTCAAAAGTGGTGGTCGAAGGCGAGGAAGCACAAGGATTAATGCTGGAGGACGTATCAGGGACATTTGAAGTAACTTCAGTTGCAGAAGTGGACGAAGACACGTGTTCCTGAGCGGAGCGGGCTCCACTGGCACTCTGGGAGTCTATGAACACCTTCAGGCTGTCCCGGAAAGAGCTGATGTAGTTGGTGACAGGGAAGGGTGTGTGGAAGTTTGAGATGTAATCAGAAAGAGGCAGAACTGGAGTCTTGGGCGGTCCTCGCGAGCCCTGAGCGCTTAAACAAGACACGTAATAAATGTGTCTGTTCCTCAGGAGCTGCTCGACCTCACTGGAGAAGCCGGAGATCTGCTCGTCCACGATGAGGTCGACGCCGGCTCTGGACCCCGGCGCCGGGGGCGGGTCAGCAGGAGCGTGGCTCTCAGTGCTCGCGGCCGCAGGAACGGGCTCGTCGTCCTCCGCTGCGTCGGCCGGATCCTCCAGATCGCCGGCGGTGTTGCTGCTGTCGGGCTGGTAGGCGGGCGACAGCTCCTTCTTGTCAGGCGTGGTGTGTGTGGACACGACCGGGCTCTGGAGGAAGCGGGGGTCTTCAGGGTGGTCCATCTGTCTCTGGGAATATCTCTCCGTTTTCAGACCTAAGCAATTTAGAAAAATAAGATTGTGAAAAATGTAAACAACGTACATGAATTGATAAACTCTCAAATGTAATCCTCAGCAAAGAAGATGTTTTTAAGTCAAGTCAAGTTTGTTTCCAGAAGAAAAAAGCGTCACAGTCCAGCTTAAGTAAGTTCAGTGAAAGAGTTATTAATTTAGTTCATTTATATATATAGCCGCTCTGGAGTAAACCGTGATGTCATCGTCCAGCTCAGTTCAGTTCTCATATAATGCTGTCAATGCAGGAGATCAATAATATTGCTGAATATTAAGTGTTTAGAGGCGACAGTGACGAGAACCCAAACTCCATCAGTGACAGAATGAAGAAATAAACCTCGGGAGAAACCAGACTCAGTCGCTCAGTTCTCCTCTGGCCAACGAACGATCAGTGTGTGATTATGATTCAGGAGCATTACAGGTCAGGTGGAGGATTGGATCAGAACATCAGAATATTAATCCAGTTCATCTGGCTGAAGATCGGAGTCACGCCGGTATGGAGACGGGTGTGTTGAGGATCAGGGCCGATCTGTAGTGTCGATCGAGTCGATGCTCATTCTCAGAAACACTGGCTGCATCCGAAATCGCACACTTCCCAATAGGTCCCAATAATAATACAGTAGGCGAAATATGACATTAGTATGTCCAGATTCACAGTACTCATAAAAGAGTGTCCTACTACTTCCAGTGAGATTCTGAAGTGAGCATACGATGGACACTTCACTATCCCATGAGGCCACGGGAGAGGATCTGTGAACAGCAGTGAACTGACGCTGGTAGATCACATGATAATGTACATCCAGAACACATTCATCCTACACACACTCTAGATACTAGAGCACTATACACTCATGCTATACAGAACATATTTTTGTATCGGTCGTGAAGTAATTACTTGTTCAACATAAGTACCTACTCAAGAGAGTGTGTGATCTCAGACGCAGCCAGTGTTTAGTGTCCCCCATGATGCATTACTGATATAATGAACAGATATATGAGAGAACTGGTCTTAAGTTGGCTAGTGGGACACCGCCTTAAGTTCAGAGGTCATTCAAACAAATTAAGACTCCCTCCAAATCTCTAGCTGCTAGAAAATCGTCCACATGGTTCAGACAAAGGTCATTTCTCTTAATACCGCGACACATCTAAAACAGGAAAGAGCTTTGAGATCGACTGTACAACTAGATTTGACAAGAGTCTGAGGTATATTTTACAGACTTCTGAAAGCTACAGAACAGAGACGCAAACGGATCGCTGTAATTCATAGAAACAACTGGATCCAGGCAGTGAAAGGTGGATTTGCAGTTATTTTGTCTCATGTTGAATTGTAGAGTAAAATCATATCCTATATTGTATTGTTATATATTGTATTGATAACTCATCAATGAAATATTTACCATCTTATATTCTGCATAATTTGATGTTTTTAAATAAACTGACAAAAACTATACAAGTTTTAGGGCTGGATGATATATATTAGGGGTGGAGCCGAACCCGAATACGGTATTCGGAAAGGTACAAATAACGTGTTTTTTACGAATAGTTATTTCGAACAAATACTTAAAAAAATATTTGTATTCGGGAACAAGAAAAACTTTATATCAAAAAGCTGCATTTCATCACGAGACCGCAGTGCATGCACGGATGAGTGAGTTAGAGTGAGTGAGTGAGTGAGGTTCAGGAAGAGGTGACTGACACAGGCTGCTCCACAGACACAGCAACAGAGAGGGCTCGGCTGAGCGAAAAAACACTTAACTGCATCACTATTTTTGTTGAATAGATTTTTGTACCTTAACTGGGTTCCGGAGGCAGTTTATAACTTTCGGGAAGCGGAGTTTGCTCGGGAGATTATTCCATTACGCTGCATTATTGACGTCTGCAGTCGGGTGCTCTCATGTTCGCTCTGTTTACGTACGTTCGGTTAAAAAGGTTAAAAAATGCTTGTGTAGTTGTGTGAATTGTATGCACTTGTGGGAGTTATATGGTACGCAGACATCCCAAGTCTCTATTGATAGCGGCTCCCTGAAATTAGGGATGCACCGATCCACATTTTTTCACTTCCGATCCGATCCCGATACCTGAATTTGGATATCGGCCGATACCGATTCTATTCCGATACCAGAGCTGTGTTTGCTTTAATATTATTATTATCATTATTGTTGATTTTATATGATGCTGAAATAAACTCCTCTCAACAGGCAAGTATGATATGTACGTATCTATGCGTGTATGGCCTAAAAGGCAACTTTAGGTAAGTATAAGGTCAGAAAAACAGGAAATCCTGTTAACAGGAAAAATCCCATTCTGAAAGCAAATATGCAACTGCAAGGGTTTCAAATTGATTGTCATGTCAATATTTATTACATTCCCAAAATGTCAAATACTTGAGTCTTGAAATATAAGAAAAGTGCAAGTGTAAACATCTTACACACACACACTATCAATAAAACAGTTTGCATCAACAGCAAAAAAAAACAAGTACACTGGCTCTTTTAGCATCAACAAATCAAGGTTTTAAAATGTAAAATATTAGAAATATAAGAAAAGTGCAATAGTCCAACATTTTCGTAGGCTATTCGTGATTCAGCTGCTCTGAATTGTCAAAACACCATTCAAACTCTATTCAAACTTCTTGCTACAGATGCGAAAAACGCAGATTTTTTTTATGACGGACGAAAGTTTCAGTGGCAGTATGCAAGCGTGATTGACATAACGTGAGGTCGTATTTATTTTTTAACGTGCGAAAATTTCAGACGTGAATTTCGGACTCCGTGTGCAAGGGCCTTAACACACACACACACACTCTATCAATAAAACGGCTCCCGTTGTCTTTCTGCCCACTGGCTAAAAAACCCTCGTGCTCTTTAACGTGGTGCTTTTTTAAATGTTTGATTGCGTTCGTTGTGTTGACCGACGCGAGGGAGCTTCCACCTCTCTGAATTACAGCTTTGCAAACATTGCATTTTGCTGTCTTGCTCCGCGGTGTTTCCAGTGTGAAGTATTTCCACACAGCGGACATAATGCTGCTCAATGCTTTCCTGCTAGCTGGCTGCAAACTGCGGAATGGATTTTCTGAGCGGAGGCGTGTCTCATGACTGTGTCTATTTGAGCCGCGCCTCCGTTCAGGAAATCCATTCCACAGTTTGCAGCCAGCTAGCAGACTAGCCGGCGGGAATCAATTTTGGAGTCATTTCAGCAGACAACGTTAAAGCGCAGACATGGCTCATGGATATCGGATATCTCCGCAGGTTGGATCGGGAAAATCCGATACGTGAATTTACGCTGGTATCGGTCCCGATACCGATACTGGATCGGATCGGCCCCATCCCTACCTGAAATTAGTTCAAATCTCCCGGAATCTAACGCGCATGCGAGACAGAACATACTGTGCTCCAAACTGTTAGCGCGCGCACGGAAGAGAGCTGAGAGCGAGAGACCTTGCTTGTGTGCGTTATGAAAGCTAGTCACCCCCCGTCACCAATCCAGTCAACTCCAAACTAGATTTTTAGGCCTATTTTGAATTTTACTCGAATACGAATACAAATACTTCCCCCCCCCCCCCCCCTCAACAAATACAAATACAGATACAAATACCGGCTGCTTTGCACACCCCTAATATATATATATAACATTGATATGAGTGATCACATGGATCTAGACCTATACCTATATTGTGTTTATGTTGCATTCACATGCAAATTTGCTTTGTTTATTTCCTGCTGCAGGTCAATATCACTGGATCTTTGGTAAGTTGTGAGGAACACTATATCAAGTCCAACCTTTAGTTTAAACAGGGGAAACGCCAGTAAAACAGACGATTATCTGTTAACTCCAGTCACACTCAGCTCTCCTGCACTCAGTCTGGCATCGACAATATATTTTCACGCTCCTAAACAAAACTAATTGTGATTGGTTGCGTTACATGTCAGTCAAACGCCGTCTTAGACAGGAAAAGCTTTGATAGAGCGCAGAGCCTCTGGTTACGCGAGACTAACGCACACCCTCTATTGGCCTTGTTAACTTAAAATGCACAACAACATAATACTGACTGTAAAAAAAAAAACGTTTTTGCTGATATGAACTGGCGGGTCATTCTGAGCCCTCGGCGCCTGTACCTGTGATGGGTATCAGCACCCACGGGATGGTCTTCTCTCCGAGCAGGTTGACGCCGCGCTGCTGTCCGCCTGAGTCTGAGCACGGGCTGAACGCTTCTAGACTGCTCAGGCTCCCGGCCGTCTCCTCCTGAAACCACAACAGCAGCGTCAGACGGCAGACCTGCACGCCTTTAAACACATCACTGGAGGAATGCCAGCTAGCAGAACAATAAACAAGACTCTGGCTAGATGTGAAACTAGCAGCTGTTGTTGAAGTAAAGAACATCAAAGTATTCAAACATCTGCTCCTGTTTTTCATCTTTACATTTATTAAAACTGAGGACTTATTGCTCCACATTCACCAGCAGAACAATGGCTTATAATATACCTAACCTGAGAATAATACAGAAGCAGAGTTAAGATCAGAGTGCACACTGATAAACACAGGTGTACATGCGCAGTGGCGTGAGCAGCGGGATGTACCTCGAGGCCGTCGGTCCTCCCGGGCTCGTCGTCGTGGATGAACCTCTTCCTCAGGTCGATGTCCCGGTCCGTGGGGAGGCCGAGTCTCAGCATGCTGTCGAACAGCGCGGCGTCAGAGATGTCCTCCGCCTCCTTCAGCTCGGAGTCGGCGGGCGACTCTGAGGAGCCTCTGGTCAGGGTGTCGATCAGCTTGATGACCTCCAGCGCCCCGTGGCTCTTGTCTTTACGCAGGTCTGTGTCGAGACTGGTCGTCCCGAAGCTGTCCAGCATCTGCATGACCTTCAGCGCACTCTGAGACTTGTCCTTCCTCAGGTCTGTGTCCTGAAGGCCGACGCTGCTCACGACATCAGAGAGATGAGGAGCGGACTGCAGCTCATCCGCTGACGAGAGAGAGAGAGAATTAGGCCAATACCCTCTACTAATACACGTTGAGAAACGAGCCATCACATTTTGGAAACATCTAAAAATGAGTGACCCCAACTCTTATCATTTTAAAGCCCTTAAAACCCATGAAATAAACCCTGAGAAGAGACCGCTCCTTCAGCTGGTCCTGCGGCTCCACACACAGACTAACACCACTGACCATCCTCCGCCTCAGGACACACACACCCTCAGCCACACCATCCGGCCCAACCACATCATACAAGCACAGCGAGAGAGTTACCTGACCTACTGGACTGAAACCACAGACAAACAACGTAAACTTGAATGTTATTTGGACTTAAATAGAGACTACACCACCGCAGAATACCTGAGTGCAGTGAAAGACTAAACTAAGAAGGATGACGAGGTACAGACTGAGCATCACACTCTGACTGTGTGTGTGTGTGTGTGTGTGTGTGTCTGTACAGACTGAGCAATCACACTCTGACTGTAGAGACGGGCCGACAGAACTGGCTCCCAGAGAGTGTGTGTGTGTGTGTGTCTGTCTAGACTGAGCAATCACACTCTGACTGTGTGTGTGTGTGTTACAGACAGAACTGGCGGTCCAGAGAGAGACGCGTCTGCCCGTACTGTGAGCAGGGAGAAGTGGAGACAGAGCAACACTTCCTCACCAGCTGCCCCAACTATGAGGACATTAGAGGGACTTTTTACACAAAATTAGAAATACTTTGCCCTAACTTCTGGGCTGAAGCTAAAATGTGCAGGACCGTGGCCCTCCAGGACCGATGTCGCCTATCCCTGCTTTAGACCTCCTGTACTCCTTACTTTCATCTCGAGTTGAGTTTTGATACGGTGACATTAAAAACAAAGACAGTAGAGAGTTGATTTGTTTGTGTATACTGACATAGTTAGGCACTTTGGTCAACTGTGGTTGTTTTTATGCTATACAAATACATTTGAACTTGAACTATACAGTGCAAACAAGACTCTGAAATGAACCTTTGCACCGATGAATGTAAAATCCCTAATCCCGCCGATTCCCCGAGGCTCCTCACCTTCCGCGAGCTCGTCGCTGGGCTTGCTCCTCTGGCGTTTGGCGGCTCCCTCAGCAGCGTGGAGCTCCCCCTTCCTCTTCTCCGCGGCCTCGGCCCCTGCGCCGCCCTGCGAGCTCTTCTTGTTGAGCTGGATGAGCTCCAGCAGCTCCTGCACTCTCTCGGGGTTCTCCTGAGCGCTGCCGGCGTGGCCCAGCTCCTCCACCGTCGCCTTCAGGCCGTGCAGGGCCAGCGTGAACAGGCCCGGGCTGTAGATGTAGGGCCGCAGGAAGGGCTCCAGGCTGGGCTTCTGCCGGGGGGCGGGGAACAGCTTCTCCCGCACGTCCAGCTTGGGGTCGTAGTCGGTGCGGACGCGCTGCACGGGCTTGCCCAGCCGCAGGTGCGTGAGGTACTCGCACACCGACTGCTGTACGCAGGCGCTGGGGTCGGCGGGGGGGTCCGCGCGGGCCTTGCTCAGGGCCAGGTGAAGAGCGGACACGAACGAGTCGTGCTGGGGCATGACGGGACCCCAGCGCTCGGAGGACACCGGCCGGCAGGGAGCCGCTGCTGCACAGACACAAACATCATTACTGATAATACACTAAATATTAAGATCAGAAATAAGATTAGTGCGACTTGAGCCTGAAACTATTGAGCTATTGTAAATATGAAAACGCAGATAGCTTTTCGTACATTGTGTCTGAATGCCATGTTTCCATTTAAAGTTGTGAATTTAACTTATGCAGGGTTGGAATATACACCATCTGCTAATGAAGTCCCATGTGTTCCAAGTGAACACAATCGTCACTTACTGGGAAATTCTGTCAAAAAAGAAAAGAAAAAAGGAAGTTGCTGATATCGGGGAAGAAACTGGCTCTTTTATCCTCCATCATAAATGCCAGACGAAACACAATAAACCCTGTCATGTTTTCTTGAAATATCTAAAATTATCATCTATAGATTCTAAAAATGTGCATAAAAAAATCTGTTATTGAGCTGGAAACACCTTTTATCCGATAAGAAGTGTGGTGGATTTTTAATAAATAAGACTAATTATGTTACTAACCATAAAAATCTGATTTTAGATTTTTATCCTATGATAAACTTTTATCACACTTCTCGTTTTTATGTCTGATGGTGACTAACTTTCCATTCTAGATCTAACAATAAACCAAAATAAATCTTACTTCCTTTTATTTAGACTGTAGCCATCAGACGAACTTTCGATATGATCTAACCATCTAACAAACTTTTGACTCAATGGAACTTTGACCAATGGAACCTTGGTCAATGGAACTTAATGGAACCTTGGTCAATGGAACTTAATGGAACCTTGGTCAATGGAACTTAATGGAACCTTGGTCAATGGAACTTAATGGAACCTTGGTCAATGGAACTTAATGGAACCTTGGTCAATGGAACCTTGGTCAATGGACTAAACGTTCTGTTCTTTGACTGTATGATTCAAAATGAATGATTCAAAATGATAAATGATTGACTGAAATATTAACCCCTTACAATGTTTCTTGATGATACAGGATATTTTTGCTGATGTCACTAACAAAGGGTAATGAAGCCCCCCTTCATTAAAAGGTGCCCTAGAATGTGAAATTGAATTTATGTTAGCATAGTTAAATAACAAGAGTTCAGTACATGGACATGACATACAGTGAGTCTCAAACACCATTGTTTTCTCCTTCTTAGTTAAATCTCGTTTTTGAAAAACACCCCTGAAAAACAGGCGAATCTCCACATATACCCGACTGTGACGCAACAGTCGGGATCATTAATATGTACGACTCCAAATATTTGCATATGCCAGCCCCAGAGATGGGGACTCGAGTTTGAGACTCGGACTCGAGTGCGACTTAAGTCCCACACACAGTGACTTCAGACTCGACTTGAGACTCGTCCTCGAAAGACTTCAGACTCGACTCGGACTCGAGCTGCGGGACTCGTGAACAATGTTTATTTTTAGGAAACGTCTGATGAGCTCGCTGTTATCCCCCTCCCTCCGTTACCTATAACCTGCCTACGTAACCACGTACTACGTGGCCTATTGCTGGCAGCGCGCGCGCGACCATGAGAGGATAACAAACAAAAAGTTCGACTGCACCGGCCGCTGCTGTGCCATTCATCGTTACCTTTGGGTTCAAAAACTTCAAACAAGACGCGCTCAAAAGAAGCGCTCAATGCAAATTATGCAGTATCACGATAAAAGATTCTGGCTCAACTACATCTAATTTTATCAGGCGTCTGAAAACGCACCCTGATAGGTGAGTAAACATGTTTAGCTCAGCATTGACCATCTACCGTTAGCTTGCTTATTGCTTTAGCTACCTAACGTTACGGGAGGTTAACTCCGATTGTCTTCCTTATGAAATATGAATGAGCGATTGTTTAATTGCCAAACTTGTGGTGGTCGATTAACGTAATGTTAATCATTTACGTGCCGCTGGCTGCCCGTTGTCTACAAACAGGTTACAGGATTATTGTTGTTTATGTAACGTTACAGTTTAATTTAGTTATAACGTTACACTGGTTTGAGAGTCTGGGATGTGGTGACTTACAGTATAACGTTAAGCTATGATTAGTTGCATAGGCAGTGCAGCCAGAAGAAGCCAGAAATGTTTTGTGGCCCATACCTAGTGAGTGTGTTAAGAGAAGAGAAGGTTAACCAGTCTGATCTCACCCTTTGGATTTTATTTCTAAACATTTTGTTCTTAACAAGTTAACGTTACATGCCATAAGTTGGTCAGTTGCTTCACATTTACACTAAAGATTTTGAGCATTTGGATGTTTTGGAAGTGCACTGTAGTGTTAATTTCATTTGGACGCAATAGTTTATTTGCATTTAGCTACACTGATGTTTTGCACTAAATAGGAGTGTGTCAATTTTAGTGTTGTGAGTTATATCATTTTCTATATTTGGTCTTATGTCTTGGTATGTTCAAGCTACAAGGCAAAATAAAGAAATTAACTAGGTCCTAAAAGTAAAGCATTCTTGGTGTTTTTGTCATGTTGCAATAGCCTGTTTACACTGCTTATATACCAAAATCAAAGCTGATACTGTATGCTAATAGATAAAGGAGTCATAATAACATATGGTACCACTTTATTTTGATAGTCCACTTTATACATTCGACTAACTATAAGTAACTTTGCAGCTGCATGTCAACTAACTCTCATTAGAGTATTAGTAGGCTTAATATCTGCTAATTATGTATTATAATATCTTATTTTGTTGGTTCCCCAACAGATATTCTACTGACTATAAGTAACTTGGCAACTACAAGTCAACTTGTTCTCCAAACCCGAACCCACATCATAACCTGACAGTCTACTAATACTCTAATGAGAGTTAGTTGACATGTAGTTGAAAATGTACATGGTTAGTAGAATGTCTAAAGTGGACTATCGAAATAAAGTGTAACCTAACATATTACATGCTTCGAATTCCTTATATAAAGTTATGCAGTGTTCTAAGCAACCTGGATGGGTCGCTGTACGTGATGCAACACTTATAACCACAAGAGACTTGAGACTTGACTTGGACTCTAGCTCAGAGACTTGAGACTTGACTTGGACTCTAGCTCAGAGACTTGAGACTTGACTTGGACTCTAGCTCAGAGACTTGAGACTTGACTTGGACTCTAGCTCAGAGACTTGAGACTTGACTTGGACTCTAGCTCAGAGACTTGAGACTTGACTTGGACTCTAGCTCAGAGACTTGTGAGCATCTCTGGCCAGCCCTCAATGCCAGGCGGAACTGCGCAGCCGAAGCATGGCAGTTGCTCAGTGTTTGGATGTACACATGAACACTAGGGGTGGAACGGTACATGTATTCGTATTGAACCGAAACGGTACGGGCGTCACGGTTCGGTGCACGAATTTGCACGGAGAATACACGGTACAAATAAAAAAAAAACCTCTTAAATAGCGATAAATTTCGCTCTATTCGCTTTTGGTGTGACTGTGAACGCAGCAATGAACAGGCTGCGATCAAGATTGCAATGCTGGAGTGTGTGTGTGCGCGCGCGCGAGAGAGAGAGAGGCGCGATGAACAGTGTGTGTGTGTGCGAGAGAGTCGCGATGAACAGTGTGTAGAGTGTGTGTGTGTGTGTGTGTGTGTGCGTGCGAGAGAGAGAGAGGCGCGATGAACGTGTGTGTGCGAGAGAGAGAGAGAGAGAGAGAGAGAGAGAGAGAGAGAGAGAGAGAGAGAGAGAGAGAGAGAGAGAGAGAGAGAGAGAGAGAGAGAGGCGCGATGAACAGTGTGTGTGTGCGAGAGAGAGAGAAAGAGGCGCGGGCGCGAATCGCGCGATCGAACTGTGTGTGTGTGTGTGTGTGTGTGTGTGTGCGAGAGAGAGAGGGGCGCGCCGCGAATCGCGCGATCGAACAGTGTGTGTGAGAGAGAGAGAGGCAAGAGCGATCGAACAGTGGAAACATAAAAACATACTCCGTCATTTTTTTCATACAGGACATCATTAAAACGGCAAATTGTTTACTTTTATTTGTGTACACTCACAATAAAACACAACATTGTGCTTTTGTCACACTCTAAACTCTTGTCAAACTGTAACCTACAACTGTTAACAAAAGTTTTTAATGGTAGTATTATTTTATACGGAAATCAATTATTTATAATTCAGATGAGAATAAAGTTAGGGTTAATTAAAATGAAGGAAAACAAATATATTGATATGAAATAGCAAATTAATTTTAAATTCATTCAGGTACAATTACCAAACATATCTCAAGGTCTTTTCGTCTTTTTAATAATTTGATTAATAAACTAATGATATAAAACTACTGTCAGTGCACTACAAATAAACTGGTTCTCTGCCTTTATTAATAAAACTTATTAAAAAAAATACAAGGCTTAAGACATTTATAAAAAAGCCTTCTGCATTTTTGTTTTGCTATTCACTCCATTGTACCGAAATCGTACCGAACCGTGACGTCTGAACCGAGGTATGAACCGAACCGTGACTTCTGTGTACCGTTCCACCCCTAATGAACACAAAAGTATTTTTTAGTTCCTTCATCTGAGCCTCTGAAGAAACAATGGGTTAATTTTATTTTCTCTGGAAATTTCCAAACATTTCACCGACTGTTTCCTCAACTTGGGCCAATACAGAGCTGGCCTCGGATCGAGCTACCAAGCAACACTTTCTGATGTGTAATTGTTCAAGTTCAGACAGGTAATCTTTCTCTCAAAATCGTTCAATACTGTTTATGCATCAGTAAGTCAAGCCAGTGACTAAAATATCAACTTCACATCGTTTCTTTTAGTAGGATGAAAATAATCGTATTTAAATTGTGAACAAATTATATACAGAAAGCGATCAAAGAACAATCTTTCCACACAGCGCGAGTTTATCTGGACACTTGCCAAACTCGTTATGAAATCAATGACGCACGTTACTGCACAACGAAGCTCTTACTGTATTTACATCATCGTGTTTGCATTGGGGAAAGCATTAGAGAGTGCAGAAACTGCTTTGCAATGATGATATCTTCATTCTCGCGATCAACACACTGTCATCTGCTCAATGCTCATCACGGCAACATTTTATGTGATGGGAATAGATCTAAATACTTTAAAAACATCTCACGATTCGTTAATCTCGATAGCTGTTATAGTAAAAACGTATAATAGCAGTAGTAAAAGTATTCGAGAGAGTTTCACATGTAATGCGTAGCTATTTCATATGCAAGCATGTCAGCCAATCACAGCAGTGGCCGCGGTTACACTGAATCCCACAGCAGACACGCCCCTTCAAACAGAGTGTTCAAATCAGAGGCTAAAAGCAGGCTAGGAAAAATGCCATTTATTTCTAAATTATGATTATTTTTTATCTAAAAAACATACTAACATTATAAGGGCAACCCAGGAAACATTATAAAATAATAAAAAAAAACATTCTAGGGCACCTTTAAACTTGCTTGCTTTAAACAATTTAACCAATCATAATGATAGAGCGTGACATGTTAGTCATGATGATTCTGTTTTGATGTCAATCTGTCTGGCTTGATCCTATAAAGCTTGTTGTACTCTTCTTTTGGGTTGAGATTCTCTGAGAACCACTCGAGAACTCCCGGCCGTAATAAAGAGCATTTAAAGGACAATAACTACGGTCTGTCTGTCATTTAAGCTGCGCAGCAAGCAAGTACCTTAGAATTATAGGATTAGACGGATGCTGTAGTCGATTGGAGACTCGCTGAAGTGTAAACTTAGCTAACGTCAATGTATAGGCGCGCAAGAGTATAAGTATCATAGGTACGTAGTTAGGTTTAGGGAAAACATCTACAAAAGAAGACATGCTCATAAACTACGATGGAAACACATTTACTGAATAAATCTCTCGAAGCGCAACAATAAACTCAGGTGACTTTGCCTCAGGCTGTGATTGGATAACTGGAGTATCCAGCGGACCAATGGCATCGCCGGAGCCGGAGTCTGTGATCAGAATGATTTGGTTTAATTCCCTCCAGAAGCGTCTCACACACACCAGCATCCCAACGCAAGAGATCATGACAGCGTTTACTGAGTTTCGTCTGACGCTCTGAGACACACTCGTTCATGATGGAGGGAAAAGAGTGACGATTGCAGAAACTTACAGCGCCAGTTTCACAGGAAGTGATGATTTTGTTCTCTTGAACACATGGGAAGGAAACACTGCTTTACTTGCAAATGTTTTATGCCATATTCCAACCCTGCATAAGTTAAATTCGCAACTGGATGGAAACATGTATACTGGTATTTGTACCGACTACTGGGTGTTTGTATGGTGATGACACTAGTTTGAAGAGAAGCTCACTACCCACGTTAGCTAAAGTAAGATTACCAGTGTATGTTTGTGACTAGATACATGATTGATAACATCTGTTTAACAGCACACACATTTGAAGTTAATACGATCACTTCCTCGAGTTAATGAAATATGTTAAACGAATGTGCTTGCAATATTTTGGCCAAGCATTCACGTGTGTGTTTGCATAAAACATGCTTCTGGCTTTAAGAAGCTTCATGTGGATTTAACAGTGTACATGTCTCCAGATACTCACGGCTCTTTAACAGCTCGCGCTTCTCTCGGTAAATGAAAAGTGCTTGTATACACGACATCTTCCAGCCGCCTCGTCGCTCTGTAAAATCAAAGACATTTGAAATATTTCAAAGATGGATTTGTGTTACACTGCCGTTTCACCATCATTAGCTCATACCGCTGGAGTTGGCCATTTGACTGGCGGAGAGCAAGAAGAAGAACCCTCGGTCCTTCACCATGTTCACCAGCACCTGCAGAGACACACACAGTCAGCTGACGGACAGCAGCCGCACTCGAGCCGCACTCGAGCCGCACTCACCAGCCCCTGCTCCTCCAGAGTCTGCAGCAGAGCGCTCAAGCTCTTCGGGGACTTGTCCTTCTCCACCACGTCAAACAGACTGCAGAACATGCCACTCTTACACACTGCCAAAACAAACCAGACACAGTATTTACAGCAGGTTATCGTACCTCTACTCAATGCAACTTTAACATCCCTACAACAGATGTGCAGCACAACAAGCAAACCAAACGAATAATACACATCACAACATAATGACATCTGCTGAAAGCTCAACTGCGTATCGTGACAAACCCCCCTAATTTGACTAGTTGGCATTTATTATATTGTCGACATTAGGGCCGCACTATAGTGCAAAAAATGGACATTGCAGTGTCTAAATACATAGCGATATGAGAAAATACAGGCATGTTCACCAGATGACTCGAATAGTTATATTTGGAAAGAACACCATATCTGTATCGGCCGATATATGTTAATTTTTAATGTTATCGTTATTGGCCCAACGAGACAATTAGGCTGACATATTAAAGGGGTCATATAATGGTACATGCACTTTTACAAGTTGATTGTACTGAAATGTGTGTTGGCAGTGCCTGTATACAAACATCATATAATGATAAAAATCCATCCAGTGGTTTTGTTTTAATCTCCTTATATGTTTTCCCCTGCCTCAAATCGAGCCGTTCGTTTTTGTGACGTCAATAAAACGGACGCCCCTCCCACGACTGTTGATTGACGGGAGCGTTTCAACACAGACCCGCCCTCGCACATGAGGTAGCTGTCAATCATAGTCTGCGCGGCGCGGACCGGACCGGCGCGGTCATTGTTGATATGCTGGAGCTCTGTCTATGAGCAGAATGGCGTCTAAGCGATTGTGGTGTTCTGTTCTTGGGTGTAATAACGAACACAGTCATTTTAATGTTCCTAAATCCGAACCGCTGAAGACGCAGTGGCTGAGTTTGTTTTCGAAGGGAATATTCCCCACGAGCAACGTCAATGCTCTCATGTTTGCGCGAATCATTTCTCACCAGACTGCTTTATAAACGAGGGTCAGTATAAAGCTGGATTTGCTAAGAAGCTTTGCTAAAAAGGATCGGTCCCAGATATTCGTGTTCCTGCTGAACCTCCAGAAGAACGGAAGTGAGTGAAACGTTTTATTAAACTTTATATTAATATATTAATCTTTGCAAATCGCTAGCTGCACGCTTCACAATGAATGCGTCTAAGGTTTACACTTAGGGTACATTACGGCATGTTTTCTATGTATGACGTTCTCAATATAATTCATAATTCCACGTTTATACTGAACAACGCGTTATGGTTATTTTGTTATTGTGTTACAAACGGTGTATGCACAGAACAGAGAGGCGGGGTGAGCGCAGCTCATGATCATTTAAAGTCATATGCACTGAAACGGCGCGCTGAAAACAGAGCTGTTTTTGACCAGGTAAAATAAGTGTTTTCTTACAATACTAATGAGAATTTTTAATTAAAGTATATTACAAACTTTTAATTTAGACCCTAAAGAATCATATTAGCTTGTACAAAAATGGCATTATATGACCCCTTTAAGGCCAATATATAACGTTGTGAATTCTTTGGGTTTAGTTGCTGCGACGGTAAGAGCGCATCCACAACTGGAGTTACACTTTCTGACTCGCACGCAACTTAGTTCAAGTTCACTTGTGCATTCGCATCATTTTGTGCAGATATAAGTTGTAATATTACGTTTATGTTGTATATAAATACATGATTAATCTCATTAGGATGCGTTTCATTGAGTTCAGTTTCCTAGAGTTCACTCAGCTCCAGCACACACAGCTCTAACAGCAATGCTGCCATTTGAAATGGTAATATTCATTTTAGATTTCTTTTGTTGTGGTTGCAAAAACATTGATGCATTATTTATTATAACTAACACTTTAATTTTTCTCGTATTATTTCATCAACAATATGGTTTAAAAGTGACATTATTGTCCGTGCGGAGGCTATTCCATTGTATTCATCCATGAGACCTGCATTTAATCCTTTATACGCAAGTAATGTTGTCCAATGACTTGCTTACATTATTTAGGCATTGTTTAATTTCTTTGTAAGTCTCTCTCTCTCTCTCTCTCTCTATATATATATATATATTTATATTAGGGGTGTAACGATATTTGAACCGAACCGAAAAATCGCGATACACCACCCACGATACGTATCGCGATACTCTCATGGCGAACCGAACACGCCCCGCCCCCCGCTGCCCCGCCCCCTGCTGCCCCGCCCAGCCCCGGCTCATTGCACCTCATGTGTTGTGTACACAACGAATACAGGGCTGTTGCCTAACCACCATTAACCACATATAATCGCAATAAGCTCAGTGTTTTGTTACTTTTGATAATAAGCAAGGTGTAATCTTTCAAATTATGTCTATTTGATCACGAAATGCAAACAATAAATGCCGTTTTGGCGCTCTTAGATGTGGCGTGACAGATATCACTGTATGCATGCGGCAGCGCGGAGCGCGATCATCTCTTTCTCAGTTACAGAATAAACATGAATGGACACCCGAAGGTATGTTGAAAGATGCAGTATACTTACTGAAAGGCATCATAACTCGTGTAAACACTCAATCAGTGTTTCAACAGCGGAAATACGTCAATAAAACGCTTAGTTTTTCACATAGCTTTATATTTACCTCAGGCAAGTCATTCAGTGTCCACAGCTTGCTGGTTTGCTAACTCTTTCACTAAATAAATGCTATATATTAGCCTATATATTATATTTTACTTAACCTGTTTATGATATCTTGATTATTTAATGTATGTTTAAAATAGTTGTCATGAAAATAACAGCAACTGTGTAAATTATTATATAACAATAACAAATTAGAGTAAAAACATGTTAATGCAAAAATTGCCTTATGTGCAGTTTACATGTTTTCATACAACCTGTTATTTGAGTGTTGATTATTATTATATAATTTAGGCTAAAAGTCTAGGCTCTGTTGTTAAGCTTTAATGTTATAGTAATGTGCAAGTAAGGGCTGTAGTTTACAGCATTAGCAGATAATTTTGTTATCCTTGCGAAACGTTTACTTGTAATTGAATTAATTTAAAGACAAGGACACAATTTGTTCATTAAAGCACTGTTTAATAAAAAATAAAAGCAATTTTAGCTTTCTAAACCCCCCCACCCCACCGAAATGAACCGAACCGAACCGAGACCTCAAAACCGTGGGACGAACCGAACCGTCAGGTTTGTGTATCGTTACACCCCTAATATATATATATTTTTTTTTTTTGATAAAGAAAGTTTGTCATCGGAGTGTAAAATTAATTTTAAAAGTTAAGGAATCTTACACTGGTTCACTATAGGCTACTGTACTGTATATGTTTGATTATTATTATGTTGAAGCTTGGGACTAGATTTTAATGGTGAGACTTTTGTTTTTTATAATCAGGCTCTCAAAAATTTCATAAAAATTTGGATTTAGATTTATTGGCCAATATAACGGTTATAGGCTTTAAAATGCAAAGAATGATCGGTATCGGCCAAAACGTTGATATCGGTGCAGTAATCCTTCTAGGGCTGAACGCTTTGGGAAATGGTTGACGAACAGCAACCTCCTTCAGGAACCATAACATGCGCAGAGTTTACAAACCATCTCTCTTCACACAGGGCACATTCCCACAGTTCCAATCCAATATAAAACAACAGTAATGTCTGTGAAACCTTCGTGGCTGCCGGTGTAGATGCTCCAGGAGAAGAGTGCGGACGGCATCTTCTGCTTCACCTGCTGCAGACGCATCACGGTGCCCACTTCGATCTTCTCCGGCCTGAGGACACAGCAGCAGTGGGTCAGCGGGTCAGTGGGTACACAAGCACACAAGCAGGAACACAGGCACACAGCGGGAACACAAGCAGACAAGCAGGAACACAGGCACACAGCGGGAACACAGGCACACAAGCAGGAACACAGGCACACAAGCAGGAACACAGGCACACAAGCGGGAACACAGGCACACAGCGGGAACACAGGCACACAAGCGGGAACACAGGCAGACAAGCAGGAACACAGGCACACAAGCAGGAACACAGGCAGACAAGCAGGAACACAGGCACACAAGCGGGAACACAGGCACACAGCGGGAACACAGGCACACAAGCAGGAACACAGGCAGACAAGCAGGAACACAGGCACACAAGCGGGAACACAGGCACACAAGCGGGAACACAGGCACACAAGCAGGAACACAGGCACACAAGCGGGAACACAGGCACACAGCGGGAACACAGGCACACAAGCAGGAACACAGGCAGACAAGCGGGAACACAGGCACACAAGCGGGAACACAGGCACACAAGCGGGAACACAGGCACACAAGCGGGAACACAGGCACACAAGCAGGAACACAGGCACACAAGCGGGAACACAGGCACACAGCGGGAACACAGGCACACAAGCAGGAACACAGGCAGACAAGCAGGAACACAGGCACACAAGCGGGAACACAGGCACACAAGCAGGAACACAGGCACACAAGCGGGAACACAGGCACACAAGCAGGAACACAGGCACACAAGCAGGAACACAGGCACACAAGCGGGAACACAGGCACACAAGCGGGAACACAGGCACACAAGCGGGAACACAGGCACACAAGCGGGAACACAGGCACAAAAGCAGGAACACAGGCACACAAGCGGGAACACAGGCACAAAAGCAGGAACACAGGCACACAAGCGGGAACACAGGCACACAAGCGGGAACACAGGCACACAAGCGGGAACACAGGCACAAAAGCGGGAACACAGGCACACAAGCGGGAACACAGGCACAAAAGCAGGAACACAGGCACACAAGCGGGAACACAGGCACAAAGCGGGAACACAGGCACACAAGCAGGAACACAGGCACACAAGCGGGAACACAGGCACAAAAGCGGGAACACAGGCACACAAGCGGGAACACAGGCACAAAAGCGGGAACACAGGCACACAAGCGGGAACACAGGCACAAAAGCAGGAACACAGGCACACAAGCAGGAACACAGGCACACAGCGGGAACACAGGCACACAAGCAGGAACACAGGCAGACAAGCAGGAACACAGGCACACAGCGGGAACACAGGCACACAAGCGGGAACACAGGCACAAAAGCAGGAACACAAGCACACAAGCAGGAACACAGGCACACAGCGGGAACACAGGCACACAAGCGGGAACACAGGCACACAAGCGGGAACACAGGCACACAAGCAGGAACACAGGCACACAGCGGGAACACAGGCACACAAGCGGGAACACAGGCACAAAAGCAGGAACACAAGCACACAAGCAGGAACACAGGCACACAGCGGGAACACAGGCACACAAGCGGGAACACAGGCACACAAGCGGGAACACAGGCACACAAGCGGGAACACAAGCGGGAACACAGGCACACAAGCGGGAACACAAGCGGGAACACAGGCACACAAGCGGGAACACAGGCACACAAGCGGGAACACAGGCACACAAGCGGGAACACAGGCACACAAGCAGGAACACAGGCACACAAGCGGGAACACAGGCACACAAGCGGGAACACAGGCACACAAGCGGGAACACAGGCACACAAGCGGGAACACAGGCACACAAGCGGGAACACATGCACACAAGCGGGAACACAGGCACACAGCGGGAACACAGGCACACAGCGGGAACACAAGCGGGAACACAGGCACACAAGCGGGAACACAGGCACACAGCGGGAACACAGGCACACAGCGGGAACACAGGCACACAGCGGGAACACAGGCACACAAGCGGGAACACAGGCACACAAGCGGGAACACAGGCACACAAGCGGGAACACAAGCACACAAGCGGGAACACAGGCACACAAGCGGGAACACAGGCACACAAGCGGGAACACAGGCACACAAGCAGGAACACAGGCACACAAGCGGGAACACAGGCACACAAGCGGGAACACAGGCACACAAGCGGGAACACAGGCACACAAGCGGGAACACAGGCAGACAACCGGGAACACAAGCGGGAACACAGGCACACAAGCGGGAACACAGGCACACAAGCGGGAACACAGGCACACAAGCGGGAACACAGGCACACAAGCGGGAACACAAGCGGGAACACAGGCACACAAGCGGGAACACAAGCGGGAACACAGGCACACAAGCGGGAACACAAGCGGGAACACAGGCACACAAGCGGGAACACAGGCACACAAGCGGGAACACAAGCGGGAACACAGGCACACAAGCGGGAACACAAGCGGGAACACAGGCACACAAGCAGGAACACAGGCACACAAGCGGGAACACAGGCACACAAGCGGGAACACAGGCACACAAGCAGGAACACAGGCACACAAGCGGGAACACAGGCACACAAGCGGGAACACAGGCACACAAGCGGGAACACAGGCACACAAGCGGGAACACAGACACACAAGCGGGAACACAGGCACACAAGCGGGAACACAGGCACACAGCGGGAACACAGGCACACAGCGGGAACACAGGCACACAAGCGGGAACACAGGCACACAGCGGGAACACAGGCACACAGCGGGAACACAGGCACACAGCGGGAACACAGGCACACAAGCGGGAACACAGGCACACAAGCGGGAACACAGGCACACAAGCGGGAACACAGGCACACAAGCGGGAACACAGGCACACAAGCGGGAACACAGGCACACAAGCGGGAACACAGGCACACAAGCGGGAACACAGGCACACAAGCAGGAACACAGGCACACAAGCGGGAACACAGGCACACAAGCGGGAACACAGGCACACAAGCGGGAACACAGGCACACAAGCGGGAACACAGGCAGACAACCGGGAACACAAGCGGGAACACAGGCACACAAGCGGGAACACAGGCACACAAGCGGGAACACAGGCACACAAGCGGGAACACAAGCGGGAACACAGGCACACAAGCGGGAACACAAGCGGGAACACAGGCACACAAGCGGGAACACAAGCGGGAACACAGGCACACAAGCGGGAACACAGGCACACAAGCGGGAACACAAGCGGGAACACAGGCACACAAGCGGGAACACAAGCGGGAACACAGGCACACAAGCGGGAACACAAGCGGGAACACAGGCACACAAGCGGGAACACAGGCACACAAGCGGGAACACAGGCACACAAGCAGGAACACAGGCACACAAGCGGGAACACAGGCACACAAGCGGGAACACAGGCACACAAGCGGGAACACAGGCACACAAGCGGGAACACAGGCAGACAACCGGGAACACAAGCGGGAACACAGGCACACAAGCGGGAACACAGGCACACAAGCGGGAACACAAGCGGGAACACAGGCACACAAGCGGGAACACAAGCGGGAACACAGGCACACAAGCGGGAACACAGGCACACAAGCGGGAACACAAGCGGGAACACAGGCACACAAGCGGGAACACAAGCGGGAACACAGGCACACAAGCGGGAACACAAGCGGGAACACAGGCACACAAGCGGGAACACAAGCGGGAACACAAGCACACAAGCGGGAACACAGGCACACAAGCGGGAACACAGGCACACAAGCGGGAACACGGCGGGAACACAGGCACACAAGCGGGAACACGGCGGGAACACACGGCCGCTGCTGTCTGAGGGAGGACTCACAGTTTGAATGGCAGGAACGGCCGGGAGAGCGAGCGAAGGCAGGCCTGGTACATGTCTTTCCCCTGGTTCACGAAGTGCCCGCGCCACACCGTGTAGCTGCGCCTGCCTGTCACACGCCGGAGGGAGGACCGTTAGAAACACAAGCAGGACAAACAAGTATGCTATCATCCCTTCCCCATTCCACTAAAGGGGAATGTGAAGATTTCTTCCATACAACAACAGTTCATTAAGACTAAATTACAAAGTAATTAGTTTGTAATTAGCTAGTCATTTCACTCGGCGGCCATCTTTGAACCGCTCCTGTCTCTCTGAATGGGGAAACACCACATTCTCCAAAGCGGTTTGCTAAACCTCATTTGAAATCAAGAAAATCTGACAACAACTGTCTCATAAATGTAGTTTCAGCTGCAGTGAAACAATGACTTTACCAGTCACCGATTGGCTCTTTCATTTGGAAGGCGGGACTTATTTCGCCTATATATATATATATATAAAATAGGGACTTATTGAGACTTTCACAATCACATTAACTTTCTACAGTGAACCTTATAAAGACTGAATCGTAAATTGCTGGCACTTCAACTCGTATACAGAACCATATATATCTTTTTGTGCTGTTTGTTGTTCAATACCGTTTTGAATGTTGTTTCTTTGTTTTGAGTTTTTTTGGTGTTTATATAAAGTCACAAAAGATGCTTAGGCTACTGTTTATTTTACTAATTGGTTGAAACACATGTTGATGACGCCTATAACCCAGATTTATGATTAGCATTTACTCAGAGAAGCACGTGTTTGTTATAGTAATTATGAGTGCAGTATAAAGTACACAGACTATATAAACTGTTGTAGTAAAGGAAAAGAGATGTAATAACAGCAGTGAAACGCTGTTGTGCTGAAGTGCCGCCCACCTCTGCTCGTCCCTGACGGCTGACTGCTGGTCCTGAGGAAAAACACAGTCTCCATTAAACTGCAGTTCTGAGAGTCACAACACCAAGATTTAATACTTAATATAATATTCGACAATATTAATAATAATAATAATGATAATAATGAATTTTATTTATAACGCGCTTTTCTTAAACTCATAGCGCTACAATATACAAAAAAGAATAACAACAATAAGATACAATAAAACAAACACATTCATTTGCAATAAGCAGCTCTAAAAAGGTGTATCTTTAAAGACTTCTTAAAACAGTCCACTGTTGGAGAGTCTCTAATTCCCGATGGTAGAGCAGTCCATAGACGTGGTGCTGAGACCGAAAATGCTCGTCCCCACATTGACTAATTTATATCGAGGCTGCTGAAGGATGCATGACCTAGAAGAGCGCAGAGAGCGAGCTGGAGTGTAAGAGGTAACTAAACTGCAGAGATAGGCAGGGGCTGTCCCATGAATCGCTTTATACGTTAAAACCAGTGTTTTGAATTCGATACGTGCTTGTATAGGCAGCCAACGCCAGTCATGGAGTACCGGGGAAATATGTTGTCGAGCAGTTGGGTGTGTCAAAAGCGGGGCGGCTGAATTTTGAATATATTGTAGTTTTTTGATGGATCGATTTGGGAGACCAGCATAGAGTGCATTGCAATAATCAAGCCCCGACATATTAAAGCGTGAATAAGCCTATCTGCATCTCGGAGCGATAGAAACGGTAGTAGTCTAGCGATATTTCTAAGATGGAAAAAATGCAGTTTTTGATATCATTTTAATATGGACATCGAACATCAGTTCTGGGTCAAAGATAATGCCAAGATTGCGCACTTTAGAGGACGGAGTAACAAAGTCATGGCCATTAATCAAATTTGAACTGTTAAGTTTAAGTAAACCCGTTGACATACCGACAAATAGAAGTTCTGTTTTTGATTCGTTAAGCTTAAGAAAGTTGTCATGCATCCAGGCTTTTATCTCATCCAAGCAGGTGGTAAGAGCTGTAACTGCAAGGTTTGGATTAGGGTGCATGCTGATATAGATCTGCGTATCGTCAGCATAACTATGAAACCCTAACCCAAACTTACGAATAATGTCACTCAAAGGCAACATATAAAAGCTATTTTTCTTCTTTTGGCACTCAACGGAGGCTGTCGCATTTTCTCTCGTGTGGAGAGAAACACGAGAGAAGTGTGTCTGGCGGCTCTTTCCGTGGACTGATTGTGTGCTAATGTTGCTGAGGTGTTTTTTCCCTGTTCCCACACTGTACTTACAGGAGCATAGTACACTGTACACTGTACTTACAGGAGCATAGTCAGGGGGTTGCCTTTTTCTCCTCACCTCTCCTCATGTCATGCTGTATTTTTTTTCCTCAATTCCCTGTCTTCCTGTCCCGTCTACCCCCTTGTCATATCGTATATATGTTTGTATGGACAGGTTGATGGCCAATTTCACTGGTACTTGTGACTAAGTGACAATAAAGAGTTTACTACTACTACTACTTTAAATAAGAAGGGACCAAGCACGGACCCTTGTGGGACACCCTGCTGAACTAGTGTAGGTATAGATTTGTTTTTACCCAAAGACACAAACTGGAAACAATATTATTGATCTCCTGCATTGACACCATTATATGAGAACTGAGCTGGACGATGACATCACGGTTTTCTCCAGAGCAGCTATATATATAAATTAACTAAATTAATAACTTTTTTACAACAAAATGAACCATCACTGGACATACTTAAGCTGGACTGTGACGCTATTTTCTTCTGGAAACAAACTTTGTTGCATTATTCTCCTGTTATCACTGTACAGCTGCTTTGAAACCCTCTGTGCTGTTAAATAAAGCTGACTGGACTTGAGCGGAGCAAGTGCAGCAGAGCAGGAGTACCTGAGCGGAGCGAGGGGTTTGGGCACAGCCGTGGAGGTCTCTCTGCTCTTGAAGTAATACGAGACCACAGCGTACGGACACACGTGTCTCGGCCGGGACGAGATCTCGAAGTCCACGTACTCGTAGAAGTATTGCTGCGAAGAAAGACCCTTCAGACGTCTCACACAAAACACATGCGCTTATGACCCTCTGATCAAGCCGTAACACTTCACAATAATGTTCATTAGTTAATGTATCAACTAACATGAACTAACCATGAGCAACACATCTGTTACTGTATTAGTTCATCGTTCTTAACGTTAGCTAATAAAATACAGCCGTTTATTGTTTGTTCATAGTGCATTAACTAATGTTAACAAATACAACCTTTGGTTTTAATAATGTATTAGTACATGTTGAAATTAATATTAACTAACATTAATAAATGCTGTAGAGTATTGTTCATTCTTAGTTCATGTTAGCGTAACCGATCATCAGTATCGACTCGTCCTTCAGTGAGGAAGCAGCGTGTTTACCTGAGTGTACTCGAACGACCTGTACGCCAGCAGCGACGTCACGCGCGTCGAGTTCTTGGAGAAGTGGCTGTCAAACTTAGGAGTGGGATCTATACATCTGGACATACAGTCATGCACACTCTTGACTTTACCCTGGAGGACACAAGATCGAACATTTCTCAGACTCCACAACACCACGACTTTCATCTGGACACAACACATCATCAGCTGCTGATGTACCTTTATGACTTTGAAGATGACGATGTTTCCCGTGGATCCAGGCTCGATGGGGCTGATCTGAAGCAGGTCAGAAAACTGACACAGGTAAACCCCTGCAACATCAACACATTCAGCATTCACTGGAGGAACAGCAGAGCACGACACGGCTCACACACAGCAGAGTCGGCACAAGGCTCACACACAGCAGAGTCGACACGGCTCACACACAGCAGAGTCGACACGGCTCACACACAGCAGAGTCGACACGGCTCACACACAGCAGAGTCGACACGGCTCACACACAGCAGAGTCGACACGGCTCACACACAGCAGAGTCGACACGGCTCACACACAGCAGAGTCGACACGGCTCACACACAGCAGAGTCGACACGGCTCACACACAGCAGAGTCGACACGGCTCACACACAGCAGAGTCGAGAGCGGCCGTATGCACTCACTCCGCAGACATGCAACCGGTATTTCATCAGTGCATTCCTGAGTGCATTGGTCATTTGGTAACCCTTTACTTGAAGGGGTGTGCATAAGACTGTCATGACACCTTCATAATCATGACATGACACATGTCATGAATATGAAGAAGGGTTTATGCATGTTTATGACAACTGTCATTAAGTGTCATTTGCTCAATTATGACATTTTGAATGCAAATTTGACATTGTTTGAGATGTCTTTGTTATGACAACTTGACATTACTAAGACAACACAACCTGTCATAAATATGTCATAAACATGACATAGCAGATGAATTATCAAACTTAAAGGGATACTCCACCAGTTTTTCTTATTAAACTATGTTATTCCCTTAACTAAGACGAGTTGATACATACCTCTCTCGTCTCAGTGCGTGCACTATATCGCTCTGTATTGCCGCAAAACTATGTTAGCACTTAGCTTAGCCCATGCATTAAATATGGGCCAAGCAGAGAAGCGACCAAACACTTCCACGTTTTCCCTATGTAAACACAGTTACTCGAGTAGTGTAACTTGACCTGGGCTGGTGACACAAAATAAACCGTTGCGCTTTTCTAAGCGTTTAAAATTGATGACTATATTGTATGGCGGAATACCATAACAAGTGCTTTTGAGCAGTTCGACTTGGCGCAATAATATCTTCACTAGTGAAAAGTCCTCTTACCGGCTCCCGCTTCCTCTCCCCCTCCCTCTGACATTTCCGTCAATACAACCAACGTGGCTTTTACTACCTGTGCTATTAGCAAACTGCAGATCATTTGCAATGGCGGACTTTGTAGATGATTATGACTTCTTTGTAGAAGACCCAGAGCCATATCTGTTTGAACCCGAGTACACGGAGGAGGAATTAGCTCTTATGGACCGTGAGAGGAAAGAAAGATATGATCCAGAACAGACCGGAGCTGGCGAAAGACCACGGGCAAACAGCAATTGGTGGTGCAAGTGTGACTGTTGCGAACAGATGCCGACCGAAATTGAGAGCCTGTGCTGTTTAGAATGCTAACTAGCTTCCAACAACCTGTTACTTCGTCAACTCCGCTCGAACTACTACTACCGGCGCATGTCACGTTGGTTGTATTGACGGAAATGTCAGAGGGAGGGGGAGAGGAAGCGGGAGCCGGTAAGAGGACTTTTCACTAGTGAAGATATTATTGCGCCAAGTCGAACTGCTCAAAAGCACTTGTTATGGTATTCCGCCATACAATATAGTCATCAATTTTAAACGCTTAGAAAAGCGCAACGGTTTATTTTGTGTCACCAGCCCAGGTCAAGTTACACTACTCGAGTAACTGTGTTTACATAGGGAAAACGTGGAAGTGTTTGGTCGCTTCTCTGCTTGGCCCATATTTAATGCATGGGCTAAGCTAAGTGCTAACATAGTTTTGCGGCAATACAGAGCGATATAGTGCACGCACTGAGACGAGAGAGGTATGTATCAACTCGTCTTAGTTAAGGGAATAACATAGTTTAATAAGAAAAACTGGTGGAGTATCCCTTTAAGAAAGCACTTAGCTTTATGGGTTAACATTACATTAAACTGTCAGGTGGTTGGTTTTGACATTGGCTGTCATGAAGCCATTATAACATTTTAATGACAAATTCAATGTGTACCACTGTAGTCGAGGTCAAGAAAAATATTCATGACACAGTTATAATGGCCTTATGACAGCCAATGTCAAAACCAACCACATGACAGTTTAATGTAATGTTAACCCATAAAGCTAAGTGCTTTCTTAAGTTTGATCATTCATCTGCTATGTCATGTTTATGACATTTATGACAGGTTATGATGTATTGTTGTATGTCAAGTTGTCAAACAAATACATCTCAAACAATGTCATTTTTTTTTTTTTAAATGTCATAATTGAGCAAATGACACTTAAAACAAACAAAAACAATGTATAAAGTTTATTTTAATTTTCAGTTTTTGGCTAAATGGATACTTTAATTTTGGTGTTTTGGTAAAAAAATAATAATTTCGGTACATCACTAATTATTATTACTATTATTTTAAATATTGTTTGTATTTTTATTAAATTGAAAAAAAAAATCATACAGAAACATTATTATACTAATAATTCTATTGTACTGTAAAATAAAACTTAATATTTATAAATAAAAACGAATTACTAATGTTTATAATAATACCAATAATAATGTAAAACTGCATGCAGAGCTTAAAGCTATTGGTGGATGACAGATTTATGATGATTCTCATGGTCAGATGGTGTGTGTGATGACGCACGGTGATGCGCTCGCGCCTTGGAGTGGCTTTGACGAGGCGTGGACCGGTACTCGTGTCGTACCTTTGAGTGTGTGTTGTGAATGTAGATGTAGTGTGAAGGTTTGACCTTTCGCTGGATTCCCCAGCATGTTCATCCAGCTGCTGCCCACAGACAGGCCTCTCTCACACACCACGGAGACCTGCACACACACACACACACCAGCGGTTACAGCAGAACCCCAGCACACGCTGCTATCAGCACTCAGAGGAGGACGAGGTTTACCTTCTGAGCGTCACACATGAGGAAGCAGAAGGATTCAGACAGCTCCTTCTCCGTGCGCCCGTCCAGCTTCAACTCCCGCCGCTTCTCCATGAACTGCACACACAACATCCCAACATCACTACACACACATATCCACACAAACGTGAAGTATTACTGTTCAAAATCCCATCTGTAGCTACACGCCTGCATCTCGGTTTACCACACTGTTCAGGAGGAATGAAGGATGAGATTAACCCTCTTTGTGCAGACGACAGTCTGAGAACACACACTGGGAGGATAACGGTGTATGACTGACGCTACAGTGCAATATTCTCCAGGAGTTTACACACTCCACATGCTGAATCAGGCAAACTCCCCCCGACGAGTGACACACACTGACGCTCTCCGGCGGCCGACACTGAAAACTACTGTTGCTTGCCTGTAATACGGTTTTACATTTATATTAGCTAGGTTTTAGCTGTAGTAGCAAAATTGGAATAGAGAATAGTTTTTTTTTTACTGCTATCTAACATTTTGGTTTCATGGCTGGTAAAAAAACATGAATGGCTAGTAAATTTTCTTAAGTCACTAGCCACTGGTATGTGTGCCAAATGGTTACTTTAAGCCCTGGATAGAACATGTGACGCGTGCCTGAACACCTCTGAGAGTGGCTTCGGTGTCTGACCACTACAGTCCCCTACACGTGCTTTATAATGAGGGCACAGCCAGGCAATCCGCTTGGAAATGATGTTCATGTGAATAGTTCACCCAAAAATGAACATTTACTGGTTATTTGCTCACCCCAAGACCATCCAAGATGTATATGACTTTCTTTCCTCAGCTGAAGAGAAATTAAATAAATGAATCAATAAATTATAGAAATTTTAACAGCCAATGCTGACCTTATTCCAGCTCTGCGAGTCTCGTGAACGTGCTTCACTGGGCTGGAACAAGGTGAGCATTGGTTGTTTAGTAGTATATCATTGTTTTCCTGAAAATTACAGATTGTTTCACTAGAGAAGACCCGTATTTGTCAGCTGGGGTCACGTGGAGCCCTTTGAAGCTACAAAAATATGGATTTTAGACCGTCAATATATTGGGCACCATTCACTTGCATTAGATCCTGGAATGTTACATTTTCTCCAAAACCTTCATTTCTCTTCGGCTGAGGAAAGAAAGACACATCTTGGATGGCCTTGGGCTGAGCAACTTATCAGGAAATGTTCATATTTGAGTGAACTATTCCTTCTAATGCCAGATGTCAAGCAAGCCTTAGAATAGCGGCACAGGAAACACTGTATTAAAGGGTTTTTTATGACGAATTGTTTGTCGAATCCGACGCCAAAAAAATAAAGAGTATTGAGTATTTACCCACTATACATCGCCTGTTAACTGTCAGTGACATTTGGCGTACATTTTATTGCCTTTTTTCCCTTTCACATATTTAATGATCATACATTAGTTGTCATTCAAAAGCTTAAACACTCAAAATTCATTCTGCGAAAAACTTTTTTAAATTGCTCAGGAAACTGTACTTTAAAACCTTTTAGCAGTCTCAATTTTTCTGATATCAACTTGAAATACACCTGGGCTAAACACATGGCTTTGATTTCTGCTCATGCTCAGACGCTGGAGGCAGTTACAGGTGTGGACCTACACACCGACACAAGGGCATGTTTGCTGGAACATCTGACCTCCTGGCCAAAACATCTGATCTGTTGAGTCTAGTGTGGTATTCCCTTCTCTTGTTAGGATGACCTTAAGCGTAGAACACAAACATCGCTAGACACGCGCAACAGGCTGTGTGTTCCTATACACCTGGAGAGTGTCTCACGCGGAGTGGCTTCTGTTAGACGTTACTGACTCTTGACACACAATCTACATGATTATTCTTTATATAGGTGTTCGAGCTCATTTATAGATCATATAAGAGTGCGTGCTCACGTCTTTCTCCAGAGGGTCGCTGTGCACGAGGCGAGGCTTGGAGTACAGGAACGTCCCGGCGGAGGAGCTGTCCTTATAGCTGGAGCTGAGGATCTGCTGGATCTCGGAGAACTCCCGGGAGTCCAGGGACACGTGCTGAAACAGAGCTGCGGACGGGAACAGAGGCGTCACCACACACACACACACACGACTGCTCAAACACATCACCTGTGGGAAACAACTAATGTACATATCTTATAACTATTGATGTGCGACTCATGCGCGGCACACAGGTGCTTTAGTGGATGATGGCTGTAAGTCAGTGACGCCCTCTGTTGGCAGGGAAAGCAAGATGGCGCTCAAACACGTCCGGTGGCTTCACCGCCTGACAGCAACTCATTTAATATATAGCTCATTTATATATAGCTCATTTAATATAGCTCATTTATATATATATATATATATAGCTCATTTATATATATATATATATATATATATATATATCATTTATATATATATATATAGCTCATTTATATATATAGCTCATTTATATATATAGCTCATTTATATATATAGCTCATTTATATATATATAGCTCATTTATATATATATAGCTCATTTATATATATATAGCTCATTTATATATAGCTCATTTATATATAGCTCATTTTTATATAGCTCATTTATATATAGCTCTATATATAGCTCATTTATATAACGCTCATTCATATATATAGCTCATTTATATAGCTCATTTATATATAGCTCATTTATATAGCTCATTTATATAAAGCTCATTTATATAAAGCTCATTTATATATAGCTCATTTATATATAGCTCATTTATATATAGCTCATTTATATATAGCTCATTCATATATAGCTCATTCATATATAGCTCATTCATATATAGCTCATTCATATATAGCTCATTCATATATATAGCTCATTCATATATATAGCTCATTTATATATATATGAGCTATATATATAGCTCATTTATATATATATGAGCTATATATATATAGCTCATTTATATATATAGCTCATTTATATATAGCTCATTTATATATAGCTCATTTATATATAGCTCATTTTTATATATAGCTCATTTATATATAGCTCATTCATATATAGCTCATTTATATATAGCTCATTTTTATATATAGCTCATTTATATATAGCTCATTCATATATAGCTCATTCATATATAGCTCATTCATATATAGCTCATTCATATATAGCCCATTCATATATAGCTCATTTATATATAGCTCATTTATATAGCTCATTTATATATAGCTCATTTATATAAAGCTCATTTATATAAAGCTCATTTATATAGCTCATTTATATAAAGCTCATTTATATAACGCTCACTTATATATAGCTCATTTATATAAAGCTCATTTATATAAAGCTCATTTATATAACGCTCATTTATATAACGCTCATTTATATAACGCTCATTTATATAACGCTCATTTATATAACGCTCACTTATATACAGCTCATTTATATAACGCTCATTTATATATAGCTCATTTATATAGCTCATTTATATATAGCTCATTTATATATAGCTCATTTATATAAAGCTCATTCATATATAGCTCATTCATATATAGCTCATTCATATATAGCTCATTCATATATAGCTCATTCATATATATAGCTCATTCATATATATAGCTCATTCATATATATAGCTCATTTATATATATATATATATGGGCTATATATATAGCTCATTTATATATATATGAGCTATATATATATATAGCTCATTTATATATATAGCTCATTTATATATAGCTCATTTATACAGTGGTGTGAATAAGTTATTACCCCCATGCTAAAGTTGCCTAAAAAGAGGAATAAAAAATCATCTTTTGGAAATTGGTCTTAATGCCTTAATTAGAAAAATGAGGAAAAATCCAGAGATTGGCATGGTGTTATTTCAGTTAGCCTAATAGCTGGTTTGATTTGCATTGAAAGATGATCTTATGGAAAGTACCCCATGCCAATCTCTAGGTATGGTGAAGGGAATGTGATGATGTGGGTCTATTTTAATTCCAAAGGCCAAGGGAACTTTATCAGGATGCATATTATCCTGGATCCATGAAATAACTGGCCTTTAAAAATAAAAATCTGCCTGACTCTATGGGAATTTAACATAGCCTGACTTATGCACCCTGTATTTTAAGGAAGAACATTTATTTATTTATGATACATTATTCATACACAAAGAAAATTGGTGTCCTTAAAAGGTTGGATTTTTCCTCATTTTTCTAATTAAGGCATTAAGATCAATTTCCAAAAGATGATTTTTTATTCCTCTTTTTAGGCAACTTTAGCATGGGGGTAATAACTTATTCACACCACTGTATATAGCTCCTTTATATATAGCTCCTTTATATATAGCTCCTTTATATATAGCTCCTTTATATATAGCTCATTTATATATAGCTCATTCATATATAGCTCATTCATATATAGCTCATTCATATATAGCCCATTTATATATAGCTCATTCATATATAGCTCATTTATATAGCTCATTTATATATAGCTCATTCATATAGCTCATTCATATAGCTCATTTATATATAGCTCATTCATATAGCTCATTTATATATAGCTCATTTATATATAGCTCATTTATATATAGCTCATTCATATATAGCTCATTCATATATAGCTCATTCATATATAGCTCATTCATATATAGCTCATTCATATATAGCCCATTTATATAGCTCATTTATATAAAGCTCATTCATATATAGCTCATTTATATATAGCTCATTTATATAGCTCATTTATATATAGCTCATTCATATATAGCTCATTTATATATAGCTCATTCATATAGCTCATTTATATATAGCTCATTTATATATAGCTCATTCATATATAGCTCATTCATATATAGCCCATTTATATAGCTCATTCATATATAGCTCATTCATATATAGCCCATTTATATAGCTCATTTATATATAGCTCATTCATATATAGCTCATTTATATAGCTCATTTATATATAGCTCATTCATATCGCTCATTTATATATAGCTCATTTATATATAGCTCATTTGTTACTCAAGAGTGCAACAGACTTGAAACACTATGACCACTATGTCTAATTGACACGCATCCTCGCACCGGCACTCTGTTAAAGCCACCATGAAATCTTAATTCTTCTCTCTTTTTTTAACAGAATATTGCAGTATTTATTATAAAGGATTCATCCATGCACATCATTTAAGTTCAATGATGAACTTATCGAACTTTAAAAGATACAAATCTTTTATCAAAATAATTTCCCCTCCCTCTTGCAGCGACACCTTTGATGGCGTGCCGTGTGTGAAGACTGTGCCGTGTGTGAAGACTGTGCCGTGTGTGAAGAGTGTGAAGACTGTGCCCTGTGTGAAGACTGTGCCATGTGTGAAGACTGTGCCGTGTGTGAAGAGTGTGAAGACTGTGCCGTGTGTGAAGAGTGTGCCGTGTGTGAAGAGTGTGAAGACTGTGCCGTGTGTGAAGACTGTGCCGTGTGTGAAGAGTGTGCCGTGTGTGAAGAGTGTGAAGACTGTGCCGTGTGTGAAGACTGTGCCGTGTGTGAAGAGTGTGAAGACTGTGCTGTGTGTGAAGACTGTGCCGTGTGTGAAGACTGTGCCATGTGTGAAGACTGTGCCGTGTGTGAAGAGTGTGAAGACTGTGCCGTGTGTGAAGAGTGTGAAGACTGTGCCGTGTGTGAAGACTGTGCCGTGTGTGAAGAGTGTGAAGACTGTGCTGTGTGTGAAGACTGTGCCGTGTGTGAAGACTGTGCCATGTGTGAAGACTGTGCCGTGTGTGAAGAGTGTGAAGACTGTGCCGTGTGTGAAGAGTGTGAAGACTGTGCCGTGTGTGAAGACTGTGCCGTGTGTGAAGAGTGTGAAGACTGTGCCGTGTGTGAAGAGTGTGAAGACTGTGCTGTGTGTGAAGACTGTGCCGTGTGTGAAGACTGTGCCGTGTGTGAAGAGTGTGAAGACTGTGCTGTGTGTGAAGACTGTGCCGTGTGTGAAGAGTGTGAAGACTGTGCCGTGTGTGAAGAGTGTGAAGACTGTGCCGTGTGTGAAGACTGTGCCGTGTGTGAAGAGTGTGAAGAGTGTGCTGTGTGTGAAGACTGTGCCGTGTGTGAAGAGTGTGCCGTGTGTGAAGACTGTGCCGTGTGTGAAGACTGTGCCGTGTGTGAAGAGTGTGAAGACTGTGCCGTGTGTGAAGAGTGTGAAGACTGTGCCGTGTGTGAAGACTGTGCCGTGTGTGAAGAGTGTGAAGACTGTGCTGTGTGTGAAGACTGTGCCGTGTGTGAAGACTGTGCCATGTGTGAAGACTGTGCCGTGTGTGAAGAGTGTGAAGACTGTGCCGTGTGTGAAGAGTGTGAAGACTGTGCCGTGTGTGAAGACTGTGCCGTGTGTGAAGAGTGTGAAGACTGTGCCGTGTGTGAAGAGTGTGAAGACTGTGCTGTGTGTGAAGACTGTGCCGTGTGTGAAGACTGTGCCGTGTGTGAAGAGTGTGAAGACTGTGCTGTGTGTGAAGACTGTGCCGTGTGTGAAGAGTGTGAAGACTGTGCCGTGTGTGAAGAGTGTGAAGACTGTGCCGTGTGTGAAGACTGTGCCGTGTGTGAAGAGTGTGAAGAGTGTGCTGTGTGTGAAGACTGTGCCGTGTGTGAAGAGTGTGCCGTGTGTGAAGACTGTGCCGTGTGTGAAGACTGTGCCGTGTGTGAAGAGTGTGCCGTGTGTGAAGACTGTGCCGTGTGTGAAGACTGTGCCGTGTGTGAAGAGTGTGCCGTGTGTGAAGACTGTGCCGTGTGTGAAGACTGTGCCGTGTGTGAAGACTGTGCCGTGTGTGAAGACTGTGCTGTGTGTGAAGAGTGTGAAGACTGTGCCGTGTGTGAAGACTGTGCCGTGTGTGAAGACTGTGCCGTGTGTGAAGACTGTGCCGTGTGTGAAGAGTGTGAAGACTGTGCTGTGTGTGAAGACTGTGCCGTGTGTGAAGAGTGTGAAGACTGTGCTGTCTGTGAAGACTGTGCCGTGTGTGAAGACTGTGCCGTGTGTGAAGACTGTGCCGTGTGTGAAGAGTGTGAAGACTGTGCCGTGTGTGAAGACTGTGCCGTGTGTGAAGACTGTGCCGTGTGTGAAGACTGTGAAGACTGTGCCGTGTGTGAAGACTGTGCCGTGTGTGAAGACTGTGCCGTGTGTGAAGACTGTGCCGTGTGTGAAGACTGTGCCGTGTGTGAAGACTGTGCCGTGTGTGAAGACTGTGCCGTGTGTGAAGACTGTGCCGTGTGTGAAGACTGTGAAGACTGTGCCGTGTGTGAAGACTGTGCCGTGTGTGAAGACTGTGCCGTGTGTGAAGACTGTGCCGTGTGTGAAGACTGTGCCGTGTGTGAAGACTGTGCCGTGTGTGAAGACTGTGCCGTGTGTGAAGAGTGTGAAGACTGTGCTGTGTGTGAAGACTGTGCCGTGTGTGAAGAGTGTGAAGACTGTGCTGTGTGTGAAGACTGTGCCGTGTGTGAAGACTGTGCCGTGTGTGAAGACTGTGCCGTGTGTGAAGACTGTGCCGTGTGTGAAGACTGTGCCGTGTGTGAAGAGTGTGAAGACTGTGCCGTGTGTGAAGACTGTGCCGTGTGTGAAGACTGTGCCGTGTGTGAAGACTGTGCCGTGTGTGAAGACTGTGAAGACTGTGCCGTGTGTGAAGACTGTGCCGTGTGTGAAGACTGTGCCGTGTGTGAAGACTGTGCCGTGTGTGAAGACTGTGCCGTGTGTGAAGACTGTGCCGTGTGTGAAGACTGTGCCGTGTGTGAATGAAAAATGACTGGACTATATTGGAGTCTTTCATATTATAATACTTTTGGGCAATGAAAGATTATTTATAGCTTTTCTTGTTCTGTCCTCAGTTGCTGCCTCATTAAACAGCTGTGCTATACATTTAAAAGAAATTTCTTTTAAATGTATATTATATATAAATATACTTTTTTTTAATTAATGTATTTTACAACAATACAAAGAGCAATGTGTACCATTTTAACACATTTAGTGCTACACTTATTCACTTATTTGTTTTCCCACTAAATGTTTTTTCACTAAACGTTCAGATTATTGTGCACTCATGATTTTTCTTGAGTAACTTTTGCTGCTGAACTTTCCACTAATCTAGTTTATAATAGTATTTTGTCATAGATTATGATTATATAATTTTTTCATTTTGTTGGTTTTCTTTATAATGATGTTTAACACACAAAATAATGATTATCAGTTCAACACACAGAGGTATAGAAATACTACACTGAATGAAAAAGAACTGCTGATATCGGATCAGCATCGGCAGGTACTCAGAGTGCATCCCTAGCTCATGCTCCCCTGACGCTTGCGTTGTGAAACTGTTTAAATCAAAGACTTTAGGGAGAGAGCTGCTGCCATGTGACGTACAGTAGCCTATGGAGCCGCACTTCACAAACAGTCTTTAACCACACATTATCATTATTTATGTGTTACAAACATTTAAATGACAGGGGATAAGAGTGTACTATTATAAAACGTTATAGCTTGGGTATTTAAACACTGATGTCTACGGTAGAGATCAAAATAAGAGAAATTCATCTTTTGAAAATATTTTGACACGTGTAGGCCTATGTATTGAATTGCTTTACGCTAAGAGGTGGCGATGAGTGTTTGTCCTTGAATCATTCATTTGAAAGATTTATTTACCAACGCTGATTCACCCAATAACGATACGTCTTTATAAATGAGACATTGACACCATTCAATTTTTTTATTTTATTATTTCATTCAAATTATTATTATTTTTTTTTAATAGACTAAAGCACTAAACATTTTGTCAGAAGTTTGCATGTTATTTTGTTTGATTGTCTAATGTTTTTTTCTTCAGAATTGTGGTTCTCAATTTATCCAGAATCGTGCATTCTTTGTGTTCTTTGTGAATAATTTTCGGAGCCTGATGAAGTCGGTATAAATATGTGTTTAATACTACAAAATATGCCCGATGTTACAGTCACTGCACTTGCCGCCCAGAACACAAGAGAACATCCCAATCGAGTGAAGAGATTTGTGGAAACTGAAATGGAAGCACATCTTACCTAATTCAGACTAAAACATCTATTTAGCCTCACATACTGACTTTATTTGTAGTTCATACTGTTTTAATACCCTGTATTTTCTTTCTCATTTTTAGGAAAAGCACTTAATTACCATTGTTTATTTCTATACCAAATGTCCTACACTTGCAATAAAGCTAAAAATATAAACAACTACATCATTATGTTGATATCCTATATTTTTACAATAAAACTTACGACAAACATGTCTTCTAATATCCTCAGTTGTTGCGTATACCGAGCTGCATCGAACACATTTGTAAAATACTTTTTGAACCCATTGTGCGAGTTCACTTTAATACCGTGTGCTTTATATACATGTTGCTGCTGATTGGACTGCAGTTCTGACACACCCACCAAACAAGAGAAAACGTATCTCAAACCCCGGTGCACACCGGTGCACGCCGTTTCCAGGAAACATGACGTTCAACCCGGAAACCGTAGCAAAACATTGCGCACCGTTTTGAACTTGAACGTGCCCCTGACCAATCAGAGCAGAGTAGACCAATCACAACATACTGGGTCATCTGACCAATCAGAGCAGAGTAGACCAATCACAACATACTGGGTCATCTGACCAATCAGAGCAGAGTAGACCAATCACAACATACTGGGTCATCTGACCAATCAGAGAAGAGTAGACCAATCACAAGAGACTGGGTCATCGGACCAATCAGAGCAGAGTAGACCAATCACAACATACTGGGTCATCTGACCAATCAGAGCAGAGTAGACCAATCACAACATACTGGGTCATCTGACCAATCAGAGCAGAGTAGACCAATCACAAGAGACTGGGTCTTCTGACCAATCAGAGCAGAGTAGACCAATCACAACAGACTGGGTCATCTGACCAATCAGAGCAGAGTAGACCAATCACAACAGACTGGGTCATCTGACCAATCAGAGCAGAGTAGACCAATCACAAGAGACTGGGTCTTCTGACCAATCAGAGCAGAGTAGACCAATCACAACAGACTGGGTCATCTGACCAATCAGAGCAGAGTAGACCAATCACAAGAGACTGGGTCTTCTGACCAATCAGAGCAGAGTAGACCAATCACAACAGACTGGGTCATCTGACCAATCAGAGCAGAGTAGACCAATCACAAGAGACTGGGTCTTCTGACCAATCAGAGCAGAGTAGACCAATCACAACAGACTGGGTCATCGACCAATCAGAGCAGAGTAGACCAATCACAACAGACTGGGACATCTGACCAATCAGAGAAGAGTAGACCAATCACATCTGACCAATCAGAGCAGAGTAGACCAATCACAACAGACTGGGTCATCTGACCAATCAGAGCAGAGTAGACCAATCACAACAGACTGGGTCATCTGACCAATCAGAGCAGAGTAGACCAATCACAACAGACTGGGTCATCTGACCAATCAGAGCAGAGTAGACCAATCACAACAGAGTAGTCTCGTGGAAAGGAGGGATTTAGAGAGAGTGAATCTTTGAATTAACAGTTTTCAGAAATCTATGTTGTTTTCTTCCCTTTTATGCATGTAAATTTATTGTCAGTGATCTCCTAAACAAAATTAGGAGCCTTTAATTAAAATAGCACAAGGCGTGAAACTGTGTGAGGCCATGGGGTTTACAACGGCTGCCAGAATCACAGTGTTATTATTATATCAGTGATCAGTATCTTCCTTAAATTTCCTGATTGGTGCAATTACTATTATTGACAATTATTATGTCCAAACTCATCTGTGATGTGCATGATAATGTGTGTTTGTTTGGATCACACATGAGCTTGGTAGGAGAATTTTAGAATAACGACTCATGGCATGTCAGCAGTTAACAACTGCAGTTCTGCGAGTCATATGTTACGCCACTTCTTTGCACATGCTCAGTCTTTGCACGTTTTTGAGCCTTGCCAATTTAAACATTCAAGCGCAAGACGCGAAAGAGAACTCGCTCGCGCTGTGTGAGAAGTTGTGTGTGCGTGAACTGCACATCCGAAGCCAAGCAAGTGAATACTGAGTTCAGCCGTCTTTCACGTCTTATTGCGCTTGAACCCACAATTTCACACAAAATTATATCAAATGGTCCATCTTGGCTAGTATCCTAGTAAACATAGTCCGTTATGTCTTAAGTGAACGTAAACAGTGGAGAAAGAAAAGTGTGTATCAGTTATCATAAACAGTATCAGTATATTGGACCTGTGCATCGCTCTTAAAGGGACAGCAGCCTAATATTCCTGCTTCTGTGTTTACTGTTCAAACAACTGACTCGCTGCAACAAACACAATGCTCTCGGCTGAATAACTTTTGTAACTTTAATGAGTATTCAGCTATATTTAATTTATACAGTGAAGACAATGCCGTGTTATTTTACATTTGATTAGGCTACTCTATTCAATTCCTGTACCTCATCTGTACTGTTAGATTTACCCGTAAAACCCGAAAAGCACTGTTTATTTCATTTGCATCTTTGCTCTATTGTGTTTATTTGTTCTTAGTTTATTACAGACTGTTTACTCGACTTTAATAGTGCATGAAGTTTATATTTTATATATTTATGTCAATTGTTTATGTGCATTGTTCTGGCATTCCATGTAAAAAAATCTGGTGAGTAAAATAAAAAATGTACTAGCCAATGGCGACTCGAGCTTCAGTGTGTCTGTAGTGGGTTGATTTTTGTTTAAATATATGTTTATTGGTAATAGGCCTATACCCTAAAGTGTGATATACAGTATAACAGTTATATAACATAATAAATAACTATATAGAATAGTTTACTCAAAAGGACTTAAATGTAAAAAATAATTAGACTACTTGAAATCACTACGATTAAAATGTTTGCAAAGAATCTTTGCTTGAATAAAACTGTTTGAAAATCTTTAAATGCATGAATGAAAGTTTAGAATGTGTGAACAGAATATTCAAGTTTTAAAATGATTGCACATAAATCTTTGTAGGGTCAAAACAGAATATGAATGAAAACAGAATGACTGGTAAGTTTAAATAAATTCCTCCATCCTATTAACTTCTAAAGTAAAATATTCATAAAACAGAAAGATATGTAGTGTTCCCCACTGTTCCCCAGTGACATACGGGTGTGGCAGAGCAACCTGTTACCTGAGGGAGGGTGTGTGTATACACACACACACGCACACACACACACACACACAGAGAGAGATATGTTATGTTACAGTATATCTTATATTATGGGCTGATGGACAGGATCTCCATGTATCCTGTCATGAATTACTGCTCTGCACACTAACGCGCCTGTGCTGCACAGTGCAGATGTCTATGTAGAGAGCTCACTACAACTAACACACAGACTGGGTGTCTTCAGTCCCAGTAACGGGGAAAGAGAAAGAAAGCGGGCCAGCGCACCTCTCTTTTCTCTGCTCTTCCGGGGGATGTGGAAGTTCAGTCGCGGCTGCTCTTCGGCTGGTTTCGCGGCCCGTGAGACTCTCTTGAGCCGCTTCTCTTCATCGGGACCGTCCGGGCATCCACACTCTTCCTCCGGGCCGCCATTTTGGCTCCATGAAGGCGCAGCAGGATCGTGCTTCTCTTTGTCGCTGGTTTTGCCTCCTCGATGCTCCATGGCTGCTTTATTCACGAGCTCCAGACATGAGTGTGTTCTCCTCGCAGCGCTGAAAGCTGGAGGCAGTGCGGTGTTTCTGTCTGCTGAATGTGCCTCACAACACACATAAACACACACGCATGTACATGCCCACTCATAGCCGCAATGTGTGTGTGAGTGTGACCGGATCGCAGCAGCGCCGCCCAGCGGGCTCCATCTTCATTTAAATAAGAACAAAACATACATTAGCATAGCATACAGGAGTGCATGTTATGGGTAAACGAAAGCGAGAGAAGAAAGGAAGAGAAAGAAAGAAAGAAAGAAAGAAAGAAAGAAAGAAAGAAAGAAAGAAAGAAAGAAAGAAAGAAAGAAAGAAAGAAAGAAAGAAAGAAAGAAAGAAAGGCATTTTACAAAAAAGCTTTTACTCATTAAACAGCTGTGTAGTTTTTACTTTTGATATAGTTTCTAAATATATTTTAACATCAATTTTAAATTGTATAAAATCATTTCATTTGACTTCATGTATAGTCCAGTCATTTTATGAAAAAAGGTTGAACAAATTGCAACAGAAGCAAACTCAACTTATTTTGTATCCTCAATATGTCCTGAGTAAGGGGGAAAAGCCCCGAAGAATCCCATTAGAGAAAAGTTTAGAAAAAGGCCCAAATATAGGCTACTCTATTCATACGCCTATTCATTCTGTTTCTCACGTGAAAAGGGTAAACATTTTAACCTTTAGATATCTCCATGAAAATTACTGAGCTGATTACTTACATCAAGACACAAAAAATGTATTACAAGTTTTTTGAAATTGTTTGTTAACTTGGGGAAACGGTGCATAATATAATTACGTATGTGCTAATTTGCATAAATACCACAACAGATCTAAACATTGGGTATAGCCAGGTGAAAAAATGTCTTGTTGAATCTAGTTGACAATGACATCTTACAGTAAAATACTTAATGTTAAGGTCTGAAGGGAACGCATTTAGGCTACCCATGAGCATTAATACAGATGCAGGAAGAAGTAGCCTTTATTCATATTGCAGAGATGGGGTTCGGGGCTGGGGCCGGATGAGTCTGAGGGAAGAACAGGAGACACGGGTAAGGAGAATGCATGGGTAAAATAAAAAGTGTCTGGATCAAACAATCAAATTAATCCATGTAGGAGAAACAAAAGGAAATCTTTCTTACCTGAGTAACAGTTGAGTGGGCCTTGAATGAATGACTGAATCTCTGCCCCTTATGGGGACATTTGTTTGCCTCTATAGTCTTTTACTGTAAGATGTCAACAAGATTCTACAAGACATTTTCACCTGGATATACCCAATGTTTAGATATGTTGTGTTATAAAATGTCTCTGTCTTTTATTTACTCAGATATGCCCTGTTGTATTATAACTATTAGGCCTATTTCTATTTTTGTAACATGTCCAAAGATTGTAAGATAATATTTGTCTGTATGAGCTGTGATGAGATACCAGTACCACAGTTGTTATTGTAAAAAAAAAATTAAAATGAATAAAAACATTACAAAAAAAGAAATGTTGTGTTATTTATGCAAATTAGCACATACGTAATTAGATTATACACCGTTTGCCCATTTCAAAAAACTTGTCATACATTTTTTGTTTGTCTTGATGTAAGTAATCAACTCAGTAATTTTCATGGTGATATCTAAAGGTCAAAATGTTACCCTATTAACGTGAGAAACAGAATGAATAGGCGTATGAATAGAGTATATTTGGGTCTTTTTCTAAACTTTCCCCTAATGGGATTCTTCGGGGCTTTTTCCCCTTACTCAGGACATATTGAGGATTAATCAGTTGAGTTTGCTTCTGTTGCAATTTGTTCAAGGTTGACCCCCATTTTGGCTTAAAATGAATATTATAGTAACCATAGATGAATATCTATGATAGTAAAGGGCAACTAGAATAATTAAATCAAATATAAACAAAAGATTGAGGCTCCATCAAAACCCTCTGAGCGCCTCCTGCAGGTCCAGTGCTGAACTACAGAAAGTCCCTCAGTTTATCAACAAATAGAAATGTTATCGATATATCATGTTCAAACAGCACATATACACAGTATAAATTCAAAATATTATTATATTAATTTAGAATATATATATATATATATATATATATATATATATATATATATATATATATATATATATGAATAGTACATAAACCATTATCTGAAAAGTTTGTGTAGTGCTTGCAGAACACAATACGGCAGTGTCACAGTTGGCCTGACCCTAACACTTTCCCAGAATTTAAACTCGTCATAAAATGAAACTTGCCATACTCTTTTCTTCTCAATTGTTTGATGTTAATCTGAGTGAAATGGCTTCTTGAACAAGAAAATATGTAGGGCGGAGCTTGATTTTGGAGATGGTCCTTACTGCAGAACACGAAATCCACCTTACATATACCTAATCCTACCCATCTCCGCCCCCTGATCCCTAACCGCACCCCTAATCCTACCCATCTCCGCCCCCTGATCCCTAACCGCACCCCTAATCCTACCCATCTCCGCCCCCTGATCCCTAACCGCACCCCTAATCCTACCCATCTCCGCCCCCTGATCCCTAACCGCACCCCTAATCCTACCCATCTCCGCCCCCTGATCCCTAACCGCCCCCCTAATCCTACCCATCTCCACCCCTGATCCCTAACCCCACCCCTAATCCTACCCATCTCCGCCCCCTGATCCCTAACCGCACCCCTAATCCTACCCATCTCCGCCCCCTGATCCCTAACCGCACCCCTAATCCTACCCATCTCCGCCCCCTGATCCCTAACCCCACCCCTAATCCTACCCATCTCCGCCCCCTGATCCCTAACCGCACCCCTAATCCTACCCATCTCCACCCCTGATCCCTAACCCCAGCCCTAATCCTACCCATCTCTGCCCCCTGATCCCTAACCCCACCCCTAATCCTACCCATCTCCACCCCCTGATCCCTAACCCCACCCCTAATCCTACCCATCTCCGCCCCCTGTTCCCTAACCCCACCCCTAATCCTACCCATCTCCGCCCCCTGATCCCTAACCGCACCCCTAATCCTACCCATCTCCGCCCCCTGATCCCTAACCGCACCCCTAATCCTACCCATCTCCGCCCCCTGATCCCTAACCGCACCCCTAATCCTACCCATCTCCACCCCTGATCCCTAACCCCACCCCTAATCCTACCCATCTCCGCCCCCTGATCCCTAACCGCACCCCTAATCCTACCCATCTCCGCCCCCTGATCCCTAACCCCACCCCTAATCCTACACATCTCCGCCCCCTGATCCCTAACCCCACCCCTAATCCTACACATCTCCGCCCCCTGATCCCTAATCCCACATCTAAACCTACCCATCTCAACCCCTTAGATCTGGATCCAACTCCGCCCCCTGGATCTCGTGTCCTGCAATGGGAGGTGCTACTGTGATTTTGTCCATGATGAATTGATTGAATGGTTGTGGTTTGCAATTTGTGGATCTCATGTGATTGACAGGTTGAGGACAGCCCCGCCCAAATATACGGATTTGACTCAAGCCTAAAGCGCAACTTACTCGAGTAATGTGACGCACTGCTGACATTTCTGCTAGGCCATGATGCACAACGCTACTTCTGATGTCATGAGTTGCGTAAGTTGCCCTTTAGGTGAAAGTAGAGACTGCGTGCGGCCGTTTGGCCGGAAGCTTGAATTTATAGTTTGTAACGTGTTAAATATGGATGTTTTTGATGGATAGATGCACTTTTATCATGGATAGATGCACTTTTATGATGGATAGATGCACTTTTATCATGGATAGATGCACTTTTATGATGGATAGATGCACTTTTATGATGGATAGATGCACTTTTATGATGGATAGATGCACTTTTATGATGGACAGATGCACTTTTATCATGAATAGATGCACTTTTATCATGGATAGATGCACTTTTATCATGGATAGATGCACTTTTATGATGGATAGATGCACTTTTATCATGGACAGATGCACTTTTATCATGGATAGATGCACTTTTATGATGGATAGATGCACTTTTATCATGAATAGACGCACTTTTATGATGGATAGATGCACTTTTATGATGGATAGATGCACTTTTATCATGGACAGATGCACTTTTATCATGGATAGATGCACTTTTATGATGGATAGATGCACTTTTATCATGAATAGACGCACTTTTATGATGGATAGATGCACTTTTATGATGGATAGATGCACTTTTATCATGGACAGATGCACTTTTATGATGGATAGATGCACTTTTATGATGGATAGATGCACTTTTATCATGGATAGATGCACTTTTATCATGGATAGATGCACTTTTATGATGGATAGACGCACTTTTATCATGGATAGATGCACTTTTATGATGGATAGATGCACTTTTATCATGGATAGATGCACTTTTATCATGGATAGATGCACTTTTATGATGGATAGATGCACTTTTATGATGGATAGACGCACTTTTATCATGGATAGATGCACTTTTATGATGGATAGATGCACTTTTATCATGAGCCGCTTTCCGACCAAGTAGTTACAGGAACTTAGTTATAGGAACTGTCCACTTCTAAACAGTTCTAAGAACTACTCTCCCCCAAACTCGGTTTTGCTTTTTGCGTTCGCACTGGCCAAGTGGCCATAGGAACTGGTAGGAGGGGTAAGGGAGTGACGCAAGCACGGCGGCGGCGGCGGCGCCACATACAACAACAACAAACCAGCGTGGAGGAGGCTATCGGAATGTTCCTGTTCTGCCTTGCCGGGACCTTAATAACGGAGTACGAACGGCGGCGTTTAAAGATCTTGAGTTCTGTACAGAGAAACACAGAAGACGAAGGCACCAGCGTAATATGATCTTAAGTAATATGATGGAAGAAGATAGAAGAGCAGAGCGCAGGAGGCAAACAAAACGACGGGTAAGTTTAGCAAGCATTAGCAATTAGCTGGTTGAATGCGTTATGTTTGTCTTAAGTTATGAGTTAGCATAGCCTACATAGGCGAATTGCAACAGACAGTGAAGAAAATGTGTTGACAGTGGGTGTGACTTATAAGTTGAACCAATCAACGTAGACCTAGGGAAAGGGAACTAAAAAAGTCCTCGCTCTAGACTAGGTACTGAAAGAGTTATAGGAACTACGGTCTGAGGAACTAAAAAATCCCTAACTTAGTCCGGTCGGAACACGCGAAAAAAAGGGTTATAGGAACGTTAGGTTCTAGGAACTGCAAAAGTCCCTCCGGTCGGAAAGCGGCTATAGATAGATGCACTTTTATGATGGATAGATGCACTTTTATGATGGATAGATGCACTTTTATGATGGATAGATGCACTTTTATGATGGATAGATGCACTTTTATCATGTATAGATGCACTTTTATGATGGACAGATGCACTTTTATGATGGATAGATACACTTTTATCATGGATAGATGCACTTTTATCATGGATAGATGCCCTTTTATCATGGATAGATGCCCTTTTATCATGGATAGATGCACTTTTATGATGGATAGATGCACTTTTATCATGGATAGATGCACTTTTATCATGGATAGATGCACTTTTATCATGGATAGATGCACTTTTATCATGGATAGATGCACTTTTATCATGGATAGATGCACTTTTATGATGGATAGATGCACTTTTATGATGGATAGATGCACTTTTATCATGGATAGATGCACTTTTATCATGGATAGATGCACTTTTATCATGGATAGATGCACTTTTATCATGGATAGATGCACTTTTATGATGGATAGATGCACTTTTATGATGGATAGATGCACTTTTATCATGGATAGATGCACTTTTATGATGGATAGATGCACTTTTATGATGGATAGATGCACTTATCATGATAGATGCACTTTTATGATGGATAGATGCACTTTTATCATGGATAGATGCACTTTTATCATGGATAGACGCAGTTTTATGATGGATAGATGCACTTTTATGATGATAGATGCACTTTTATGATGATAGATGCACTTTTATCATGGATAGATGCACTTTTATCATGGATAGACGCAGTTTTATGATGGACAGATGCACTTTTATGATGGATAGATACACTTTTATCATGGATAGATGCACTTTTATCATGGATAGATGCCCTTTTATCATGGATAGATACACTTTTATGATGGATAGATGCACTTTTATCATGGATAGATGCACTTTTATCATGGATAGATGCACTTTTATCATGGATAGATGCACTTTTATCATGGATAGATGCACTTTTATCATGGATAGATGCACTTTTATGATGGATAGATGCACTTTTATGATGGATAGATGCACTTTTATCATGGATAGATGCACTTTTATCATGGATAGATGCACTTTTATGATAGATAGATGCACTTTTATCATGGATAGATGCACTTTTATCATGGATAGATGCACTTTTATGATGGATAGATGCACTTTTATCATGGATAGATGCACTTTTATGATAGATAGATGCACTTTTATCATGGATAGATGCACTTTTATCATGGATAGATGCACTTTTATGATGGATAGATGCACTTTTATGATAGATAGATGCACTTTTATCATGGATAGATGCACTTTTATCATGGATAGATGCACTTTTATGATGGATAGATGCACTTTTATGATGGATAGATGCACTTATCATGATAGATGCACTTTTATGATGGATAGATGCACTTTTATCATGGATAGATGCACTTTTATCATGGATAGACGCAGTTTTATGATGGATAGATGCACTTTTATCATGGATAGATGCACTTTTATCATGGATAGATGCACTTTTATGATGGATAGATGCCCTTTTATGATGGATAGATGCACTTTTATCATGGATAGATACACTTTTATCATGGATAGATGCACTTTTATTATGGATAGATGCACTTTAATCATGGATAGATGCACTTTAATCATGGATAGATGCACTTTTATCATGGATAGATGCACTTTTATGATGGATAGATGCACTTTTATGATGGACAGATGCACTTTTATCATGGACAGATGCACTTTTATGATGGATAGATGCACTTTTATGATGGATAGATGCACTTTTATCATGGATAGATGCACTTTTATGATGGATAAATGCACTTTTATCATGGATAGATGCACTTTTATGATGGATAGATGCACTTTTATGATGGATAGATGCACTTTTATGATGGATAGATGCACTTTTATCATGGATAGATGCACTTTTATGATGGATAGACGCACTTTTATCATGGATAGATGCACTTTTATCATGGATAGATGCACTTTTATCATGGATAGACGCACTTTTATCATGGATAGATGCACTTTTATCATGATAGATGCACTTTTATCATGGATAGATGCACTTTTATCATGGATAGACGCACTTTTATCATGGATAGATGCACTTTTATCATGATAGATGCACTTTTATCATGGATAGATGCACTTTTATGATGGATAGATGCACTTTTATCATGGATAGATGCACTTTTATCATGGATAGATGCACTTTTACGATGGATAGATGCACTTTTATCATGGACAGATGCACTTTTATCATGGACAGATGCACTTTTATCATGGACAGATGCACTTTTATCATGGATAGACGCACTTTTATGATGGATAGATGCACTTTTATGATGGATAGATGCACTTTTATGATGGACAGATGCACTTTTATCATGGATAGCTGCACTTTTATCATGGACTGGATAGATGCACTTTTATCATGATAGATGCACTTTTATCATGGATAGATGCACTTTTATCATGGATAGACGCACTTTTATCATGGATAGATGCACTTTTATCATGATAGATGCACTTTTATCATGGATAGATGCTGTTTTATGATGGATAGATGCACTTTTATGATGGATAGATGCTGTTTTATGATGGACAGATGCACTTTTATGATGGATAGATGCACTTTTATCATGGATAAATGCACTTTTATGATGGATAGATGCACTTTTATCATGGACAGATGCACTTTTATCATGGACAGATGCACTTTTATCATGGACAGATGCACTTTTATCATGGATAGACGCACTTTTATGATGGATAGATGCACTTTTATGATGGATAGATGCACTTTTATGATGGATAGATGCACTTTTATCATGGATAGATGCACTTTTATGATGGATAGATGCACTTGTATCATGGATAGATGCACTTTTATCATGGATAGATGCACTTTTATCATGGATAGATGCACTTTTATCATGGATAGATGCACTTTTATGATGGATAGATGCACTTTTATCATGGATAGGTGCACTTTTATGATGGATAGATGCACTTTTATGATGGATAGATGCACTTTTATCATGGATAGATGCACTTTTATCATGGATAGATGCACTTTTATTTTCTCATAGATAGACGCACTTTTCTCATGGATAGATGCACTTTTATGAGCTTCAATCTGATGTTTGCAAACCACTGCCCTTATAAAGCTTGGAATTTTGCTGGATTTTTCAATATAACTCTGATTGTATTCGTCTGAAAGAAGAAAGTCATGTACACCTAGGATGACTTGAGGGTGAGTAAATCATGGGGAATTTTTCCTTTTTGGGTGAACTATCCCTTTAAACATGAACTTCCATCAATGGTTTTACCTTTAAAATGAATGTAGACTAAGAAAAAAACCTTAAGCTTACAAAGTAAACTGAATTATGCATCTGTGCATAAAAATCTCTCACAAGGATTGTATTCTTAAACATTTCAGTGTACTATTTAAACAAGAGAGGCAGAACTGCTAAACTGCCTTTCATCTGTTGTGTTATTGTTCTCCAGCCTCATGAGTGTGTGTGTAATTATCCGTACACACACACTTGAGCATGTGAGGAAGGGTGTGTAAGTGTCAGGGGGAGGCAGACTGAAACACACCGGAGAGGAGTGTGATCTTCAGGGATATGAGACAGATGTCAGACTGCTCTTGCATCATCAACAGAAGCCGTGCGCTCGCTGATCCGGCCGGAGCTTCAGTCCGTCCTCAACAACAACACATGCAATTACACCTTTACACTGACCGTTTATAAATGAAAAGTTGTTCAAAATAAATAAAAATGATTAAAGGTTTTCACCATTACCTCTGCACTGAGATTTGTTTAACACACTACTGTTCAACAGTTTGGGCTCGGTCTGATTTTTCTTTTAAAGAAATAAAATACATTTATTCGGCAAGGATGCACTTAAATTGATCAAAAGTGACAGTGAAGATGTTTGCACGGTATATTTATATAAATATATATATATCAAATAAATGCTGTTCCTTTTAACTTTCCATTCATCAAAGAATCCATTTTTTTCCACAGAAACATGAAGCAGCACAACTATTTTTAACATTGATAATAATTAGAACAAAATGAGCATCACGTGATTTACTGCAGGAATGATGCTGAACATTCAACATTAAAAACATTCAATAATCTTAAAGACCACAAACATTTGATTATTCCATATGCAGTCAAATGGGGGGCTGTAAGAAAATGGAAAAAAGAAAACGTGAAGCTAAAATGAATAGATGATGTAAGCATGATTCGTATAATCTTAGACCTGTACATTTCTGATATGGACATTGTCTGTACAGCTGCTTTGAAACGATATGTATTGTGCAAATAACTGATTTGAATGGATTGTGAATACTTTAGGAGGTTGTATCTCGATTGTCACGTCAGTTGGTTCCCTGCGGTCCTCATTATGAACGCGTGACACACTGCGCGAGAGGGACTCATTATTTCCCTTTGTGTAAAGATGGTAAACACTCAAAGCTCAGACATCACACATTCACGTCAAAATATTTCCTAAAGCGCTTCAGAGCTTCACAAATAACATGTACAATTCTCAAACAACGACACTAATTTAAAATGATCACAGCCAATATCTAAGAGTGAGAAATAAGGATTTCTAAAATGTTTATTTGATTTTGTTGACAATATTGACAATGACTAATATGACTAATGACTTTTTTTTGTCTGATGACAGACCGCCCCACTCTTCCACACGAGCTCCATCCAATCGCTTCCTTTTAATCCGACAACAACAGTAAATCAGCTGAAAAACAACCTATAAATAAACATCTTACATCATACATTTCAATACAATACTTGAGGGAAAATGAATGTAAAAGAAACAGAATAAAATACTTTTTTGGATAGTTTTTATAAACTGAATGTTGCACATCTGGAACTCAACACAAGGCCTGGTGAGTAAACCTGAACTCACTCAAAGCACCAAACACGTTTTGGCGAAGCTCGTGTTCTTACAGCACAGGTTTCGGCGGCGCACACAAACACTGATAGAGATGTTGCTGAGCTACATGGCACAAGAGACGTTCAGTTGCAGTTTATGCTACATTGCAGTCCAACAGAACACAGAATGCATGTATAAAATCGATATTTCTGCCACAATGTCAATCACAGGTTCAGGAAATGACTGAGTAAAGCGTTCTCCGCTGCCATACAATTCAGAGCTGAGCTACTCTCTGAATCAAACAGGGTTTTCCCCCAAACTGGAGTCGATTCTTCAACACAAGTAATAACATTCATCCTTCCTCTGAAGTGGATGGCAGGAGAACCGCTGTTTGTGGCTCTGACATCGATGCGCAATGCTGTAATCGTACAGTGCTGAGACATACGAGATGAATGTGTGTGATATACAATCCTTCCCCAGAGCACCGCGCACAAACACTACCATCGCCCTTTGTTGCGAAAACATTCGACTGGTCATTTTTTATTGGTGATCACTGAATGAACATCTGAACATGTGTGTGTGTGACTGTATTCATTCAGTGCGCTCTACTGTAAAACGGCCCAGCGTCACAGGATGTGGAATGGCAGAAAGCTCATCCTCGGTGACTTTCAGTGGACAAACGGTCAGTTAACAAAACAACAGCACAGTGAAAGAAAGGCACAAGTATAACATAGAAGTTGAGGAACACTGAGAAACAAAGGTAGTGTCAATTCCAGAGAAGTGCTTCCTGCGAACGGTGGCATTTCCGAAACACAATACTGAGAGGATCGCTGGTTAGCAGGATCGTGAGAGTTTCTGCACTGGACGAGGGGTTTACGTGTGTGTGCGCTCAGTGCTCAGACCCAGGCTGGCCTCAGTGGTGTCCATCACGCTGCAGTCCACACACCGCCGCGCTCCTGCTTGGGCCTGGCGGATGCAGTTGAGCCACTGCTGTTTGTTGAAGGCATCGCTGGCCTGGAACGAGTGCGACTGCAGTTGTCCTCCACTGCGAAACACCACCCGGAAAAAGTTCTTGGCTGGACGAGGACAAACAGAGTTTGACATGTTTATGGCAGGCGTGTATAGCTTTTCACAGTTTTTTATACACTACAAGTCACCAGTTTTTGATCGGTAAGATTGTTAATGTTTTTAAAAGAAGTGTCTTCTGCTCAGCAAGGCTGCATTTATTTGATTAAAAATACCCCCAAAATAGTAATATTATGAAAAATTATTACAATTTAAAATAGCAGTTTTCTATGTGAATACATAGTAGAGTGTCATTTATTCATTTATGTGTAAAATAAAGCTTTTGGAACATTAAACACTACCGTTCAAAAGTTTGGGGTCAATAAGAATCTTTTTTTGGGGGGTGGGGGGCATAAATAAAATAAATCAATACTTTTATTCATCAAGTATGAATTAAATTGATCAAAAGCTACGGTAAAGACATTCATAATGTTATTACAGATTCTATTTAAAATAAATGCTATTCTTTTGAACTTTCTATTCATCAAAGATTCCTGAAAAAATTTGTACACAACTGTTTTCAACATTGATAATAATAATGAATGTTTTTTGAGCATCAAATCCTCATATTAGAGTGATTTTTGAAGGATCATGTGACACTGAAGACCGGAGTAATGATGCTGGAAACTCAGCTTCGATCACAGGAAAAAATTACATTTTAAAATATATTAAAACAGAAAACAGTTATTTTAAAGTCATAATATTAAACAGTATTACAGTTTTTTTGTTGTATTTTTAATCAAATAAATGCAGCCTTGGTGAGCAGAAGACACTTCTTTTAAAAACATTACAAATCTTACCGATCCGAAACTTTTGACTGGTAGTGTACCTGACAATTTTTGTCATGTTGATGATGTGATGAATTTCTGACTCACTCCGCTCATGGTTGCTGAAGGCCCCTCTGATGGAGCCGCCCAGGCGCATCTCTCCGTCCTGCAGGTCTTCCCACTCCAGCTCTCTCACTGGGATCGGCTGCCGGTAGAGCTGATACCACAGCTGCTCATTCTGGGTAATGGCCCGTGTGATCACCAACACGTCCTGGAACAGGAACACATGCAGCTTCTGCAGAACGAGAGAGAGAGTGAGACTTTGGTTTGTTACAGAGTACAATTCTTGAATAATGTTTGATGCACGTTTAATCACTAAGGGTTAGTTCACTCAATTTTAAAATTGTCATCACTCAGCCTTATGTCGTGCCAAATCCGTAAGACTTTCATTCATCTTTGGAACACAAATGAAGATATTTGTTTTTTGCGGAAGCACAAACGTGCTGCGTAACACGAGAATGAACATCATTGGCTCTTGCTGAAGCTCGTAACACGAGAATGAACCTCATTGGTTCTTGCTAAAGCTCAAATGTGCTGCGTAACACGAGAATGAACCTCATTGGTTCTTGCTAAAGCTCAAACGTGATGCGTAACACGAGAATGAACCTCATTGGTTCTTGCTGAAGCTCAAACGTGCTGCGTAACATGAGAATGAACCTCATTGGTTCTTGCTGAAGCTCAAACGTGATGCGTCACACGAGAATGAACCTCATTGGCTCTTGCTGAAGCTCAAACGTGATGCGTAACATGAGAATGAACCTCATTGGTTCTTGCTGAAGCTCAAACGTGCTGCGTAACATGAGAATGAACCTCATTGGTTCTTGCTAAAGCTCAAACGTGATGCGTAACACGAGAATGAACCTCATTGGTTCTTGCTGAAGCTCAAACGTGCTGCGTAACATGAGAATGAACCTCATTGGTTCTTGCTAAAGCTCAAACGTGATGCGTAACACGAGAATGAACCTCATTGGCTCTTGCTGAAGCTCAAACGTGCTGCGTAACATGAGAATGAACCTCATTGGTTCTTGCTAAAGCTCAAACGTGATGCGTAACACGAGAATGAACCTCATTGGTTCTTGCTGAAGCTCAAACGTGCTGCGTAACATGAGAATGAACCTCATTGGTTCTTGCTGAAGCTCAAACGTGATGCGTCACATGAGAATGAACCTCATTGGCTCTTGCTGAAGCTCAAACGTGCTGCGTAACATGAGAATGAACCTCATTGGTTCTTGCAGAAGCTCAAACGTGCTGCGTAACACGAGAATGAACCTCATTGGTTCTTGCTGAAGCTCAAACGTGCTGCGTAACATGAGAATGAACCTCATTGGTTCTTGCTGAAGCTCAAACGTGATGCGTCACATGAGAATGAACCTCATTGGCTCTTGCTGAAGCTCAAACGTGCTGCGTAACATGAGAATGAACCTCATTGGTTCTTGCTGAAGCTCAAACGTGCTGCGTAACATGAGAATGAACCTCATTGGCTCTTGCTGAAGCTCAAACGTGCTGCGTAACATGAGAATGAACCTCATTGGCTCTTGCTGAAGCTCAAACGTGCTGCGCAACATGAGAATGAACCTCATTGGCTCTTGCTAAAGCTCAAACGTGCTGCGTAACATGAGAATGAACCTCATTGGCTCTTGCTGAAGCTCAAACGTGCTGAGTAACATGAGAATGAACTTCATTGGCTCTTGCTGAAGCTCAAACGTGCTGCGTAACACGAGAATGAACCTCATTGGCTCTTGCAGAAGCTCAAACGTGCTGCGTAACATGAGAATGAACTTCATTGGCTCTTGCTGAAGCTCAAACGTGCTGCGTAACACGAGAATGAACCTCATTGGTTCTTGCTGAAGCTCAAACGTGCTGCGTAACACGAGAATGAACCTCATTGGTTCTTGCTGAAGCTCAAACGTGCTGCGTAACATGAGAATAAACCTCATTGGCTCTTGCTGAAGCTCAAACGTGCTGCGTAACACGAGAATGAACCTCATTGGTTCTTGCTGAAGCTCAAACGTGCTGCGTAACATGAGAATGAACCTCATTGGCTCTTGCTGAAGCTCAAACGTGCTGCGTAACACGAGAATGAACCTCATTGGTTCTTGCTGAAGCTCAAACGTGCTGCGTAACACGAGAATGAACCTCATTGGCTCTTGCTGAAGCTCAAACGTGCTGCGTAACACGAGAATGAACCTCATTGGTTCTTGCTGAAGCTCAAACGTGCTGCGTAACACGAGAATGAACCTCATTGGTTCTTGCAGAAGCTCAAACGTGCTGCGTAACATGAGAATGAACCTCATTGGCTCTTGCTGAAGCTCAAACGTGCTGCGTAACATGAGAATAAACCTCATTGGTTCTTGCTGAAGCTCAAACGTGCTGCGTAACATGAGAATGAATCTCATTGGCTCTTGCTGAAGCTCAAGCTTGCTGCGTAACACGAGAATGAATCTCATTGGCTCTTGCTGAAGCTCAAACGTGCTGCGTAACATGAGAATGAACCTCATTGGCTCTTGCAGAAGCTCAAACGTGCTGCGTAACACGAGAATGAACCTCATTGGCTCTTGCAGAAGCTCAAACGTGCTGCGTAACATGAGAATGAATCTCATTGGCTCTTGCTGAAGCTCAAACGTGCTGCGTAACATGAGAATGAATCTCATTGGCTCTTGCTGAAGCTCAAGCTTGCTGCGTAACACGAGAATGAATCTCATTGGCTCTTGCTGAAGCTCAAACGTGCTGCGTAACATGAGAATGAACCTCATTGGCTCTTGCAGAAGCTCAAACGTGCTGCGTAACATGAGAATGAACCTCATTGGTTCTTGCTGAAGCTCAAACGTGCTGCGTAACATGAGAATGAACCTCATTGGCTCTTGCAGAAGCTCAAACGTGCTGCGTAACACGAGAATGAACCTCATTGGTTCTTGCTGAAGCTCAAACTTGCTGCGTAACATGAGAATGAACCTCATTGGCTCTTGCTGAAGCTCAAACGTGCTGCGTAACACGAGAATGAACCTCATTGGTTCTTGCAGAAGCTCAAACGTGCTGCGTAACATGAGAATGAACCTCATTGGCTCTTGCTGAAGCTCAAACGTGCTGCGTAACACGAGAATGAACCTCATTGGTTCTTGCAGAAGCTCAAACGTGCTGCGTAACATGAGAATGAACCTCATTGGCTCTTGCTGAAGCTCAAACGTGCTGCGTAACATGAGAATGAACCTCATTGGTTCTTGCAGAAGCTCAAACGTGCTGCGTAACATGAGAATGAACCTCATTGGCTCTTGCAGAAGCTCAAACGTGCTGCATAACATGAGAATGAACCTCATTGGCTCTTGCAGAAGCTCAAACGTGCTGCGTAACATGAGAATGAACCTCATTGGCTCTTGCTGAAGCTCAAACGTGCTGCGTAACACGAGAATGAACCTCATTGGCTCTTGAGAAGCTCAAACGTGCTGCGTAACATGAGAATGAACCTCATTGGCTCTTGCAGAAGCTCAAACGTGCTGCGTAACATGAGAATGAACCTCATTGGTTCTTGCAGAAGCTCAAACGTGCTGCGTAACATGAGAATGAACATCATTGGCTCTTGCAGAAGCTCAAACGTGCTGCGTAACACGAGAATGAACCTCATTGGTTCTTGCAGAAGCTCAAACGTGCTGCGTAACATGAGAATGAACCTCATTGGTTCTTGCTGAAGCTCAAACGTGCTGCGTAACATGAGAATGAACCTCATTGGCTCTTGCAGAAGCTCAAACGTGCTGCGTAACACAAGAATGAACCTCATTGGCTCTTGCAGAAGCTCAAACGTGCTGCGTAACACGAGAATGAACCTCATTGGCTCTTGCTGAAGCTCAAACGTGCTGCGTAACACGAGAATGAACCTCATTGGTTCTTGCAGAAGCTCAAACGTGATGCGTAACACGAGAATGAACCTCATTGGCTCTTGCAGAAGCTCAAACGTGCTGCGTAACACGAGAATGAACCTCATTGGCTCTTGCTGAAGCTCAAACGTGCTGCGTAACATGAGAATGAACCTCATTGGCTCTTGCTGAAGCTCAAACGTGCTGCGTAACATGAGAATGAACCTCATTGGCTCTTGCTGAAGCTCAAACGTGCTGCGTAACACGAGAATGAACCTCATTGGTTCTTGCTGAAGCTCAAACGTGCTGCGTAACACGAGAATGAACCTCATTGGCTCTTGCTGAAGCTCAAACGTGCTGCGTAACACGAGAATGAATCTCATTGGCTCTTGCAGAATCTCAAACGTGATACGTAACACGAGAATGAACCTCATTGGTTCTTGCTGAAGCTCAAACATGCTGCGTAACACGAGAATGAATCTCATTGGCTCTTGCTGAAGCTCAAACGTGCTGCGTAACACGAGAATGAACCTCATTGGTTCTTACTGAAGCTCAAACGTGCTGCGTAACACGAGAATGAACCTCATTGGCTCTTGCTGAAGCTCAAACGTGCTGCGTAACATGAGAATGAACCTCATTGGATCTTGCTGAAGCTCAAACGTGCTGCGTAACACGAGAATGAACCTCATTGGCTCTTGCAGAAGCTCAAACGTGCTGCGTAACACGAGAATGAACCTCATTGGTTCTTGCTGAAGCTCAAACGTGCTGCGTAACACGAGAATGAATCTCATTGGCTCTTGCTGAAGCTCAAACGTGCAGCGTAACACGAGAATGAATCTCATTGGCTCTTGCTGAAGCTCAAACGTGCTGCGTAACACGAGAATGAACCTCATTGGTTCTTGCAGAAGCTCAAAAGTAATGCGTAACATGAGAATGAATCTCATTGGTTCTTGCTGAAGCTCAAACGTGCTGCGTAACACGAGAATGAACCTCATTGGTTCTTGCAGAAGCTCAAAAGTAATGCGTAACATGAGAATGAACCTCATTGGCTCTTGCTGAAGCTCAAACGTGCTGCGTAACACGAGAATGAATCTCATTGGCTCTTGCTGAAGCTCAAACGTGCTGCGTAACACGAGAATGAATCTCATTGGCTCTTGCTGAAGCTCAAACGTGCTGCGTAACACGAGAATGAACCTCATTGGTTCTTGCAGAAGCTCAAAAGTAATGCGTAACATGAGAATGAACCTCATTGGTTCTTGCTGAAGCTCAAACGTGCTGCGTAACACGAGAATGAATCTCATTGGCTCTTGCTGAAGCTCAAACGTGCAGCGTAACACGAGAATGAACCTCATTGGTTCTTGCAGAAGCTCAAAAGTAATGCGTAACATGAGAATGAATCTCATTGGTTCTTGCTGAAGCTCAAACGTGCTGCGTAACACGAGAATGAACCTCATTGGTTCTTGCAGAAGCTCAAGAGTAATGCGTAACATGAGAATGAATCTCATTGGTTCTTGCTGAAGCTCAAACGTGCTGCGGAACATGAGAATGAACCTCATTGGTTCTTGCAGAAGCTCAAAAGTAATGCGTAACACGAGAATGAACCTCATTGGTTCTTGCTGAAGCTCAAATGTGCTGCGTAACATGAGAATGAACCTCATTGGTTCTTGCTGAAGCTCAAACGTGCAGCGTAACATGAGAATGAACCTCATTGGTTCTTGCAGAAGCTCAAACGTGCTGCGTAACACGAGAATGAACCTCATTGGTTCTTGCTGAAGCTCAAACGTGCAGCGTTACATGAGAATGAACCTCATTGGTTCTTGCAGAAGCTCAAACGTGCTGCGTAACACGAGAATGAACCTCATTGGTTCTTGCAGAAGCTCAAACGTGATGCGTAACACGAGAATGAACCTCATTGGTTCTTGCAGAAGCTCAAACGTGCTGCGTAACACGAGAATGAACCTCATTGGCTCTTGCAGAAGCTCAAACGTGCTGCGTAACATGAGAATGAACCTCATTGGTTCTTGCAGAAGCTCAAACGTGCTGCGTAACATGAGAATGAACCTCATTGGCTCTTGCTGAAGCTCAAACGTGCTGCGTAACACGAGAATGAACCTCATTGGCTCTTGCTGAAACTCAAACGTGCTGCGTAACACGAGAATGAACCTCATTGGATCTTGCAGAAGCTCAAACGTGCTGCGTAACATGAGAATGAACCTCATTGGTTCTTGCTGAAGCTCAAACGTGCTGCGTAACACGAGAATGAACCTCATTGGCTCTTGCAGAAGCTCAAACGTGATGCGTAACACGAGAATGAACCTCATTGGTTCTTGCTGAAGCTCAAACATGCTGCGTAACACCAGAATGAATCTCATTGGCTCTTGCTGAAGCTCAAACGTGCTGCGTAACACGAGAATGAACCTCATTGGTTCTTGCTGAAGCTCAAACGTGCTGAGTAACACGAGAATGAACCTCATTAGCTCTTGCTGAAGCTCAAACGTGCTGCGTAACATGAGAATGAACCTCATTGGATCTTGCTGAAGCTCAAACGTGCTGCGTAACACGAGAATGAACCTCATTGGCTCTTGCAGAAGCTCAAACGTGCTGCGTAACACGAGAATGAACCTCATTGGTTCTTGCTGAAGCTCAAACGTGCTGCGTAACACGAGAATGAATCTCATTGGCTCTTGCTGAAGCTCAAACGTGCAGCGTAACACGAGAATGAATCTCATTGGCTCTTGCTGAAGCTCAAACGTGCTGCGTAACACGAGAATGAACCTCATTGGTTCTTGCAGAAGCTCAAAAGTAATGCGTAACATGAGAATGAATCTCATTGGTTCTTGCTGAAGCTCAAACGTGCTGCGTAACACGAGAATGAACCTCATTGGTTCTTGCAGAAGCTCAAAAGTAATGCGTAACATGAGAATGAACCTCATTGGCTCTTGCTGAAGCTCAAACGTGCTGCGTAACACGAGAATGAATCTCATTGGCTCTTGCTGAAGCTCAAACGTGCTGCGTAACACGAGAATGAATCTCATTGGCTCTTGCTGAAGCTCAAACGTGCAGCGTAACACGAGAATGAACCTCATTGGTTCTTGCTGAAGCTCAAACGTGCTGCGTAACACGAGAATGAATCTCATTGGCTCTTGCTGAAGCTCAAACGTGCAGCGTAACACGAGAATGAATCTCATTGGTTCTTGCTGAAGCTCAAACGTGCTGCGTAACACGAGAATGAATCTCATTGGCTCTTGCTGAAGCTCAAACGTGCTGCGTAACACGAGAATGAATCTCATTGGCTCTTGCTGAAGCTCAAACGTGCAGCGTAACACGAGAATGAACCTCATTGGTTCTTGCAGAAGCTCAAAAGTAATGCGTAACATGAGAATGAATCTCATTGGTTCTTGCTGAAGCTCAAACGTGCTGCGTAACACGAGAATGAACCTCATTGGTTCTTGCAGAAGCTCAAAAGTAATGCGTAACATGAGAATGAATCTCATTGGTTCTTGCTGAAGCTCAAACGTGCTGCGGAACATGAGAATGAACCTCATTGGTTCTTGCAGAAGCTCAAAAGTAATGCGTAACACGAGAATGAACCTCATTGGTTCTTGCTGAAGCTCAAATGTGCTGCGTAACATGAGAATGAACCTCATTGGTTCTTGCTGAAGCTCAAACGTGCAGCGTAACATGAGAATGAACCTCATTGGTTCTTGCAGAAGCTCAAACGTGCTGCGTAACACGAGAATGAACCTCATTGGTTCTTGCAGAAGCTCAAACGTGCAGCGTAACATGAGAATGAACCTCATTGGTTCTTGCAGAAGCTCAAACGTGCTGCGTAACACGAGAATGAACCTCATTGGTTCTTGCAGAAGCTCAAACGTGATGCGTAACACGAGAATGAACCTCATTGGTTCTTGCAGAAGCTCAAACGTGCTGCGTAACACAAGAATGAACCTCATTGGCTCTTGCAGAAGCTCAAACGTGCTGCGTAACATGAGAATGAACCTCATTGGTTCTTGCAGAAGCTCAAACGTGCTGCGTAACATGAGAATGAACCTCATTGGTTCTTGCAGAAGCTCAAACGTGCTGCGTAACATGAGAATGAACCTCATTGGTTCTGGCTGAAGCTCAAACGTGCTGAGTAACACAAGAATGAACCTCATTGGTTCTTGCTGAAGCTCAAACGTGCTGCGTAACATGAGAATTAACCTCATTGGCTCTTGCTGAAGCTCAAACATGCTGCGTAACATGAGAATGAACCTCATTGGTTCTTGCAGAAGCTCAAACGTGCTGCGTAACATGAGAATGAACCTCATTGGCTCTTGCTGAAGCTCAAACGTGCTGCGTAACACGAGAATGAACCTCATTGGTTCTTGCTGAAGCTCAAACGTGCTGCGTAACATGAGAATGAACCTCATTGGTTCTTGCAGAAGCTCAAACGTGCTGCGTAACACGAGAATGAACCTCATTGGCTCTTGCAGAAGCTCAAACGTGCTGCGTAACATGAGAATGAACCTCATTGGTTCTTGCAGAAGCTCAAACGTGCTGCGTAACACGAGAATGAACCTCATTGGTTCTTGCAGAAGCTCAAACGTGCTGCGCAACATGAGAATGAACCTCATTGGTTCTTGCTGAAGCTCAAACGTGCTGCGTAACACGAGAATGAACCTCATTGGTTCTTGCAGAAGCTCAAACGTGCTGCGTAACATGAGAATGAACCTCATTGGTTCTTGCTGAAGCTCAAACGTGCTGCGTAACATGAGAATGAACCTCATTGGTTCTTGCAGAAGCTCAAACGTGCTGCGTAACACGAGAATGAACCTCATTGGTTCTTGCAGAAGCTCAAACGTGCTGCGTAACATGAGAATGAACCTCTTTGGTTCTTGCAGAAGCTCAAACGTGCTGCGTAACATGAGAATGAACCTCATTGGTTCTTGCTGAAGCTCAAACGTGCTGCGTAACATGAGAATGAACCTCATTGGTTCTTGCAGAAGCTCAAACGTGCTGCGTAACATGAGAATGAACCTCATTGGTTCTTGCTGAAGCTCAAACGTGCTGCGTAACATGAGAATGAACCTCATTGGTTCTTGCAGAAGCTCAAACGTGCTGCGTAACATGAGAATGAACCTCATTGGCTCTTGCTGAAGCTCAAACGTGCTGCGTAACATGAGAATGAACCTCATTGGTTCTTGCTGAAGCTCAAACGTGCTGCGTAACATGAGAATGAACCTCATTGGTTCTTGCCGAAGCTCAAACGTGCTGCGTAACACGAGAATGAACCTCATTGGTTCTTGCAGAAGCTCAAACGTGCTGCGCAACATGAGAATGAACCTCATTGGTTCTTGCTGAAGCTCAAACGTGCTGCGCAACATGAGAATGAACCTTATTGGTTCTTGCAGAAGCTCAAACGTGCTGCGTAACACGAGAATGAACCTCATTGGTTCTTGCAGAAGCTCAAACGTGCTGCGCAACATGAGAATGAACCTCATTGGTTCTTGCTGAAGCTCAAACGTGCAGCGTAACATGAGAATGAACCTCATTGGTTCTTGCAGAAGCTCAAACGTGCTGCGTAACACGAGAATGAACCTCATTGGTTCTTGCAGAAGCTCAAACGTGATGCGTAACACGAGAATGAACCTCATTGGTTCTTGCAGAAGCTCAAACGTGCTGCGTAACACGAGAATGAACCTCATTGGCTCTTGCAGAAGCTCAAACGTGCTGCGTAACATGAGAATGAACCTCATTGGTTCTTGCAGAAGCTCAAACGTGCTGCGTAACATGAGAATGAACCTCATTGGCTCTTGCTGAAGCTCAAACGTGCTGCGTAACACGAGAATGAACCTCATTGGCTCTTGCTGAAACTCAAACGTGCTGCGTAACACGAGAATGAACCTCATTGGATCTTGCAGAAGCTCAAACGTGCTGCGTAACATGAGAATGAACCTCATTGGTTCTTGCTGAAGCTCAAACGTGCTGCGTAACACGAGAATGAACCTCATTGGATCTTGCAGAAGCTCAAACGTGCTGCGTAACACGAGAATGAATCTCATTGGCTCTTGCAGAAGCTCAAACGTGATGCGTAACACGAGAATGAACCTCATTGGTTCTTGCTGAAGCTCAAACATGCTGCGTAACAACAGAATGAATCTCATTGGCTCTTGCTGAAGCTCAAACGTGCTGCGTAACACGAGAATGAACCTCATTGGTTCTTGCTGAAGCTCAAACGTGCTGCGTAACACGAGAATGAACCTCATTGGCTCTTGCTGAAGCTCAAACGTGCTGCGTAACATGAGAATGAACCTCATTGGATCTTGCTGAAGCTCAAACGTGCTGCGTAACACGAGAATGAACCTCATTGGCTCTTGCAGAAGCTCAAACGTGCTGCGTAACACGAGAATGAACCTCATTGGTTCTTGCTGAAGCTCAAACGTGCTGCGTAACACGAGAATGAATCTCATTGGCTCTTGCTGAAGCTCAAACGTGCAGCGTAACACGAGAATGAATCTCATTGGCTCTTGCTGAAGCTCAAACGTGCTGCGTAACACGAGAATGAACCTCATTGGTTCTTGCAGAAGCTCAAAAGTAATGCGTAACATGAGAATGAATCTCATTGGTTCTTGCTGAAGCTCAAACGTGCTGCGTAACACGAGAATGAACCTCATTGGTTCTTGCAGAAGCTCAAAAGTAATGCGTAACATGAGAATGAACCTCATTGGCTCTTGCTGAAGCTCAAACGTGCTGCGTAACACGAGAATGAATCTCATTGGCTCTTGCTGAAGCTCAAACGTGCTGCGTAACACGAGAATGAATCTCATTGGCTCTTGCTGAAGCTCAAACGTGCTGCGTAACACGAGAATGAACCTCATTGGTTCTTGCAGAAGCTCAAAAGTAATGCGTAACATGAGAATGAACCTCATTGTTTCTTGCTGAAGCTCAAACGTGCTGCGTAACACGAGAATGAATCTCATTGGCTCTTGCTGAAGCTCAAACGTGCAGCGTAACACGAGAATGAACCTCATTGGTTCTTGCAGAAGCTCAAAAGTAATGCGTAACATGAGAATGAATCTCATTGGTTCTTGCTGAAGCTCAAACGTGCTGCGTAACACGAGAATGAACCTCATTGGTTCTTGCAGAAGCTCAAAAGTAATGCGTAACATGAGAATGAATCTCATTGGTTCTTGCTGAAGCTCAAACGTGCTGCGGAACATGAGAATGAACCTCATTGGTTCTTGCAGAAGCTCAAAAGTAATGCGTAACACGAGAATGAACCTCATTGGTTCTTGCTGAAGCTCAAATGTGCTGCGTAACATGAGAATGAACCTCATTGGTTCTTGCTGAAGCTCAAACGTGCAGCGTAACATGAGAATGAACCTCATTGGTTCTTGCAGAAGCTCAAACGTGCTGCGTAACACGAGAATGAACCTCATTGGTTCTTGCAGAAGCTCAAACGTGCAGCGTAACATGAGAATGAACCTCATTGGTTCTTGCAGAAGCTCAAACGTGCTGCGTAACACGAGAATGAACCTCATTGGTTCTTGCAGAAGCTCAAACGTGATGCGTAACACGAGAATGAACCTCATTGGTTCTTGCAGAAGCTCAAACGTGCTGCGTAACACAAGAATGAACCTCATTGGCTCTTGCAGAAGCTCAAACGTGCTGCGTAACATGAGAATGAACCTCATTGGTTCTTGCAGAAGCTCAAACGTGCTGCGTAACATGAGAATGAACCTCATTGGTTCTTGCAGAAGCTCAAACGTGCTGCGTAACATGAGAATGAACCTCATTGGTTCTGGCTGAAGCTCAAACGTGCTGAGTAACACAAGAATGAACCTCATTGGTTCTTGCTGAAGCTCAAACGTGCTGCGTAACATGAGAATTAACCTCATTGGCTCTTGCTGAAGCTCAAACATGCTGCGTAACATGAGAATGAACCTCATTGGTTCTTGCAGAAGCTCAAACGTGCTGCGTAACATGAGAATGAACCTCATTGGCTCTTGCTGAAGCTCAAACGTGCTGCGTAACACGAGAATGAACCTCATTGGTTCTTGCTGAAGCTCAAACGTGCTGCGTAACATGAGAATGAACCTCATTGGTTCTTGCAGAAGCTCAAACGTGCTGCGTAACACGAGAATGAACCTCATTGGCTCTTGCAGAAGCTCAAACGTGCTGCGTAACATGAGAATGAACCTCATTGGTTCTTGCAGAAGCTCAAACGTGCTGCGTAACACGAGAATGAACCTCATTGGTTCTTGCAGAAGCTCAAACGTGCTGCGCAACATGAGAATGAACCTCATTGGTTCTTGCTGAAGCTCAAACGTGCTGCGTAACACGAGAATGAACCTCATTGGTTCTTGCAGAAGCTCAAACGTGCTGCGTAACATGAGAATGAACCTCATTGGTTCTTGCTGAAGCTCAAACGTGCTGCGTAACATGAAAATGAACCTCATTGGTTCTTGCAGAAGCTCAAACGTGCTGCGTAACACGAGAATGAACCTCATTGGCTCTTGCTGAAACTCAAACGTGCTGCGTAACACGAGAATGAACCTCTTTGGTTCTTGCAGAAGCTCAAACGTGCTGCGTAACATGAGAATGAACCTCATTGGTTCTTGCAGAAGCTCAAACGTGCTGCGTAACATGAGAATGAACCTCTTTGGTTCTTGCAGAAGCTCAAACGTGCTGCGTAACATGAGAATGAACCTCATTGGTTCTTGCTGAAGCTCAAACGTGCTGCGTAACATGAGAATGAACCTCATTGGTTCTTGCAGAAGCTCAAACGTGCTGCGTAACATGAGAATGAACCTCATTGGCTCTTGCTGAAGCTCAAACGTGCTGCGTAACATGAGAATGAACCTCATTGGTTCTTGCTGAAGCTCAAACGTGCTGCGTAACATGAGAATGAACCTCATTGGTTCTTGCCCAAGCTCAAACGTGCTGCGTAACACGAGAATGAACCTCATTGGTTCTTGCAGAAGCTCAAACGTGCTGCGCAACATGAGAATGAACCTCATTGGTTCTTGCTGAAGCTCAAACGTGCTGCGTAACACGAGAATGAACCTCATTGGTTCTTGCAGAAGCTCAAACGTGCTGCGCAACATGAGAATGAACCTCATTGGTTCTTGCTGAAGCTCAAACGTGCTGCGTAACATGAGAATGAACCTCATTGGTTCTTGCTGAAGCTCAAACGTGCTGCGTAACATGAGAATGAACCTCATTGGTTCTTGCAGAAGCTCAAACATGCTGCGTAACACGAGAATGAACCTCATTGGTTCTTGCAGAAGCTCAAACGTGCTGCGTAACATGAGAATGAACCTCATTGGTTCTTGCTGAAGCTCAAACGTGCTGCGTAACATGAGAATGAACCTCATTGGCTCTTGCAGAAGCTCAAACGTGCTGCGTAACATGAGAATGAACCTCATTGGCTCTTGCTGAAGCTCAAACGTGCTGCGTAACATGAGAATGAACCTCATTGGTTCTTGCAGAAGCTCAAACGTGCTGCGTAACATGAGAATGAACCTCATTGGTTCTTGCAGAAGCTCAAACGTGCTGCGTAACATGAGAATGAACCTCATTGGTTCTTGCTGAAGCTCAAACGTGCTGCGTAACATGAGAATGAACCTCATTGGTTCTTGCAGAAGCTCAAACGTGCTGCATAACACGAGAATGAACCTCATTGGTTCTTGCAGAAGCTCAAACGTGCTGCGCAACATGAGAATGAACCTCATTGGTTCTTGCTGAAGCTCAAACGTGCTGCGTAACATGAGAATGAACCTCATTGGTTCTTGCTGAAGCTCAAACGTGCTGCGTAACACGAGAATGAACCTCATTGGTTCTTGCAGAAGCTCAAACGTGATGCGTAACACGAGAATGAACCTCATTGGCTCTTGCTGAAGCTCAAACGTGATGCGTAACACGAGAATGAACCTCATTGGTTCTTGCAGAAGCTCAAACGTGATGCGTAACACGAGAATGAACCTCATTGGCTCTTGCTGAAGCTCAAACGTGCTGCGTAACACGAGAATGAACCTCATTGGCTCTTGCTAAAGCTCAAACGTGCTGCGTAACATGAGAATGAACCTCATTGGCTCTTGCTGAAGCTCAAACGTGCTGCGTAACACGAGAATGAACCTCATTGGTTCTTGCTGAAGCTCAAACGTGCTGCGTAACACGAGAATGAACCTCATTGGCTCTTGCTGAAGCTCAAACGTGATGCGTAACACGAGAATGAACCTCATTAGTTCTTGCTGAAGCTCAAACGTGATGCGTAACACGAGAATGAACCTCATTGGCTCTTGCAGAAGCTCAAACGTGCTGCGTAACACGAGAATGAACCTCATTGGCTCTTGCAGAAGCTCAAACGTGATGCGTAACACGAGAATGAACCTCATTGGTTCTTGCAGAAGCTCAAACGTGATGCGTAACACGAGAATGAACCTCATTGGTTCTTGCAGAAGCTCAAACGTGATGCGTAACACGAGAATGAACCTCATTGGTTCTTGCAGAAGCTCAAACGTGCTGCGTAACATGAGAATGAACCTCATTGGTTCTTGCAGAAGCTCAAACGTGCTGCGTAACATGAGAATGAACCTCATTGGTTCTTGCAGAAGCTCAAACGTGATGCGTAACACGAGAATGAACCTCATTGATTCTTGCAGAAGCTCAAACGTGCTGCGTAACATGAGAATGAACCTCATTGGTTCTTGCAGAAGCTCAAACGTGCTGCGTAACACGAGAATGAACCTCATTGGTTCTTGCAGAAGCTCAAACGTGATGCGTAACACGAGAATGAACCTCATTGGTTCTTGCAGAAGCTCAAACGTGCTGCGTAACATGAGAATGAACCTCATTGGTTCTTGCAGAAGCTCAAACGTGCTGCGTAACATGAGAATGAACCTCATTGGTTCTTGCTGAAGCTCAAACGTGCTGCGTAACATGAGAATGAACCTCATTGGTTCTTGCAGAAGCTCAAACGTGCTGCATAACACGAGAATGAACCTCATTGGTTCTTGCAGAAGCTCAAACGTGCTGCGTAACATGAGAATGAACCTCATTGGTTCTTGCAGAAGCTCAAACGTGCTGCGTAACATGAGAATGAACCTCATTGGCTCTTGCTGAAGCTCAAACGTGCTGCGTAACATGAGAATGAACCTCATTGGTTCTTGCAGAAGCTCAAACGTGATGCGTAACACGAGAATGAACCTCATTGGTTCTGGCTGAAGCTCAAACGTGCTGCGTAACACGAGAATGAACCTCATTGGCTCTTTCTGAAGCTCAAACGTGATGCGTAACACGAGAATGAACCTCATTGGTTCTTGCAGAAGCTCAAACGTGATGCGTAACACGAGAATGAACCTCATTGGTTCTTGCTGAAGCTCAAACGTGATGCGTAACACGAGAATGAACCTCATTGGCTCTTGCAGAAGCTCAAACGTGATGCGTAACACGAGAATGAACCTCATTGGTTCTTGCAGAAGCTCAAACGTGATGCGTAACACGAGAATGAACCTCATTGGCTCTTGCTGAAGCTCAAACGTGCTGAGTAACATGAGAATGAACCTCATTGGTTCTTGCTGAAGCTCAAACGTGATGCGTAACACGAGAATGAATCTCATTGGTTCTTGCTGAAGCTCAAACGTGATGCGTAACACGAGAATGAACCTCATTGGTTCTTGCAGAAGCTCAAACGTGATGCGTAACACGAGAATGAACCTCATTGGCTCTTGCTGAAGCTCAAACGTGCTGAGTAACATGAGAATGAACCTCATTGGTTCTTGCTGAAGCTCAAACGTGATGTGTAACACGAGAATGAACCTCATTGGTTCTTGCTGAAGCTCAAACGTGATGCGTAACACGAGAATGAACCTCATTGGCTCTTGCTGAAGCTCAAACGTGCTGAGTAACATGAGAATGAACCTCATTGGTTCTTGCTGAAGCTCAAACGTGATGCGTAACACGAGAATGAACCTCATTGGCTCTTGCTGAAGCTCAAACGTGCTGCGTAACATGAGAATGAACCTCATTGGTTCTTGCAGAAGCTCAAACGTGATGCGTAACACGAGAATGAACCTCATTGGCTCTTGCTGAAGCTCAAACGTGCTGCGTACCACGAGAATGAACCTCATTGGCTCTTGCAGAAGCTCAAACGTGATGCGTAACACGAGAATGAACCTCATTGGTTCTTGCAGAAGCTCAAACGTGATGCGTAATACGAGAATGAACCTCATTGGCTCTTGCTGAAGCTCAAACGTGCTGCGTAACATGAGAATGAACCTCATTGGTTCTTGCTGAAGCTCAAACGTGATGCGTAACACGAGAATGAACCTCATTGGCTCTTGCTGAAGCTCAAACGTGCTGCGTAACACGAGAATGAACCTCATTGGTTCTTGCAGAAGCTCAAACGTGCTGCGTAACACGAGAATGAACCTCATTGGTTCTTGCAGAAGCTCAAACGTGATGCGTAACACGAGAATGAATCTCATTGGCTCTTGCAGAAGCTCAAACGTGATGCGTAACACGAGAATGAATCTCATTGGCTCTTGCTGAAGCTCAAACGTGATGCGTAACACGAGAATGAACCTCATTGGCTCTTGCTGAAGCTCAAACGTGCTGCGTAACACGAGAATGAACCTCATTGGTTCTTGCAGAAGCTCAAACGTGCTGCGTACCACGAGAATGAACCTCATTGGCTCTTGCTGAAGCTCAAACGTGCTGCGTAACACGAGAATGAACCTCATTGGCTCTTGCAGAAGCTCAAACGTGATGCGTAACACGAGAATGAACCTCATTGGTTCTTGCAGAAGCTTAAACGTGCTGCGTAACACGAGAATGAACCTCATTGGTTCTTTGCGTCAAAGTGGTAGTTGGGTAGCTTTCAACGGAGGGACAGAAATCTCTCAGAGTTCATTAAAATATTTCCACAAGTATTTTGAAAATGAACAAAAATCTTACGGGTTTAGAACGACATTAGAGTGAGTAAATGGGGTAAACTTAAGGTGCAGTTCAGCTGTATAGTTGTCATTTTAGCAGTGAAATTATTTTAATATAGATTACTGGTTAAAATGTTTTCTAACTATCAAAATCATCCTAGCTAGCGTGGACAGCGTATGCTGCTTATAATATTTTAAGCAATAACAATATAAAGTTTTAATGCTCAGACTGTAATTATAATCTATAAATATAATATTTTTATCGATTGGGCTTATAAGCTCCATTTAGCCCTATTGTTTCTAAGAAGCCAACTAATCAACAAATCTACTGAAACTCATATAAAATATTATTAATTGAATGAACTGTGCTTAGAACATTTCCTTTAATTCTTCAATATTTTCATTGCGGGAACAAACTTCCTTAAGGTCAGATATAAGAACAGATTAAAGAAACACCCGGATCAAAAGTTATGACTGATCAGTTATGTCTGATTATTGTTGGATGTTGAAAAAGGTCAAATACTAAAACTGTACTCCATATTTGTCCAGTTTATTCTGCAGTTCTTCATTTAGTTAGGCCAATTAAAAATTCATTAAAATAGCTTCATTTAATGAAATATGAAGTATTTACATTAAAAAGCATGGAAGCTTAAAAGATAGAAATGTACCACTCCAAATTTTTCAGGTTTTCCATCAAATAAAGCAATTGAACTTTGTCAAAACATACCAGACCACAAGCCTTTACATGAGGGAATAATCTTTGATTTGAAACCCACTTTATTTGAAGGCTCTACAGACATCCCTAAGAAAATGATCAAAACTTTGAGAGCTTTTAAAAGGGCCACTTCTTCTATGAAAGCCTATTTACGCCACGAAAAAAAAAAAAAAAAAAAAAAAGAAGTAATTGCGACTATTTATCTCAGAATTCAGATTTTTTTGTGCAATTTTGTCCATGCCTGTTTTTTTCTCTATGCTTCTGTTGATGCTTGTTTTTGTCTGACAGTTGAGATCCAGTTTCACGTGGCCAGACCTTTGACTAAAATGTTTGGTTCATGTAGCAACTTACGGCCAGGAATCACCCACTGGCACTGGAAGAGACATGTAAAGCAACAATGACAGCTTATTTTAGTTTTTACTCGCCATTTAGGAGAGGATTTGAAATATTTCACACCTACTCAGAAAGCTAAGCACAGTTGCTCATGAATATTGCAATAAATGACAATGCCTCGACCCAGATTCCACTCCAAGATAGGTGGATGAACATGTTCATTCATCAAAAAGGCCTAATTACCATAGAGAAGAACAAAGTGAACAGTTTCACTGTTTCTGCATTATTTGAGTGGATCACATCCTAAGCAAACGTAGAATTGGAGCAGGTGTGAAACCCTGAGATGTCTGTGAGATGTCTGTGAGATGTCTGTGAGATGTCTGAACTACAGCAGGAGCAACTGTAATAGGATAAAAGGTTTATGAAGTTCATGGTTCATTCTGGCTCCAACGAACCCACAGTATTTCATACTCATGTAATTTGTCACTGCTACACTGCAATAAACTTCTCCATTGATCTTTAGCATCCTCATAATTTTTTCTTACGCTATCTAGTTGACAAGTCAAACCAAACAGAAGTTTTATAATACTCTTCAGATTTGATGCCACTATCCCGGAAAGATTCGGCTCTTCAGGAATGTAAAGACAAAGATTTTGGGGGTAGTGTTTTCCACAAATCACCTGAATGACAAATGACTAAACCAATGCTAGAAGTTCTTACGGCTCCTCTGTTGTTCTTGAGTTCTCCGTGGCAGCTGAGGATCCGCGAGCTGTCGATCAATAGATCTTTCTGCCCACTTTCCAGATACAGCAAGCGTTCCTTGTAGAAACGGCACTCCGACTCGCCCGTCTGTGTGTTGATATCGGCCACGATGCTCTGGATCATGTTAATCTATGAAAGCCAAAGAGCAGCACAGAAAAGAGACCATTACGCCACAGGTGTGATTTCAAACCGTGTTTTTGAGACTGTCTTTGGTTCACTGCAGTTTTGAGGAGGAAATACTCAGCAATGCTGTCGACTTATGAACTTACACATGGTTTGTCTTTAAGCATATTAAAAACACCACATAGACACATAAACAACATTAAAAGCTGGATTTACACCACAGGGGGACTTTCATTATTTTGGTGTTATTATTATTATTAATTATTTTGCACAAATTGTCATGTTAGCACATTTGTTTAGTTCAATACACACTACTTAGATTTAAAAAGTAAATTAGTAAATAAAATAAATAAAAAAGCTTTAATTTGAAGGTCCATTGTGTAATATTTAGGAGGATCTGTTGACAGAAATGCAATATCATATACATAACTATGTTTTCAGTGGTGTATAAAGACCTTACTTAATGAACCGTTATGTTTGTATTAGCTTACAATGAGCATTTCTGTCTACACACACCGCGGGTCCCCTTACACCGACATGTTTCTACGGTGGCCTTGAACGGACACACGCGTTTCGTCACTGTGTTGTTCTTCGTGTAAAGAAGCTGCTAAAGTCAGCGAATAAAACACTGACACAATGATGAACAAGTCACCATAATATTCGCAATAACATCGATTTATTGAATAATTAAGTAAACCTAATTTCCTAATTCATCTTTGTAAAGAAACCTCATAGCTTAACTGGCTACTCTCTGCTGTCTCAGACGACGACATCACTTCCTGTCGGCCACCGTAACTTCCGTTGGGTGCGATTCTCACCCTCACCACTAGATGCCGCTGAAACGTACACACTGCACCTTTAAAGAGTTTGTGAGTGAGAGCAGTGCAGGACTAACTCACAGCTTCCTCCAGGTGCTGCTGGTCGGGGTGGGCGTTGGGGGTGTGTTTGAGGATCTCTCGGAGCAGCAGCGGGTATTTGACCAGGCGGCTGCGCGGGACGTCCAGGAAGCTCCACAGGTCCAGTTTGCGGCTGAAGGGCGACTCCAGGCAGCGCTGGAGGAAGTCCTGCACCCGAGGGTCCTGCTTCTTATGGTCCAGCAGGGCTTTGGCTGCCACCTGGTTACTGCAGTAGCTGTTGTAGGTGTCGAGACACGGCAGCTAGTGAGGCAGAAAGAGACATTTTCATGAACAGGGGGTCCAATCCTGCGCCTGGAGCCTGTTCATCACTGAGGTTTGGACGCTAATATAAATTACAGTGGTAAGATTCAATGTAGTTAGCTTTGTGTTACTAACTAGCAGTGTAACTAACTACCATTTCACAAGTTAGCTTGACTTTAGTTTAACTTAAAACTTCCCAAACGATACAGAGAGTCGATGCATTCAGACTGGCCTCCAGCACACTTAGTGCTAACGTCTGACTAGCTAGCCAATTCTCCAGCCGATTAGCGGTTGCTAGCCTCATTCACACAGCTGGGAGACATTAGCCACATTTACATGGACCCAAATAATCAGTTTATAGTGGGAAATAATGAGATTTAGAAATAATTAGAATAAACAATATATATAAAAAAAGCATATACAAGCTTTAATCTGCCATTGTTATCATGGTTATCATCATTGTTTCATGATGCTTATGTTTAGGAAGATGCATATGTTTTATTTATGCCTCATGTCTTATGAACTGGAAGACTGAATATTTACTAAATATTTGCTAAAAATCTCTTCTTGACAAACATCTGCTTAATTTATAGACAGGTCATCGAGGCAAAGATGACAATTATACTCCCGCTAGCTCCAGTGACATCACTGCGGTGGCTTTCTCCAGTTATGAATGCGCGTAATGCACATGTAAACGGATATGTGAATGTTTAGGGTTCATATTAACAGAAATGTCAGAATCTGAAATCGTGTAAACTTATAGTGAGCACATCGGTGTCTCTCAGCGGGGGACATTCACAACCATGTGAACCCAACTTCCCACTGAGTTCATGGTCTAATGACTAGAAATGAACTAACGTTCTGTGTGATGATATCAGAGCCAGGTAAGGTCCCGTGGTCAAGACAGTGACCAATGAGCTTCTGGAGAACACGGTCCTGCTCACGTCTGATCCAGTCCAAACCTTTCCCTCAGCAAACGCACAGCACCAATCTCAAAATCATAAACCGTTTTACATTACGATTGTGTAACCAAGGGTTTTTCTGGTTACTCAACTAAAAGATTAAAAACAAATGTTCTATCATTTGTGCTATACAATAATACAAATGTGCAGAATTTATTCATGGGACTACACGTGATTGGCCAATGATGAGAGTAATGTTTTGGGACAAAAGCAGAAAGAGACACAACGCAGGGTTGTAACTCAGACCTGCATGCTAACAGGAGCACTCGAGGACCGAGGCTGAAAGTCTAAGCCTGGACTGCACTACACAACGTTTCACATCTCAACACATTTTAAAACACTGGGCATCATACACTTGCTTTGTAAACGGTTACAGAGAAAAACTGGGCATCACACAGTAAAGGACTGAGGATCACACACTACCAGACTTTCAACTTGTTTCAAACACATCAAACTCACACAAAGAAACATGCACCTTGTATCTTGGAGACGCATGACAAATGAAAACAACATGCGCTCAAAACATCCAACATGCTTGATATCCTGCGACTGGACAGTGTGTCTGAACTGGCCAATAGTGTAGACTCATCTAGAACATGTGTAGTGTGTCCCAGCCTTCAGCTCAAGTGTTTTCATCATGATCATCAGACTCAGGGCTGGAGCACAGCACGGGCAGTGAGAGGATCTTACCCAGTCCACTAGAATATGGCCCACGCGATCGGTCGAGCCGTCCGGCTTCCTGGCCTCTCGCAGCCGACTCAGCAAATCTGCAGGATCAGAGAGAGACAGCGTGGGCGATGACATTGAGGAAGGAGTGGTCTACATCAGGTCTGGAGGGCCACCGTCCTGCAGAGTCCAGAACACCTGAACAAGCTAGCCAGGGTCTTCAGGGTCACTGCAAGAGTTTGATCAGGGGTGGAGCCAAACTCTGCAGGACAGCAGGTCTATACACATGTTTGCATATTTCAATCAAAGTATTGTGTATTTAGTGATTCATGTCGACTTATCAATGTGAATTGATCAACATTTATGTCTGTTAGCTGCTTCTTTAGCAGTTCAGGTGGAGGATAACAGCACCAGAGAGGAGTGGAGGAGGAGGAGGTTCTGGAAAGACACTCTGTGCCTCATTAGCTATCTTTCCATACACCTATTTCTTGAACATTTTAGGATATTGCATAGAAAAAAAAGCTGGATGAGCATAAATTCTAAAAATGTGCATAAAAATTGAGTCGGATAAACTTTTAATCCGATAAGAAAACGTGCATAAACTACGATGGAAACACATTTACTGAATAAATCTCTCGAAGCGCAACAATAAACTCAGCTGACTGAGGCTGTGATTGGATAACTGGAGTATCCAGCGGACCAATGGCGTCGCAGCTTCTCAGATGCTGGTTTGGTGTTTCTGAAACGCCGGAGCTGAAGTGTGTGATCAGAATGACTGGGTTTAATTCCCTCCAGAAGCGTCTCACACACACGAGTGTGTTCAGCATCCCAACGCAAGAGATCACGACAGCGTTTATTCACAAATGTTTTATGCCATATTCCAATTTTGCACATAGGTTAAATTCCCAACTTGGATATAGTGTGGGAACAGCGAGGCCGGATCTGATTTGAGATGCTCCGGCATTTATTTGTGTGATCTTCTGTGCTGTCTTCTCACATAATAACATAATTTAAACTTATATCAATATTCCATCTTGTCATGTAATAAGTGTTATCATGATTGGCTTTATCACTTGGGCTCTGATTTGCTGTTATTGGGTCTTTTCCTCTTCACTTTGGATAAGCGGATCCAGCTGTGAATGTGCGGCACTGCGCCTGGTTCAGACACACACACATGATGTGTGTGATGCTCTTCTGCTCACCTTCATGCAGGGGAATGAGGGAGTCCAGCGTGCCAAAGATCTGACTGAGTTCATGCTCCGCCATAATCGACAGCTTCAGCATGGGGTCACGATACGCCTGTGGCGAAACAACACAATCACTCAAACATTCAAATCTACTCATGCAAGACTGAGGAAGTATGTGGAAATCTTACCGAAAAGTGTAAAGCTAAGAACAGATTGTGAAAACAGACACCACATAATCTCACATGCTAGAGCAGGGCTTCCCAAATCAGAGTTGATTAAAAGCTAATTATCATTTAAATAATGAACTGTAGAATGTGTTAAATTATGGAAATATTAGGTAGGAGAAATATTTTATGTCAAAGGCGTTGAGCTGACAAAGACAGGTTTGGGAACCCCTGTGCTGGAGAACCAGAGCCAGCGGTGAAGCTGGACCCTAGAACAGTCTTCATGCTGTATGAAGTGATGGGGAAAGAGAAGTGTACCTTCTTGGCCAGCTTCAAGTCCTCAATCAGGTCCTGTTCTCCCTGAGACAGCTCAAAGATGGACTGACACACGACAGGAAAGAAACAACAGAGAGAGGAACTTCAGCGAGAGGCACGCAGACATTCTGCAGTAAATCCTGAAGTCATTTTCATGCTTAACTATGCCTGTTAACTTTCACTGTTCTATGGTAATTTATCTTTCATGTAACAGCACGACACACATCTAGAGCCGCTCCAGTGCAGCGGTACGGCACATGCCGCTTTCCTGTGATAATGTAGGGATCCACTTGCTGTACATCAGCTAACAGTTCATGTTTTACTTACATATACGATTTACTTTAATCCATCCAACTAATCTGTGTGTGTGTGTTGAGTGAGTGAGTGAACTGCTACTTTCTGTGCTACTGAAATATCCGAACAAACAATTTAACTACAAACTTAAAACCACAGCAGCTTTACAGATGTGAATAGTGGAACGCTTCTGTTAATACTCTATTAATTAGATACATTTACATCATAGACATCCTTAATCTCGGATATCTCCATCCTGATCTCTGCTGGCTCTGTTGTCAGTGTTTTTCACCATGGTTTCCAGTACATGTGGATGAGTGCCGCACTGGGCTAGACACTGATGCCAGTATGCATATCAGTGCACTCAAATGTCAACAGCTTTAGCATCTATTGGTTTATGGTTACTCTTAGCCATGTTGCTCTTATATCTTCTTTTAATCGTGTTGTTCTGTAAAGCACTTTTGTCAGCCCAGTGGCTGTTGTAAAAGTGCTATATAAATAAACTTGAACTTGATCTATCAGTATCAGTTAAGCCACACGTGACAAAGACAACTGAAAGCTATTTAATGGCCCGATCTCCCTGAAAGACTGATGTTGAATCGAACTGGCCAGTCAATGCCTAGAATTGGCTAGTCTGTGAACAAGATGTTTAATTTTTAGTTGTTATTTAGCAGCACATAACCAATAGTGAACAGTTAAAATATACAATAGTCAACATTTGAAGTGGATCAAAAAAATGTATCAAAGAAGTTGTCCTAAGACAAGAACGGGTATTGTTCAAAATGTCAGTATACTTCTGTATTTTAGGAACAGCTCTGTTTACTTAGCATCTGTGCTATGTTGTTTTTATTTATAATGTTGCTTGACATTTGCTTAAAACTATTCAATTCAGTTTTAGGCTAATTATATGTTAATTCAATTAAGAAGTACCTGAAGGCTAAATGCAATTGTTTTAAATTAATTTGTTGATATTTATATTAACTTCTATATAAAGGACTGTGTAACAAGAATTGTGAAATATTGAAAATAGAGTACAGAGAGCCTAGAATGAGGAACATTCAACATTCAAGAGATTCTTCGTAGACTGAATATGTTTTTCTAAACCAGTCTTTTAGCTCAAATACGGTGAGAAATACAGTATATCAAAATCCAGCCCTAGCCAATCAGAGTAGAGTATGGTCTGGAGTGTGGTGAGGTCACCTCTTGTCTCTTGATGTCTCTGGAGGACAGCATGTGTCCCAGGCCTAGGTCAAAGGTCTCGCTCCACAGCTTGCTGTCGCGGCGCTTGGTGACGGCTGGCGGGATCTGCCGCGGGGCCATGATCTCCGGGCGGCAGTCACTGCGGAAACTGATGGAGCGCTGAACAGGGAGAACGGGAAAACTGGGAGTTAGCGATGTACAGTGGGAAACGTCAGCTTATGAATACCCGGGATTCTAATCCCCGGGTAAACGGAATCATGGTTTAGAACGACCCGGGGTTTAGAACGACCCGGGGTTTAGAACGACCCGGGGTTTAGAACGACCCGGGGTTTAGAACGACCCGGGGTTTAGAACGACCCGGGGTTTAGAACGACCCGGGGTTTAGAACGACCCGGGGTGTAGAACGACCCGGGGTTTAGAACGACCCGGGGTTTAGAACGACCCGGGGTTTAGAACGACCCGGGGTTTAGAACGACCCGGGGTGTAGAACGACCCGGGGTTTAGAACGACCCGGGGTTTAGAACGACCCGGGGTTTAGAACGACCCGGGGTGTAGAACGACCCGGGGTTTAGAACGACCCGGGGTTTAGAACGACCCGGGGTTTAGTACGACCCGGGGTTTAGAACGACCCGGGGTTTAGAACGACCCATGGTTTAGAACGACCCAGGGTTTAGAACGACCCGGGGTTTAGAACGACCCGGGGTTTAGAACGACCCGGGGTTTAGAACGACCCGGGGTTTAGAACGACCCATAGTTTAGAACGACCCGGGGTTTAGAACGGCCCGTGGTTTAGAACGACCCGGGGTTTAGAACGACCCGGGGTTTAGAACGACCCGGGGTTTAGAACGACCCGGGGTTTAGAACGACCCGGGGTTTAGAACGACCCGGGGTTTAGAACGACCCATAGTTTAGAACGACCCGGGGTTTAGAACGACCCGGGGTTTAGAACGACCCATAGTTTAGAACGACCCGGGGTTTAGAACGACCCGTGGTTTAGAACGACCCGGGGTTTAGAACGACCCGGGGTTTAGAACGACCCATAGTTTAGAATGACCCGAGGTTTAGAACGACCCGAGGTTTAGAACGACCCGGGCTTTAGAACGACCCGTGGTTTAGAACGACCCGGGGTTTAGAACGACCCGGGGTTTAGAACGACCCGGGGTTTAGAACGACCCGGGGTTTAGAACGACCCATAGTTTAGAACGACCCGGGGTTTAGAACGGCCCGTGGTTTAGAACGACCCGGGGTTTAGAACGACCCGGGGTTTAGAACGACCCGGGGTTTAGAACGACCCGGGGTTTAGAACGACCCGGGGTTTAGAACGACCCGGGGTTTAGAACGACCCGGGGTTTAGAACGACCCATAGTTTAGAACGACCCGGGGTTTAGAACGACCCGGGGTTTAGAACGACCCATAGTTTAGAACGACCCGGGGTTTAGAACGACCCGTGGTTTAGAACGACCCGGGGTTTAGAACGACCCATAGTTTAGAATGACCCGAGGTTTAGAACGACCCGAGGTTTAGAACGACCCGGGCTTTAGAACGACCCGTGGTTTAGAACGACCCGGGGTTTAGAACGACCCGGGGTTTAGAACGACCCGGGGTTTAGAACGACCCGGGGTTTAGAACGACCCATAGTTTAGAACGACCCGGGGTTTAGAACGACCCGTGGTTTAGAACGACCCGGGGTTTAGAACGACCCATAGTTTAGAACGACCCGGGGTTTAGACCGACCCGGGGTTTAGAACACCCGGGGTTTAGAACGACCCATAGTTTAGAACGACCCGGGGTTTAGAACGACCCGGGGTTTAGAAGACCCGGGGTTTAGAACGACCCATAGTTTAGAACGACCCGGGGTTTAGAACGACCCGGGGTTTAGAAGACCCGGGGTTTAGAACGACCCATAGTTTAGAACGACCCGGGGTTTAGAACGACCCGGGGTTTAGAAGACCCGGGGTTTAGAAGACCCGGGGTTTAGAACGACCCGGGGTTTAGAACGACCCGGGGTTTAGAACGACCCGGGGTTTAGAACGACCCGGGGTTTAGAACGACCCATAGTTTAGAACGACCCATAGTTTAGAACGACCGGTTTAGAACGACCGGTTTAGAACGACCCGGGGTTTAGAACGACCCGGGGTTTAGAACGACCCGTGGTTTAGAACTACTGATGGTTTAGAACAACCCATGGTTTAGAACGACCCATAGTTTAGAACTACTCGTGGTTTAGAACTACTGATGGTTTAGAACGACCTGGGGTTTAGAACGACCCGGGGTTTAGAACGACCCATAGTTTAGAACGACCGGTTTAGAACAACCCGTGGTTTAGAATGACCCGGGGTTTAGAATGACCCGTGGTTTAGAACGACCCGTGGTTTAGAACTACTCATGGTTTAGAACGACCCGGGGTTTAGAACGACCCGGGGTTTAGAACGACCCGGGGTTTAGAACGACCCGGGGTTTAGAATGACCCGTGGTTTAGAACGACCCATGGTTTAGAACGACCCGGGGTTTAGAACGACCCGTGGTTTAGAACTACTCGTGGTTTAGAACTACTCATGGTTTAGAACGACCCGGGGTTTAGAACGACCCGGGGTTTAGAACGACCCGGGGTTTAGAATGACCCGTGGTTTCGAACGACCCATGGTTTAGAACGACCCGGGGTTTAGAACGACCCGGGGTTTAGAATGACCCGGGGTTTAGAATGACCCGTGGTTTAGAACGACCCGGACACACAGTGAGTGTGAGGCTTTCACTGCCTGATGTAGCTACTTTAATGCTGTTAAAATGTGTAGTGTAATATACTGGGCCGTTTTCCCCACGCAAGTCCAGTCTTACATCAAAAGATATAGTTAAGCAATATCACATGAGCAAAAGTGCTGTTTGACTTGACAATGAGTTAACATCTTGAGTCTTTTTGCTTTATTTTGTCAATAAAATGTCTAAACGAAAGCACAGCAGAACTGTTCTGCGTCTCCGAGCAACACATAGCAGAGCTTTATTCCTGAACGAGTCTGTTTTGAGCAAATCAGTTTAATCAATGATTCACTTACTGAATTAATCAGTCATTTAAACGAATCACGAATAAGCCACGACTGCATCTTCTGCAGTGCAAGGATGGATTTGTGTTTATACTGCTTTCATTATATTGGTAACAGTGTCTTATTATTCTGATTGAGTAAGACTAAGAAAATGCCATTATAAAGGTAAAATTGTATTTATTTTTATTACAATAGCACATATCCTGAAGAGCCTTGAAAGACGAAGCATGACTGACTCGGATGAAGAGTGAGTGCGGGAGAGCAGTACCTGCAGGGTCTGTCCAATGCGCTTCAGCGGAGCAGCTTTAACTGGAGGAATGAGGCTCGCCAGAGACGTCACTCGAGACAGAGGCTTCACACGCTTCGTGCTGGGCTCCTGCACACACACACACACACACACACACACACTGATGAACACCTCACACACACTGATGAACACCTCACACCTGTGCTGGGCTCCTACACACACACACACTGATGAACACCTCACACCTGTGCTGGGCTCCTGCACACACACACACACACAGGATCATATGATGTGAGGCAGAGCTGTCTACACTGGGATGGACAGGTTTCTGCGAGTCTTTGGCTTCCGGAGACGTCTCTGACTCATTCTGACATCAGCGCTGAGAGACATGCTAGGGTGAAACTCACTCACTCTGTGCACGTGTGTGAAATAAAGGCTTCTAGCTACAGAAACTCGATGACCTGTCTGTCTGTGATAATGATCCATCAGTCATATGTGCCGGCGTTTGAGCACAGAGTTCCTGGCCTTCAGCCACACGGTCCACAAGTCCTGGTCCAGAATCAGTGTTTTAACCCTCATCAGTGAGCAGTAACTATAGCAAACAAACAGAATTACTGTAAAACTAAGCACAACTAAAGTAGGCCTTTCAACATAACTGTGTCATAGAGGACTTACATCTGTGAAGAGTTCAGCTTCAGTCCCTCACAGATGATCAAGTCCAAACCCTTCAACTCTCTCACACACACGGTCAGACAACACTCAACCCTGAAATATTCTGCGTGCACTCTACCGACACAGGGACCCCAGAACAAGTAAAATCATTATAGACTGATCCAAAAATAACGCTTTTAACAATCTTGATCCTTACATTTGAAGTTTCAAGTCTAAGAAACAAGAATGTGCAAAATACTTTATACATGTTCATGTACCTTGAAATCAGCAACCCCCAGTGTTAATGAACCCTGGCAGTGTGTGTAGTGTGTGTGGAGTGCTGGTCAACACTGGGGGTCTGCTCGAGGACAGGGTTTCGAGGAGCTATGGGACCCTCTTGAGCCGAGATGTGGAGGCTTCTGTAAACGGCCATATAACCACAACCTTTATGGGCCATGACACGAAAAAGTCAATCAACTGGTGGTTTTAGCCCACAATGTTCATTCCTTACAATCTCAACTCTTATAGCACTAAAAAGACTGCTAGACAACTATCAAGATTCAGGACCGAAATCATGTAGAACATGCAAAACATGAAGACAAGCACTGTTATCATCAAAGCTTTCAGTGTGTGTTCACTGACAATCCAACACAATCAGCACTGTGCTTTATCATATCTATATAGGACAGTCATATAAGAGTCTGGAGAGAACACACACACACTCTCTCTCACTCACAATTCAATTCAATTCAGCTTTATTGGCATGAATGTGTACAATAGCACAATATTGCCAAAGCAATAGACATAAACAAACATATAGATAAATAAAAGTGAACAATAAAAAATAAAATAAAACAATTACTAAAATATCAAACAATCAAAATAATAATTATTTGAAAATTTGTACAATTATTTATTCATCTGAGGTTCCACTGGTTGTCCTCATTTCATGGCATGAGGAGACATATTTTGCAGCAATTATCTCACTCACTCACTCACACACTCACACACTCACACACTCACTCACTCACTCACTCACTCACTCACTCACTCACTCACTCACTCACTCACTCACTCACTCACTCACTCTCTCACACACACACTCACACTCTCACACTCACTCACTCACACACTCACACACTCACACACTCACTCACTCACACACTCACTCACTCACTCACTCACTCACTCACTCTCACACACTCACTCTCTCACTCTCTCACACTCACTCTCTCACTCTCTCACTCTCTCACTCTCTCTCACTCTCTCACTCTCTCACTCTCTCACTCTCTCACTCTCTCACTCACTCACTCACTCACTCACTCACTCTCTCACTCTCTCACTCTCTCACTCTCTCACTCTCTCACTCACACACTCACACACTCACACACACTCACTCACTCACACTCTCACTCACTCACACTCTCACACTCTCACTCATTTACTCACTCACTCACTCACTCACTCACTCACTCTCTCACTCTCTCACACTCACTCTCTCACTCTCTCACTCTCTCACTCTCTCTCACTCTCTCACTCTCTCACTCTCTCACTCTCTCACTCTCTCACTCACTCACTCACTCACTCACTCACTCACTCACTCACTCTCTCACTCTCTCACTCTCTCACTCTCTCACTCACACACTCACACACTCACACACACTCACTCACTCACACTCTCACTCACTCACACTCTCACACTCTCACTCATTTACTCACTCACTCACTCACTCACTCACTCTCACTCTCTCACTCTCTCACTCTCTCTCTCACTCTCACTCTCTCTCACTCTCACTCTCTCTCTCACTCTCACTCTCTCTCACTCTCACTCTCTCTCTCACTCTCTCACTCTCTCACTCACACACTCACACACTCACACACTCACACACTCACACACTCACACACTCACACACTCACACACTCACACACTCACACACTCTCTCACTCTCTCACTCTCTCACTCTCTCTCACTCTCTCACTCTCTCACTCTCTCACTGCTTATGCACGGTCTCTGAGTTAAATCATGACATTCGACTCATAGCATGTGCTTCCAGTCTCCTATCTCACTGGTGACCAGCAAAACAAATAAATTCCAAAATAAATCTTACATAACACATAACACCAAACCAGCCCATTCAGCCAATCACATTCAACAAACTGCCCCTTAAAGATCACCACCACATCAAAGTTTTCCATAATTCTCTACAATAGGCTATACGATACTGCAGATAAGACAACTATAATAAATTCTGTTAAAACCAACACAAACACTTGATGTACAATACTGACGGATAAGCAACTGAGGAACCGTGATCACCCACATCTTCAGCCATCTTGAGTCCTCTCATCAAACTATACTATGAACCCAACCAACCGGATCCAAAGGGAATAGGAACATCGAAGAGTTTAATGAAGGAAAGCATCAACCCTCGCAGAGCTTATAGTAGCTCTGTCTTGAAAGGTTAATTGATTATCATTAAAATTGAATATTGGCGCAATGTTCACTTGCGGAGCCCAGTGACTGTGCTCTGTCCCAAACCCTCGACAGATGCCTTGCTGTATACGGTCTATTCACACAAATATTGGGAAGTATAGTAAGATTGAGTGGCTTAGCCTGGAAGCTATTTTTGCTAATAAAGGAAATATGTCATCATTTCTCTTGATTCATTCTGTAATTAAACATCAGTGAGCTTATTTTGATGCATTCTGGGAATGATTTCTCAGCAAGGGTTAAAATGCTGCCTCAAAGGCCCCCTGAAATAAAACTTTACGTTTTTTAGCCTTTAGGTTATGAATAAGCTGATGGTGTGTCCCAAAACAACGACTTGATTCGCGTTTAGGAGATAGCATTCAAAACTTACAGTCTCTCACTTCCGCTAAAATGGATCGGGATTTTTATGACATCATCGCGGACTTCAGCTTCTCATCACATCTTCTGTCCAATCAAATGCTCTCTGGAATCTGAAGCTCCGCCCCTCTGCTATAGTAGAGTAGTAGGTACACGCATGCTCAGTGTCGGCTGCTCGTGCTCATCGGTTCTCTCAGCACAACATGTCTCGGTTCAGTGCACTGTTGGAGTTACTGGAGGAACATGTTGGTTTATTTAGACTTGGAGGGACTGTCAGCACATAACATTATTGGCCGATACTGATAACCGATAATTCTTTATATTTGAAAGCCGATAACCAATATATTGGCCAATAAATAGAAATCCGATTTTTTATATAATTTCTGAGAGCCTGATTACATCAATCCATGTCCCAAGCACACAATTACAATGTTCTTGTTATCATTTTATGTAGACTATATGACAGACTAGTGTTGCACTTTACTGTATTTTCCTTTTTGAAGTGATTCCAATCATATTTTAAGCAATTCAAACCCATCATGTTGAACAGTGCGCATCTGAAGTGTGTCAGCTGAAGGAAATAATCCATTATTTATCGACTTTAATATATCGGACAGATTTTTTTATTGGGCCGAAATAAACATATATCGGCCGATACCGATATGGTGGCCGATATATCGTGCATGGCATCTTTAGAAGCTGGCCAACACGAGGAGCCGTAGAAGGCAGAATACCTCGCTTTCCTTTGGGAACAGCTTTCATGTGTGTGTGATGCCGCAGAACGCCCTCTAGGAAGGCAGATCACTCGCTTTTAGACTTAAAGAACAAATATTATTACTGCATCCATAAAACTAAAAGCAGTTCTCATGGATGCCAGAAGATCAGACAAGCCCATCATGGGTTCCAGACTCAATCAAAGAGAAGCTGCAGATGTGTTCACAGGAGCTTCTGTAATTAAGATGAAAGCATGAGGAGTGATGGGTCGTCTGATGTGTTCTGGGAAAGCAAGCGCCACTCACTGATCAGGGTGCACCGCCACCAACACGGACATTATTCCCTGGGTGACACATAAGTCAAGGATATGTCCTAAGAGAAATCCTGCTCTGTGATTTTTTTTAAGAGTTTGTACTGTAATTCTGAAGAGTTTTAACATTAAGTATTCATAACAATATTGATGACTCATAAAGTAAAATGTAACTCTCAAAGAAAAGTCTCAAAGTTCTGTGTTAAAATAAATTTATATAAAGTAATTTTCTGTATTTTCACAGGTGTTTTACACGCATTTTGAAGAACGCCTCACATTTTACTGTGATTAAGGTAGAAGGAAATGCCCGTAAACTTTTCTGCCAGGACATTATCCATTTTTCTAGGGATTGTTTTCTCTATGAAATGTTTTGGCTGTGAGTTTTAACTGACCAAATTTGATCTATAATGCCTCATTTGTTTCTGTAACAGGCGGAAAGTAAAATTTGGGTAAAAAAGAAAAAACTACCTTGCGATTTCACATCATAGATGTATCAGTAAAACAACTTTCCTTTTCTGCAGTCAATCATCATATTGAAAAGCACAAGCGATACCAGAGACGACAGCTTAAAGGGCAGAGGATATTTCTTTTCAACCTCACAACTGATAGTGGGACACATTTACACCTACTCGTTCATTTATTCATTATTCTGTGCTGTTTTTTCCCTGTGTTGATGTATTTCCTATGCATTTTAATTGCTTAAATCTATAAAATGATTATTGAGCACACACAAAGCCAAAGCGGCAGCACATTCTCACATCACAGTGCCCTTATTATGCTTTTCAGATATTCCCTTTCATGCAGTGGTTAATAGAGCTGTTTGTGAATGTAAAAGCTCTGCAAAGTTTTACAGATCACAGTGCAGATAAATTAAGATCCTCCCTAAAAGAAAGAATCGATTCTGAACTGCTGTTGTCAGGAATTCCAGTCTTATTTCCGTAACTTTCATACGTAATGATGCAACAAATTTGCATAATGATGGTCTTCATCGGCTGCCCGCGAATGCATAGCTGATATAAAAAACTGGATGACTAGCAATTTCCTACTACTAAACTCTGCAAAACAAAACAGAGTTTCTAATTATTGGACAAATAACTTCCTCACGTAATAACCCAGAATACTGTCTAACACTTGATGGCTGCTCTGTCAAGTCTTCGTCGTCGGTTAGGAACCTGGGTGTGCTCTTTGATACCAATCTTTCATTTGAAAGTCACGTGTTTAGTATCTGTAAAACCACATTCTTCTATCTTAAAAATATATCTAAATTACGTCATATGCTCTCAATGACAAATGCGGAACAGTTAGTTTATGCGTTCATGACATCAAGGCAAGATTATTGTAATGCTCTACTGGGTGGTTGCCCTGCACGCTTAATAAACAAACTACAGCTGGTCCAAAACGCTGCAGCTCGAGTTCTTACCAGAACCAGGAAATATGACCATATTAGCCCGGTTCTATCAACACTGCATTGGCTGCCTATTAAACATCGTATACATTTTAAAATATTGCTGATTACTTACAAAGCACTAAATGGTTTAGCTCCCAGTACTTGAGCGAGCTCTTAACGCATTATAGTCCTTCACGTCTATTGCGATCTCAAAACTCCGGCCTGTTGATAATACCTAGAACATCAAAATCGACTGCTGGCGGTAGATCCTTTTCCTATTTAGCACCAAAACTTTGGAACAGTCTTATTAACATTGTCCGGGAAGCAGACACACTCTGTCAGTTCAAAGCTAGACTAAAAACACATCTCTTTGGCCTAGCATACACATAACACACTATAGACTTCTATAATTCAATGTTAGGCTGCATAGATTAGGTCAGCCGGAACTGGGAACACTTCCCTTAAATCCTGATGTACTCGTTACATCATAAGAAGAATGGCATCTACGCTAATATTAGTGTCTTTGTTTATCCCGAGGTTTACCGCAGTCCGCCGGATCCAGGCCGTATCCAGATCTGATGAAGGACCTGCGTCTGGACACACACACACACACACACTCCAGATCTGATGAAGGACCTGCGTCTGGACACACTCACTCACTCACTCACTCACACACACACACACACACACACACACACACACACACACACACACACACACACACACACACACACACACACACACACACACACACACACACACACACACACACACACACACACACACACACACACACACACACACACACACACACACACACACACACACACACACACACACACACACACACACACACACACTCCAGATCTGATGAAGGACCTGCGTCTGGACACACACACACACACACACACACACACACACACACACACTCCAGATCTGATGAAGGACCTGCGTCTGGACACACACACACACACACACACACACACACACACACACACACACACACACACACACACACACACACTCCAGATCTGATGAAGGACCTGCGTCTGGACACACACACACACACACACACACACACACACACACACACACACACACACACACACACACACACACACACACACACACACACACACTCCAGATCTGATGAAGGACCTGCGTCTGGACACACACACACACACACACACACACACACACACACACACACACACACACACACACACACACACACACACACACACACACACACACACACTCCAGATCTGATGAAGGACCTGCGTCTGGACGCGACGACAACGCAGTCCTGAAGTGTCACTAGTCTCTCCCTGTGAAGGCCTCCTTCCCTTTACCTCTGTACAGATAATCATTGCCAAAAAAGTTTCGGTTCACATGGCTACGTGGAAGCGATAAATAATTCTGTATTATAAAGTTTTAGACTAGACGGATTTCAGAAAAAGGGCCTTCTATAAGAAGTGAGGAGCATTTATGGGTACAAGTTAGGAACCAGCCTACCTTACATATTTTAAGGGTGCTGAGTCCAAAAAAAATGGTACCCAAGCGAAATTTTGAGTTTTTTACCTTCTAATTTGCATATCAAAATGGCCGCCAAATTGCCTATCTTGCTCAGTCGTTGGACCATTTTCCCCTAGTTTTTTTGTAAGTAGGCAATCAAGATGAGGAAATTAAGTTTCTAGATCAATAGTCAAGGGTCAGAGCAAAGATATAATGGAGGCTCACTGCCTTTTTATGTATATATATATGCAAAATACCAACTTTTAAAGTGAAATTAAACATTATTTGTGTCATTTTTTAAGGCCGACATAAATATTCAATCAATATCACTCTTAAATGTTCCCAGTGTATATATGACATGTGATGTATTCCATATTACATAATAACTAAGAAAAACACCATTGCAAGTTGTCTGAGATTTAATTTTTTTATGCAAATTAAGCATTTGTTCTCTAAATTCTAAGACGTGAAAAACCCAGGTGAATAGTCTCTCTGTCACTCACATGCACGCGTGCGCAGGCCGCACATACACACACCCCTCCCCCTCCGTGCACACCGCGTCTCCATGACAACGAGTGATCAACGTTGAAAGCAAGTTCGCAAAAGGTTGGTATCTCGTGAACATCTTTACACAATCACGCATTAAAAAGTAGTATAATCTTTTAAATTCTGAATATAATTTTGTCAGTGTGTTAATATCGACCCGAGAAGCGATGAACTTTTTGAAAGTTAACTAGTCACAAGTTTAAGGTAAGATGCACTTGGGCTGTCGATGTCAAAACACTAGCCTATAGCCTAAGCTGTGATTCAAATATGAAATAATGTTATGTCATTTTGACTTTTACACTGAATGTCTGCTGCTTCCAGATGAGTAGGCAGTAACGTTAGGCTATTGTATGGGGTAAATTTAGTATAATGATAGGGTGTGAAACTTGCACTGCTGTGGTATTTGTATAGAGTGTGAATTCTGTATAGAAGATGTGTAGATTGTAGAATCAATGTATAATGATTCATGGTGATCACAGGTTTTGAGTGCTAACGTAACATCTGTGAATCTGTGCCTTGCTCCAAATATAGGCTACATATCATAACACAATTACCCCTAAATAATAAAGATCTTCTAAAGTAAATTTAATGTTTTAAATTTAATTTTTCTTTGATTTTGCTTTTCAGCTTCAAATGGATCCAATAACAAACCTGAGACCGGTAGATTACAGCATTGTCTGCTTTTTTTGTTTAAGCAACAAGGGGAGTCTTAGTAATGCATCTGACCAAGGATTGGCAAAAGCTAGGTATGCCGCCAGAACCAGGAGAAATCTAAATGACTCAAAGAACAGTGTTTTGATTGATCGTGTTGAAGATGTATTGGACTCTGCTGCAGCCCAGAGTGTTGTATGGCATAAAATGTGCTATTCACACTTCACTGACACAAGCAAATTAGAACGTTTGCAGAAGACAGAGGGTTCTGAACATGCAGGTAGCAGCAGACAAACTGTACAAGCACAACCTTGCAGTAGCAGGTGTTCACTGCGAATGCAACTGGATCCAGTAGATTGGAGTTTATGCCTGTTCTGCCAAACAGATGTTTTGAAGAAACCATTGAGATCAGTAATGACAACAAAACTGAGTGATCAAATTATTCAAGTCAAGTCAAGTCAAGTCACCTTTATTTATATAGCGCTTTTTACAATACAGATTGTATCAAAGCGCTTCACAGTGATAACATGAAAACAATATAACAAAGTTTGTTTCTAAAATAAATTGCGTCAACGTCCACCTTAAGTATGGCAGATCAATAATATTATTGAATATTAAATGTTAAATGTCCCCAACTAAGCAAGCCAAAAGCCAAGGCAACAGTGGCAAGGAACCAAAACTCCATCAGGTGACAGAATGGAGAAAAAAACCTTGGGAGAAACCAGACTCAGTCGGGGGGCCAGTTTTCCTCTGGCCAACGAAGGAACAGTGCATGATTCGGGCAGCATTACAAGTCAGATTGGATCGGAACATTTAGAGTATTTTTGGAAGTCCAAGTATGCACGCCGGTCTTAAGACGAGTTGTTGAGGATCAGTGCCGTCCACCATAGAGAGTCCATATCGCCCGTGTAGAGTCGTCACTTCATAGGCTTTTTTTTATTCAAGCTTCGTCTTTAGACCATAACATTTATGTTCGGCTGGCTGGAGTGATTGATCTAATTGCAGCTGAGGCAAAATATCACTTAACATGTTTAAGAGCATTCATCAGATCTATGGACAAGACAAAGAAGGCAATACAAGAACACTCTGAAAACTCAGACTACCCAGACCTTGCGATGACATGGCTATGCAAAGAGCTGCAAGGGGCAGCAGATAAAGGACATGTACTACTTCTTGATGATGTCTGGGAACAGTATAAGGTACTCAGTGAAAAATCATCAACCACAATTCCACTCTCTTACTGCAGTAGAAGGGCAACATTTCGTGAAAAGTTGCAGTCACAGCTGGGTGACATCTTCAACTTTTTTCAACCTCTTGATAGCTGTTCATCCGAGCGAAAAACCATACTAATTCCGACAAAGTACACAAATACGGTGGCAAATACGGCAGTGTTGAAAATGATGGCTGAGGATGAGGATGAGAGTGAGAAAACATTGCCTCAATATGTGCCAACAGATGACAGTTTCTTATCACTTGTACATGTAGCACTGAAAATTCGTCAAGAGTTGATAGAAACCCCAGGCCATAAAGGTTTCTCTGTAAGTGAGGATGACGCCATTGCATGTGTCCCAGATAGTTTATATATGCTACTGAGACTAATCGTTGGTGGTCAAGAGGTACTTGAAAATGACAATTCTGAAAAAAATGAAGACCTTCTCCGTAGAAGAGTACTGAGCATAGCACAGGACCTGGTTTACTGTGTCAGTCGCGGCAGAAAATGGACACCCAAACATATCGGACTAGCTACTACACTACATCAGGCTACACAATCAAAACAGCTTGTAGAGTTATTCAACAAGGCCGGCCACTGTTTGAACTATGAGCAGGTGATGAAGGTAGACAATGCCTTAGCTGAGAGTACCTTAAAATCTATGGACCCAGCAACCGGTGCCATTATTCCATCAAAGATGGTAGCAAATCGATTCATCCATTACACTGCTGACAACATTGACATCCTTGATGAGTCCTTAGATGGAAAGAACACCTTTCATGCAACCCAAATGGCAGCCTGGCAACGGGGAAAAAAAGATATAGAACTTGACATGCTGAAGCCCTCCACTAGCCATACACTGGTTGTGCCAGATGTCCTGGAGAACTTGCACCACGTCAATGTACATTCTGCCACAAGCAAGCCAGTATTCACATCACATGTTAACAAGACCTGGTTTACAAAACCTAAAGGAGACAGTGAGTGTGTGAAACAAGCAAAAGCAACAGACATGGCTTTTTCCCTGCAACGTCAGGATTCTGAACCCAAACCTTCTTGGACTGTATTCAATCAGTCAGTCTCATCAAAGGAACCAGAGCAGACAGCAGTAGGATATTTGCCAATAGTCCTTGCTCCAGCTCATGCGTATGATACGCTCAATACAGTTGTGAAGAGGTGCATGGCAATATCATCACATTTTGGCCAGGAGCATACTGTCATAACAGTGGACCAAGCTCTTTACTGCAAGCTCATGGAACTGAAGTGGTGTGTTGAGGAATATCAGGGCAAGTTAATCCCTCGGCTTGGTGGACTTCATATTGCAATGAACTTCCTGAAGACTATCGGAGATCACATGGCTGGGTCTGGTCTAGCTGAAGTGTGGCTGGAGAGTGGATTGCTGGGGGAGGGTGCTGTGCAGCTTGTCATGTCAGGAAAAGCATACAACAAGGGTATGACAACTGACCTTGCAGGCCCTATGGCAGCTTTTGTTGCCAACATTCCTCGCGTTTGCTGCAGAATCAAACAAGGAATGCCATGATGAGATCTCTGCTATGGCTGCTGATGACAATTCTGAAACTATTCCTCAGTTGATAACATATCTGAAGCAGGAACAGTTTGACAGTCTCCTCAAAGATTTCATCGCAAGTAAATCTGAAGATGTCAACTTTGTTTTCTGGTGGAACTACATGGATATGGTCTCAACACTGTTGCAGTTTACACGAGCTCAGCGTGATGGGCTCTGGGAGCTTCATCTTCACTCCTTCAGCTGGATGTTGCCGTACTTCATGCGATATGACCACCTGAACTACACAAGATGGGGGCCAGTGTATATTGCTGAGATGCACCAACTCCCAGAACCTGTACTATCGGAGTTCCAAAGGGGCGACTTTGTTGTGAAGCGGTCCGATCAACGATTCAACCAGGTCGATTCAGACCAAGCAATGGAGTGGATCAATGGAACAGGGAAAAAAGGAGGGGGGATCATTGGCATTACTAAGACACTTTCAGCCCTTTACAGATGGACACTCTCCTACAACATTAGGTCCCATGTAGCAGAAGAGACACATTTGATGTTCAGCAACACCACTGAGAAAACCTACGTCCACAATGAAGCTACCAAATCCCGTGAAAAGAGAGACAACAGAGACGAAATGGCATTGGTTTTAGTCTTCAAAGGATTCAAGGTTTTTGGTTCAGTCTCACCAGGCTCATTGCAAAATCTCGCCACGAAAGACGTTGCCACAGAGGCTCTCCAAAGCTCAATACTTTCTGCCAAAGACCTAGGACAAGAAAAAGTGAATTCATTCATTGAGAAAAGGATGATTGTTCCTGAGGACAAAGATAAACCAGAGGTCCCAATCCATGCAACCCTACATAAGAGCAAAGCTAAAACATTTGCATCTCTGTATGAAGTGGCAAAAAATCCTAAAATCAAAGACAACAGAACCGTCGTAAAGGCTGACCGAAACGTCCTTAAACGTCTTGTTACTGCCTATGAGGCAGGTCGTCCAGTTGACTTGCCAGCTGTCCTAAAATACGAGCTTCTGCCAGTTCCCATATCCCTTGCTGAAATGAATGGGACCCTTCGCACTGGAAACAAGTCTGTATTGGTAAATAAGTTAACAGAAGACATAGTCTGTCCTGAGGCTATTGAACTTCCCGACATGTCATCTTGCCTCATCATAGATGGACAGGCACTGGTGGTTGCACTAGGAAAGCCAGACAAAGCAGTAACATTTGGAGATTTGGCTGACACATTTGTCAGAGCAGTATTGAAAGCAGGATGTTCCTATAAACGGATAGACGTTGTGTTTGACAGATACAGAGAAGAGACCATCAAGGGTGCTACCAGGACACGACGCACAAAAGCAGCTCAACCGATCAGAAGACTTGTTGAGGGTCGTGATGTGCATCTTCCGAAAAACTGGACCAACTTCCTGTCCCTCCCTGACAACAAAGCTGATCTTGCCAATCTACTCTCTGAAGAACTATGTGCTCAGGCACCAGATGATAAAGAGATAGTTGTTGCTGGTGGGTTCAGAGGCAAAGAAACAGAGGTTAGGTCATCGAAAGCAACAACCAACCTGACTCATCTGAGAGCCACACACGAAGAGGCAGATACCCGATTGGTATTACATGCAGTGCACTGCCAGTCAGACACAGTAGTCGTGTCATCTAGAGACACTGATGTGCTTGTGATTCTGGTTTCCCATTTCCCGCACGTAGCATGTAAAAAACTCTGGCTGTTGTCTGGTACCACAAGGAAGCCACAATATATACCAATTGATGCTGTTTTTAACAAACTGCCAAAGGATTCAGCACCAAGCCTTGTAGCATTTCATGCACTAACTGGTTGTGATACCACATCATACATTGCAAGTCACACCAAAAGTACCTCGTGAAAAGTCTGGAAAATGCACCATCAATTGCTCAGCAACCTCGGAATTGGTGATCTCACGGAGGAGACTCAGAGATCCTCAGAGGCTTTTGTCTGCAGAATATATGATGTGCATAAAACAGACTCTGTTGATGCAGCAAGGCATATACTTTTCTCCAGGACAGGTAAACCAGAAGCAATGCCGGCGACAAGCGATGCGCTCCACTTCCATCTGCTGAGAGTACACTACCAGGCAATGGTTTGGAGAAATGCTCACTATGCCACACCTGAGCTTCCTTCACCCTTGGACATGGGATGGAAACATGGCGGTTCAGGACTACAGCCCATTCTTATGTCACAGAATCCAATACCTGAAAGTTGCCTGGAAATGATCCTGTGTACCTGTAAAAATGCAAATGCCGAAAATCAGGGCTGTTATGCACTGCAATGTGTGCATGTCAGAGTGATGACCAATGTCCTTGTTTAAATGTGGAGTTGTAATCCTCAAGTTTACCAAGGCAAGGGGTAACCAAAGAACTTGGAAAAGGACTGCAGAAAGAAATACTAATCAAAATGAAATTCCAAAGACAAATGGCACACAAGCAAACTAGAAAGGTATAAAAACAATTTACCAAAAACAATTTACAGAGGGAGTAAACTACAGAACAAAAAATCTAACAGAAAACAGCAAAGCAATTAAGCTACAAACATGAAAGAAAATATACAGAAACAAGATGTGATCTGTAGATCTGTTCAAGGGAAGTTTCATGGTGTTTTTTTCCCTATTCACTTGGGTTTTTCAATGTTTGAATTAAGAGCATAAATGCTTTGTTTGCATAAAAAATTAAATCTCAGACAACTTGCAATGGTGTTTTTCTTAGTTATTATGTAATATGGAATACATCACATGTCATATATACACTGGGAACATTTAAGAGTGATATTGATTGAATATTTATGTCGGCCTTAAAAAAATTAACCAAATAATGCTTAATTTCACCTTAAAAGTTGGTATTTTGCATATATATATACATAAAAAGGCAGTGAGCCTCCATTATATCTTTGCTCTGACCCTTGACTATTGATCTAGAAACTTAATTTCCTCATCTTGATTGCCTACTTACAAAAAAACTAGGGGAAAATGGTCCAACGACTGAGCAAGATAGGCAATTTGGCGGCCATTTTGATATGCAAATTAGAAGGTCAAAAACTCACAATTTCGCTTGGGTACCAGTTTTTTTGGATTCAGCACCCTTGAAATATGTAAAGTAGGCCGGTTCCCGACTTGTACCCATAAATGCTCCTCACTTTCACTTTTTGTGTACATCCCATCTAGACTATTTTAAGGCCAGACAAGTCATTTGTTGAGGTCAGTTTGTAAAGAAAGACTACACGCCTGCGCACATATATAGTCAAACGCGCATACCTATAGACTAAACACGTCATACGCATGTGCACACCTATTTCATGGTTTGCGTTCTCGAGCCCCAGGCACTGCTGTTGTGCGGATGAGTGGCCGGAGCGCGTTAAGGGTTTTCTGTTAGAGCGGTGTCGTGTTAGCGGCCCCTAAGTTAATAACTAATGATCTTTAGAATGGAAGTGAATCAATCAAAACTAACTTTAGCTGGACAATAACTTTATTCTAGAGCTGCTGTGAAGCCAAAACAATCTCTGTTACTTCAATTTCCTATTATCACTGTAAAGCTGCTTTGGAACAGTCTATATTGTTAAAAGCGCTGTAGAAATGAAGGTGACTTGACCCGCCCTCAAACATAGTAGCTGGTTCATGTTGTGTACATATCGAGAAGACGTTGTTTTCTGCTCTGCAAAAGCCAATTCTCTTTGCAGACACTGTCAAAGGATGAGGATGTGAGGAGTCAGTGGTTAAAGTAGCACAGCGACAGCAGTATAACCTTCTGACGACTGCTTCTCACATCTCAGTGAGGTCTAAATGGGATTTACAAAACATCAAAGGGAATTCAGGGAATTACATTGAGATACTGTGGTTACTATTATTAACAACTGGAAGTTGTTTAAATTGTCCGTGGTGAAGAAGTCAGACTTAGTAGGTTGTATTCGTATTAAGAATTTCCACGACAACCTCAAACTGAGTATCACTGAGTATCGTCCTGCTCGAGTCGTCCTTGCGATGGTTGAATAACTAGTTCATCTAATGTTTCATCTTCGGACTCGCGCTCAGATTGATATGGCAAAATCAATGCCATCGTTACTGTCTTTACAGTGCGTGCAATCTCTGAGCTGTAGGAAGCCTCCGGAGCTGAAGTTCAGTTATGGTAATGGCCGTTTGTTTCCAAAGCGCACTGTAAGCAATCACAACAGACTAAGCTGTCTGGCCAATCAGAGCAGAATTAGGAACCTTTAAAATAGCGTAGCACTTTAAGGGTGTACTCACTTTAGGCGATCTGACGTTTGACTCCCAAAGTCTGGTTTGTTTGACAAGTGTGATCGCTCCGTACTGCTTCTATTACTACTTGGACAGAACCCTTTTCAATTAATTGAATTAAATCGAGTATATTTAGGCTTATACAGGTCTGGTTCTCACCTCACTGATGCACAGGAATTGTAGTTTGCGAGTAAAGCTGCAGATTCCTCAATCAAAGTCTTCCGTAATAATCTTCTGATACGTGCAGTACAATCATGTGAAAATCGATTTTAAAATGATGATTTACTCATTACAAACTCTAGCAGTCCATTGTGTAAAGTGATCCAGAGCTGACACTCCTGTATAGAGATGTATCTGTAAAACTCAGGATAAAAGAGCCAATGCAATCCATTAAGTCAATATGCAAAGATCAAGAATTTCATATCCCAATGTTTTCTATACGGCACTCTGTTTTTGCAGCAGGGGTCAAAGACCCCTGACAACACGCCGTTTATTAAGCCTGTTCACAGTGTTCATGTGAGGTCACTGCACTGATTCAGTGAGCGAATGAGTCACCTGCACTGATTCAGTGAGCGAATGAGTCACCTGCACTGATTCAGAGAGCGAATGAGTCACCTGCACTGATTCAGAGAGCGAATGAGTCACCTGCACTGATTCAGTGAGCGAATGAGTCACCTGCACTGATTCAGAGAGCGAATGAGTCACCTGCACTGATTCAGTGAGCGAATGAGTCACCTGCACTGATTCAGTGAGCGAATGAGTCACCTGCACTGATTCAGTGAGCGAATGAGTCACCTGCACTGATTCAGTGAGCGAATGAGTCACCTGCACTGATTCAGAGAGCGAATGAGTCACCTGCACTGATTCAGAGAGCGAATGAGTCACCTGCACTGATTCAGAGAGCGAATGAGTCACCTGCACTGATTCAGTGAGCGAATGAGTCACCTGCACTGATTCAGTGAGCGAATGAGTCACCTGCACTGATTCAGAGAGCGAATGAGTCACCTGCACTGATTCAGAGAGCGAATGAGTCACCTGCACTGATTCAGTGAGCGAATGAGTCACCTGCACTGATTCAGTGACCGAATGAGTCACCTGCACTGATTCAGAGAGCGAATGAGTCACCTGCACTGATTCAGTGAGCGAATGAGTCACCTGCACTGATTCAGAGAGCGAATGAGTCACCTGCACTGATTCAGTGAGCGAATGAGTCACCTGCACTGATTCAGAGAGCGAATGAGTCACTTCACCTGCACTGATTCAGTGACCGAATGAGTCACTTGCACTGATTCAGAGAGCGAATGAGTCACCTGCACTGATTCAGAGAGCGAATGAGTCACCTGCACTGATTCAGTGAGCGAATGAGTCACTTGCACTGATTCAGAGAGCGAATGAGTCACCTGCACTGATTCAGTGAGCGAATGAGTCACCTGCACTGATTCAGAGAGCGAATGAGTCACTTCACCTGCACTGATTCAGTGAGCGAATGAGTCACTTGCACTGATTCAGAGAGCGAATGAGTCACCTGCACTGATTCAGTGAGCGAATGAGTCACCTGCACTGATTCAGTGAGCGAATGAGTCACTTGCACTGATTCAGAGAGCGAATGAGTCACCTGCACTGATTCAGTGAGCGAATGAGTCACTTGCACTGATTCAGAGAGCGAATGAGTCACCTGCACTGATTCAGTGAGCGAATGAGTCACCTGCACTGCACTGTTTCAGAGAGCGAATGAGTCACCTGCACTGATTCAGTGAGCGAATGAGTCACCTGCACTGCACTGTTTCAGAGAGCGAATGAGTCACCTGCACTGATTCAGTGAGCGAATGAGTCACCTGCACTGATTCAGAGAGCGAATGAGTCACAGTCACCTGCACTGATTCAGAGAGCGAATGAGTCACCTGCACTGCACTGTTTCAGAGAGCGAATGAGTCACCTGCACTGATTCAGTGAGCGAATGAGTCACCTGCACTGCACTGTTTCAGAGAGCGAATGAGTCACCTGCACTGATTCAGTGAGCGAATGAGTCACCTGCACTGCACTGTTTCAGAGAGCGAATGAGTCACAGTCACCTGCACTGATTCAGTGAGCGAATGAGTCACCTGCACTGCACTGTTTCAGAGAGCGAATGAGTCACCTGCACTGATTCAGTGAGCGAATGAGTCACCTGCACTGCACTGTTTCAGAGAGCGAATGAGTCACAGTCACCTGCACTGATTCAGTGAGCGAATGAGTCACTTGAGTGAATTCAGAGAGTTTGACTGATTCAGTCTATGATTCAGACCAAAGACTGCAAGACAGTCTGATTCACCAGTTGAAAGATTTATTTCAAAACAACAACAACAAAAATCACACAAATTGAGCACATTGCGCTGTATGTGCAGTCAGCAGGGCAAAAGAAAGTTTACAATCATAATCATCACGTGCCCAGAACACCACAGACCATGGCTTTACGTCATTTTTTAATTTCATGTTTCCAGTCATTCTTATCACAACCAGACTCTCTATCAGCTCTTTGCTATAGCTGACTTCACACTAAAATCAAAGTTTGTATAACTCAAAAACAAACTACAAACAACAGGAGAAGAAGATAAAGATATATCAGCACAGCAAATTGTGATAGGCATGATCAGGACACACAACTCAGCAAAAACATTTTTGCTGTAGAAAGACCTCAGAAACACATCAGAAGAAGCCAAACACACACACACACACACACACACACACACACACACACATCTACTTCAAACATCAGGGTACTTCAGTCAGCTCAATGTGATCATGAACACGGCGATCTCAGGAGTCAAGCAGGGACTAACCCAGCTAAGGGAACCACGGCAAGGTTCTCTCAACAATATCAACAAATGTATGACATATTAATAAACATACTTTTAGAGTTATCATGGTCTTAATAACGTTCTGAAAATGTTAGCACAAAAACGTTATTTATACAGTAGCCTACTACATCATTCATGAATGATTTTCTGATACATTTTAATTGTAGGCTATAGTCTAACTTTATATGTTGTTAGTCTACATACTTTTTAAAGAACGTTCAGAGAACATTATTACACAAGAATCTCTCCCATAATGTTTGCAAAATGATTACATGGACAGTTCCCTTTATGTTTTCCCAAGCGGTCACATAACAAAGATAATTTTTTTAAGAATATTCAGCAATAATCAAAACAGCATGTAAACAAACAACAATGCAAGATGGAAACTATTGGCTAAGCTTTAATATTCACCATGAATAAAAATGCTTGCTCATGAATAATGTAGGCTATATTCGCATTATTATTATTAAGGTTATACATACTAATTACTCTGAATTTATATTTACAACAATAATTAGCGTCATTCACAGCGTTGAATAACTGTACCTCCAGCTCTCTGCGCGCGCCCCGGCCGCGGGCGCTCGGCTCGTCCACGCTGCAGGTCGCGCGTCTGATCATCAGGTGTATCGGGTCATCCTTCGCCACCATGCTGACGCCCCGCGGAGGAGAGTCGCACGCGATGCACGCCCGCTCTGCGGAGCGCGGACTACAGCGGCACCCCGAGCGAAAGAGACTCCTGCATCTGTGTGTGTGTGTGTGTGTGTGTGTCATCTGCGAGAGCTGGTAAAGTTCCACTCCAGCTGCGCGCGCAGCGTGAACGCGCACGGCGAGAACGATCTCTCACTCAAACCGCATCCGGGATCTGATGATAAACTACTAGTCGAGAAGGAGCTCAATAAACCACTGGGAATTTATATTTTCTCCATTAACGTCAACTGCAAACAATAGGCAGCCCATAGATGGGATAGGTACATGAGATAAACCTATAGCAGCAGTTGAGGGAGACTTTTCTATAGGCTACAGGTGAAACTCGAAAAATTAGAATACCGTACAAAAGTTAATTTATTTCAGTAATTCAACTTAAAAGGTGAAACTAATATATTATATAGACTCATTACATGCAAAGTGAGATATTTCAAACCTTTATTTGTTATAATTTTGATGATTATGTCTTACAGCAATATTCTAATTTTGAATTTGGGGTTTTCATAAGCTGTAAGCCATACTCATCAACATTATAACAACTAAAGGCTTGCAATATCTCACTTTGCATGTAAGGAGTCTATATAATATATCAGTTTCACCTTTTAAGTTGAATTACTGAAACTTTTGCACGATATTCTAATGTTTCGAGTTTCACCTGTAAACTAGATAATTAATAAACCAACCATAAAGACTAACCATAATGCTGCATGCAAATATTATAATTGTTATTGGCTGCTTTATTTTTGAATGCTGAGGTCAGTGGCCTGGGAGATTTATACACACTTTATATTTTAAATGTAATCTGTTTAGGATGATGATATTTGGGGGTCTGTGGCATCTTGAAAGGCAAGGAAATCCCGTATAACCGCGTCACCTGTTTCAGGCTCAGTGTGAGCGGTGTCTGAGGCTGATCTGGGGTCAGTGTGCTGTAGGGTTCAGTGAATAAGTCTGTTTCAGGCTCAGTGTGAGCGGAGTCTGAGGCTGATCTGGGGTCAGTGTGCTGTAGGGTTCAGTGAATAAGCAGTGTTCAGTGAGTCTGTTTCAGGCCCAGTGTGAGCGGTGTCTGAGGCTGATCTGGGGTCAGTGTGCTGTAGGGTTCAGTGAATAAGCAGTGTTCAGTGAGTCTGTTTCAGGCCCAGTGTGAGCGGAGTCTGAGGCTGATCTGGGGTCAGTGTGCTGTAGGGTTCAGTGAATAAGCAGTGTTCAGTGAGTCTGTTTCAGGCCCAGTGTGAGCGGAGTCTGAGGCTGATCTGGGGTCAGTGTGCTGTAGGGTTCAGTGAATAAGCAGTGTTCAGTGAATAAGTCTGTTTCAGGCTCAGTGTGAGCGGTGTCTGAGGCTGATCTGGGGTCAGTGTGCTGTAGGGTTCAGTGAATAAGCAGTGTTCAGTGAGTCTGTTTCAGGCCCAGTGTGAGCGGAGTCTGAGGCTGATCTGGGGTCAGTGTGCTGTAGGGTTCAGTGAATAAGCAGTGTTCAGTGAGTCTGTTTCAGGCTCAGTGTGAGCGGTGTCTGAGGCTGATCTGGGGTCAGTGTGCTGTAGGGTTCAGTGAATAAGCAGTGTTCAGTGAGTCTGTTTCAGGCTCAGTGTGAGCGGTGTCTGAGGCTGATCTGGGGTCAGTGTGCTGTAGGGTTCAGTGAATAAGCAGTGTTCAGTGAGTCTGTTTCAGGCTCAGTGTGAGCGGTGTCTGAGGCTGATCTGGGATCAGTGTGCTGTAGGGTTCAGTGAATAAGTCTGTTTCAGGCTCAGTGTGAGCGGTGTCTGAGGCTGATCTGGGGTCAGTGTGCTGTAGGGTTCAGTGAATAAGCAGTGTTCAGTGAGTCTGTTTCAGGCCCAGTGTGAGCGGTGTCTGAGGCTGATCTGGGGTCAGTGTGCTGTAGGGTTCAGTGAATAAGCAGTGTTCAGTGAGTCTGTTTCAGGCTCAGTGTGAGCGGAGTCTGAGGCTGATCTGGGGTCAGTGTGCTGTAGGGTTCAGTGAATAAGCAGTGTTCAGTGAGTCTGTTTCAGGCTCAGTGTGAGCGGTGTCTGAGGCTGATCTGGGGTCAGTGTGCTGTAGGGTTCAGTGAATAAGTCTGTTTCAGGCTCAGTGTGAGCGGAGTCTGAGGCTGATCTGGGGTCAGTGTGCTGTAGGGTTCAGTGAATAAGCAGTGTTCAGTGAGTCTGTTTCAGGCTCAGTGTGAGCGGTGTCTGAGGCTGATCTGGGGTCAGTGTGCTGTAGGGTTCAGTGAATAAGCAGTGTTCAGTGAGTCTGTTTCAGGCTCAGTGTGAGCGGTGTCTGAGGCTGATCTGGGGTCAGTGTGCTGTAGGGTTCAGTGAATAAGCAGTGTTCAGTGAGTCTGTTTCAGGCTCAGTGTGAGCGGTGTCTGAGGCTGATCTGGGATCAGTGTGCTGTAGGGTTCAGTGAATAAGCAGTGTTCAGTGAGTCTGTTTCAGGCTCAGTGTGAGCTGTGTCTGAGGCTGATCTGGGGTCAGTGTGCTGTAGGGTTCAGTGAATAAGTCTGTTTCAGGCTCAGTGTGAGCGGTGTCTGAGGCTGATCTGGGGTCAGTGTGCTGTAGGGTTCAGTGAGTCTGTTTCAGGCTCAGTGTAAGCAGTGTCTGAGGCTGATCTGGGGTCAGTGTGCTGTAGGGTTCAGTGAATAAGCACTGTTCAGTGAGTCTGTTTCAGGCTCAGTGTGAGCGGTGTCTGAGGCTGATCTGGGGTCAGTGTGCTGTAGGGTTCAGTGAGTCTGTTTCAGGCTCAGTGTGAGCGGTGTCTGAGGCTGATCTGGGGTCAGTGTGCTGTAGGGTTCAGTGAATAAGCAGTGTTCAGTGAGTCTGTTTCAGGCTCAGTGTGAGCGGTGTCTGAGGCTGATCTGGGGTCAGTGTGCTGTAGGGTTCAGTGAATAAGCAGTGTTCAGTGAGTCTGTTTCAGGCTCAGTGTGAGCGGTGTCTGAGGCTGATCTGGGGTCAGTGTGCTGTAGGGTTCAGTGAATAAGTCTGTTTCAGGCTCAGTGTGAGCGGAGTCTGAGGCTGATCTGGGGTCAGTGTGCTGTAGGGTTCAGTGAATAAGCAGTGTTCAGTGAGTCTGTTTCAGGCTCAGTGTGAGCGGTGTCTGAGGCTGATCTGGGGTCAGTGTGCTGTAGGGTTCAGTGAATAAGCAGTGTTCAGTGAGTCTGTTTCAGGCTCAGTGTGAGCGGTGTCTGAGGCTGATCTGGGGTCAGTGTGCTGTAGGGTTCAGTGAATAAGTCTGTTTCAGGCTCAGTGTGAGCGGAGTCTGAGGCTGATCTGGGGTCAGTGTGCTGTAGGGTTCAGTGAATAAGTCTGTTTCAGGCCCAGTGTGAGCGGTGTCTGAGGCTGATCTGGGGTCAGTGTGCTGTAGGGTTCAGTGAATAAGTCTGTTTCAGGCCCAGTGTGAGCGGTGTCTGAGGCTGATCTGGGGTCAGTGTGCTGTAGGGTTCAGTGAATAAGTCTGTTTCAGGCTCAGTGTGAGCGGTGTCTGAGGCTGATCTGGGGTCAGTGTGCTGTAGGGTTCAGTGAATAAGTCTGTTTCAGGCCCAGTGTGAGCGGTGTCTGAGGCTGATCTGGGGTCAGTGTGCTGTAGGGTTCAGTGAATAAGTCTGTTTCAGGCTCAGTGTGAGCGGTGTCTGAGGCTGATCTGGGGTCAGTGTGCTGTAGGGTTCAGTGAATAAGCAGTGTTCAGTGAGTCTGTTTCAGGCTCAGTGTGAGCGGTGTCTGAGGCTGATCTGGGGTCAGTGTGCTGTAGGGTTCAGTGAATAAGTCTGTTTCAGGCTCAGTGTGAGCGGAGTCTGAGGCTGATCTGGGGTCAGTGTGCTGTAGGGTTCAGTGATTAAGCAGTGTTCAGTGAGTCTGTTTCAGGTTCAGTGTGAGCGGTGTCTGAGGCTGATCTGGGGTCAGTGTGCTGTAGGGTTCAGTGAATAAGCAGTGTTCAGTGAGTCTGTTTTAGGCTCAGTGTGAGCGGTGTCTGAGGCTGATCTGGGGTCAGTGTGCTGTAGGGTTCAGTGAATAAGTCTGTTTCAGGCTCAGTGTGAGCGGTGTCTGAGGCTGATCTGGGATCAGTGTGCTGTAGGGTTCAGTGAATAAGCAGTGTTCAGTGAGTCTGTTTCAGGCTCAGTGTGAGCGGTGTCTGAGGCTGATCTGGGGTCAGTGTGCTGTAGGGTTCAGTGAATAAGCAGTGTTCAGTGAGTCTGTTTCAGGCTCAGTGTGAGCGGTGTCTGAGGCTGATCTGGGGTCAGTGTGCTGTAGGGTTCAGTGAATAAGTCTATTTCAGGCTCAGTGTGAGCGGAGTCTGAGGCTGATCTGGGGTCAGTGTGCTGTAGGGTTCAGTGAATAAGCAGTGTTCAGTGAGTCTGTTTCAGGCTCAGTGTGAGCGGTGTCTGAGGCTGATCTGGGGTCAGTGTGCTGTAGGGTTCAGTGAATAAGCAGTGTTCAGTGAGTCTGTTTCAGGTTCAGTGTGAGCGGTGTCTGAGGCTGATCTGGGGTCAGTGTGCTGTAGGGTTCAGTGAATAAGCAGTGTTCAGTGAGTCTGTTTCAGGCTCAGTGTGAGCGGTGTCTGAGGCTGATCTGGGGTCAGTGTGCTGTAGGGTTCAGTGAATAAGCAGTGTTCAGTGAGTCTGTTTCAGGCTCAGTGTGAGCGGAGTCTGAGGCTGATCTGGGGTCAGTGTGCTGTAGGGTTCAGTGAATAAGCAGTGTTCAGTGAGTCTGTTTCAGGCTCAGTGTGAGCGGTGTCTGAGGCTGATCTGGGATCAGTGTGCTGTAGGGTTCAGTGAATAAGCAGTGTTCAGTGAGTCTGTTTCAGGCTCAGTGTGAGCGGAGTCTGAGGCTGATCTGGGGTCAGTGTGCTGTAGGGTTCAGTGAATAAGCAGTGTTCAGTGAGTCTGTTTCAGGCTCAGTGTGAGCGGTGTCTGAGGCTGATCTGGGGTCAGTGTGCTGTAGGGTTCAGTGAATAAGTCTGTTTCAGGCTCAGTGTGAGCGGTGTCTGAGGCTGATCTGGGGTCAGTGTGCTGTAGGGTTCAGTGAATAAGTCTGTTTCAGGCTCAGTGTGAGCGGTGTCTGAGGCTGATCTGGGGTCAGTGTGCTGTAGGGTTCAGTGAATAAGCAGTGTTCAGTGAGTCTGTTTCAGGCTCAGTGTGAGCGGTGTCTGAGGCTGATCTGGGATCAGTGTGCTGTAGGGTTCAGTGAATAAGCAGTGTTCAGTGAGTCTGTTTCAGGCTCAGTGTGAGCGGTGTCTGAGGCTGATCTGGGGTCAGTGTGCTGTAGGGTTCAGTGAATAAGCAGTGTTCAGTGAGTCTGTTTCAGGCTCAGTGTGAGCGGTGTCTGAGGCTGATCTGGGGTCAGTGTGCTGTAGGGTTCAGTGAATAAGCAGTGTTCAGTGAGTCTGTTTCAGGCTCAGTGTGAGCGGTGTCTGAGGCTGATCTGGGATCAGTGTGCTGTAGGGTTCAGTGAATAAGCAGTGTTCAGTGAGTCTGTTTCAGGTTCAGTGTGAGCGGTGTCTGAGGCTGATCTGGGGTCAGTGTGCTGTAGGGTTCAGTGAATAAGTCTGTTTCAGGCTCAGTGTGAGCGGAGTCTGAGGCTGATCTGGGGTCAGTGTGCTGTAGGGTTCAGTGAATAAGTCTGTTTCAGGCTCAGTGTGAGCGGTGTCTGAGGCTGATCTGGGATCAGTGTGCTGTAGGGTTCAGTGAATAAGCAGTGTTCAGTGAGTCTGTTTCAGGCTCAGTGTGAGCGGTGTCTGAGGCTGATCTGGGGTCAGTGTGCTGTAGGGTTCAGTGAATAAGCAGTGTTCAGTGAGTCTGTTTCAGGCTCAGTGTGAGCGGTGTCTGAGGCTGATCTGGGATCAGTGTGCTGTAGGGTTCAGTGAATAAGCAGTGTTCAGTGAGTCTGTTTCAGGCTCAGTGTGAGCGGTGTCTGAGGCTGATCTGGGGTCAGTGTGCTGTAGGGTTCAGTGAATAAGTCTGTTTCAGGCTCAGTGTGAGCGGAGTCTGAGGCTGATCTGGGGTCAGTGTGCTGTAGGGTTCAGTGAATAAGCAGTGTTCAGTGAGTCTGTTTCAGGCCCAGTGTGAGCGGTATCTGAGGCTGATCTGGGGTCAGTGTGCTGTAGGGTTCAGTGAATAAGCAGTGTTCAGTGAGTCTGTTTCAGGCTCAGTGTGAGCGGAGTCTGAGGCTGATCTGGGGTCAGTGTGCTGTAGGGTTCAGTGAATAAGCAGTGTTCAGTGAGTCTGTTTCAGGCTCAGTGTGAGCGGAGTCTGAGGCTGATCTGGGGTCAGTGTGCTGTAGGGTTCAGTGATTAAGCAGTGTTCAGTGAGTCTGTTTCAGGTTCAGTGTGAGCGGTGTCTGAGGCTGATCTGGGGTCAGTGTGCTGTAGGGTTCAGTGAATAAGCAGTGTTCAGTGAGTCTGTTTTAGGCTCAGTGTGAGCGGTGTCTGAGGCTGATCTGGGGTCAGTGTGCTGTAGGGTTCAGTGAATAAGTCTGTTTCAGGCTCAGTGTGAGCGGTGTCTGAGGCTGATCTGGGATCAGTGTGCTGTAGGGTTCAGTGAATAAGCAGTGTTCAGTGAGTCTGTTTCAGGCTCAGTGTGAGCGGTGTCTGAGGCTGATCTGGGGTCAGTGTGCTGTAGGGTTCAGTGAATAAGCAGTGTTCAGTGAGTCTGTTTCAGGCTCAGTGTGAGCGGTGTCTGAGGCTGATCTGGGGTCAGTGTGCTGTAGGGTTCAGTGAATAAGTCTATTTCAGGCTCAGTGTGAGCGGAGTCTGAGGCTGATCTGGGGTCAGTGTGCTGTAGGGTTCAGTGAATAAGCAGTGTTCAGTGAGTCTGTTTCAGGTTCAGTGTGAGCGGTGTCTGAGGCTGATCTGGGGTCAGTGTGCTGTAGGGTTCAGTGAATAAGCAGTGTTCAGTGAGTCTGTTTCAGGCTCAGTGTGAGCGGTGTCTGAGGCTGATCTGGGGTCAGTGTGCTGTAGGGTTCAGTGAATAAGCAGTGTTCAGTGAGTCTGTTTCAGGCTCAGTGTGAGCGGTGTCTGAGGCTGATCTGGGGTCAGTGTGCTGTAGGGTTCAGTGAATAAGCAGTGTTCAGTGAGTCTGTTTCAGGCTCAGTGTGAGCGGTGTCTGAGGCTGATCTGGGGTCAGTGTGCTGTAGGGTTCAGTGAATAAGTCTGTTTCAGGCTCAGTGTGAGCGGTGTCTGAGGCTGATCTGGGATCAGTGTGCTGTAGGGTTCAGTGAATAAGCAGTGTTCAGTGAGTCTGTTTCAGGCTCAGTGTGAGCGGTGTCTGAGGCTGATCTGGGATCAGTGTGCTGTAGGGTTCAGTGAATAAGCAGTGTTCAGTGAGTCTGTTTCAGGTTCAGTGTGAGCGGTGTCTGAGGCTGATCTGGGGTCAGTGTGCTGTAGGGTTCAGTGAATAAGCAGTGTTCAGTGAGTCTGTTTCAGGCTCAGTGTGAGCGGTGTCTGAGGCTGATCTGGGGTCAGTGTGCTGTAGGGTTCAGTGAATAAGCAGTGTTCAGTGAGTCTGTTTCAGGCTCAGTGTGAGCGGTGTCTGAGGCTGATCTGGGGTCAGTGTGCTGTAGGGTTCAGTGAATAAGTCTGTTTCAGGCTCAGTGTGAGCGGTGTCTGAGGCTGATCTGGGATCAGTGTGCTGTAGGGTTCAGTGAATAAGCAGTGTTCAGTGAGTCTGTTTCAGGCTCAGTGTGAGCGGAGTCTGAGGCTGATCTGGGGTCAGTGTGCTGTAGGGTTCAGTGAATAAGCAGTGTTCAGTGAGTCTGTTTCAGGCTCAGTGTGAGCGGTGTCTGAGGCTGATCTGGGGTCAGTGTGCTGTAGGGTTCAGTGAATAAGCAGTGTTCAGTGAGTCTGTTTCAGGCTCAGTGTGAGCGGAGTCTGAGGCTGATCTGGGGTCAGTGTGCTGTAGGGTTCAGTGAATAAGCAGTGTTCAGTGAGTCTGTTTCAGGCCCAGTGTGAGCGGTGTCTGAGGCTGATCTGGGGTCAGTGTGCTGTAGGGTTCAGTGAATAAGCAGTGTTCAGTGAGTCTGTTTCAGGCTCAGTGTGAGCGGTGTCTGAGGCTGATCTGGGGTCAGTGTGCTGTAGGGTTCAGTGAATAAGCAGTGTTCAGTGAGTCTGTTTCAGGTTCAGTGTGAGCGGTGTCTGAGGCTGATCTGGGGTCAGTGTGCTGTAGGGTTCAGTGAATAAGCAGTGTTCAGTGAGTCTGTTTTAGGCTCAGTGTGAGCGGTGTCTGAGGCTGATCTGGGGTCAGTGTGCTGTAGGGTTCAGTGAATAAGTCTGTTTCAGGCTCAGTGTGAGCGGTGTCTGAGGCTGATCTGGGATCAGTGTGCTGTAGGGTTCAGTGAATAAGCAGTGTTCAGTGAGTCTGTTTCAGGCTCAGTGTGAGCGGTGTCTGAGGCTGATCTGGGGTCAGTGTGCTGTAGGGTTCAGTGAATAAGCAGTGTTCAGTGAGTCTGTTTCAGGCTCAGTGTGAGCGGTGTCTGAGGCTGATCTGGGGTCAGTGTGCTGTAGGGTTCAGTGAATAAGTCTATTTCAGGCTCAGTGTGAGCGGAGTCTGAGGCTGATCTGGGGTCAGTGTGCTGTAGGGTTCAGTGAATAAGCAGTGTTCAGTGAGTCTGTTTCAGGTTCAGTGTGAGCGGTGTCTGAGGCTGATCTGGGGTCAGTGTGCTGTAGGGTTCAGTGAATAAGCAGTGTTCAGTGAGTCTGTTTCAGGCTCAGTGTGAGCGGTGTCTGAGGCTGATCTGGGGTCAGTGTGCTGTAGGGTTCAGTGAATAAGCAGTGTTCAGTGAGTCTGTTTCAGGCTCAGTGTGAGCGGTGTCTGAGGCTGATCTGGGATCAGTGTGCTGTAGGGTTCAGTGAATAAGCAGTGTTCAGTGAGTCTGTTTCAGGCTCAGTGTGAGCGGAGTCTGAGGCTGATCTGGGGTCAGTGTGCTGTAGGGTTCAGTGAATAAGCAGTGTTCAGTGAGTCTGTTTCAGGCTCAGTGTGAGCGGTGTCTGAGGCTGATCTGGGGTCAGTGTGCTGTAGGGTTCAGTGAATAAGCAGTGTTCAGTGAGTCTGTTTCAGGCCCAGTGTGAGCGGTGTCTGAGGCTGATCTGGGGTCAGTGTGCTGTAGGGTTCAGTGAATAAGCAGTGTTCAGTGAGTCTGTTTCAGGCTCAGTGTGAGCGGTGTCTGAGGCTGATCTGGGGTCAGTGTGCTGTAGGGTTCAGTGAATAAGCAGTGTTCAGTGAGTCTGTTTCAGGCTCAGTGTGAGCGGTGTCTGAGGCTGATCTGGGGTCAGTGTGCTGTAGGGTTCAGTGAATAAGCAGTGTTCAGTGAGTCTGTTTCAGGCTCAGTGTGAGCGGTGTCTGAGGCTGATCTGGGGTCAGTGTGCTGTAGGGTTCAGTGAATAAGCAGTGTTCAGTAAGTCTGTTTCAGGCTCAGTGTGAGCGGTGTCTGAGGCTGATCTGGGGTCAGTGTGCTGTAGGGTTCAGTGAATAAGCAGTGTTCAGTGAGTCTGTTTCAGGCTCAGTGTGAGCGGTGTCTGAGGCTGATCTGGGATCAGTGTGCTGTAGGGTTCAGTGAATAAGCAGTGTTCAGTGAGTCTGTTTCAGGCTCAGTGTGAGCGGTGTCTGAGGCTGATCTGGGGTCAGTGTGCTGTAGGGTTCAGTGAATAAGTCTGTTTCAGGCTCAGTGTGAGCTGTGTCTGAGGCTGATCTGGGATCAGTGTGCTGTAGGGTTCAGTGAATAAGCAGTGTTTCAGGCTGTTTCAGTGAGCATGAGCAGGAAAACAGGCCCGGATCCACAGGCTTGGTTGGGTTCCTGTGATTGTGCTGCTGTCAGTCATGAGGAGATGCAGAAAGCTCAGCTGAACCGTAGCCAAAGCACTGATGGTGAACTAACACACGCCTTTAGCGTTCACTCAATGAGGTGCACCTCCTCGTGCTGACCTCGGGACAGTGCACATGGAGACTGACCGACTGAGAACTACAGCTTCATTCTCTGGCCATAAATGAAGTGACCTAGTTTTTGCAGACCTAATTAAAGACAAAACCACAGGCTGAGGGTTTAATGTATTAGTACTTTTACTTCCTGAAATTAGTCTTATTAAAAGTTCCATTAAAGGAAACGCTAACCACCCTGAAAAAAAAAGAGAAGCATTTACCATCATCCTTCAGACTGTCCGTGAACTTCTGCGTAAAACACTGGATCAGGTTTGAGATCACATATCACTGGCATTTCTTACAGAAACAATCATCTGTTGTTTACAATCTGATCTTTTTTGTACACAGTTATATCAAGCCACACACACTTACAAGTACACTACTAATAGACTGATCAGAAGTACAGCACACTTGCAAGTACACTACTAATAGACTGATCAGAAGTACAGCACACTTACAAGTACACTACTAATAGACTGATCAGAAGTACAGCACACTTACAAGTACACTACTAATAGACTGATCAGAAGTACAGCACACTTGCAAGTACACTACTAATAGACTGATCAGAAGTATAGCAGACTTACAAGTACACTACTAATAGACTGATCAGAAGTACAGCACACTTACAAGTACACTACTAATAGACTGATCAGAAGTATAGCAGACTTACAAGTACACTACTAATAGACTGATCAGAAGTACAGCACACTTACAAGTACACTACTAATAGACTGATCAGAAGTATAGCAGACTTACAAGTACACTACTAATAGACTGATCAGAAGTACAGCACACTTACAAGTACACTACTAATAGACTGATCAGAAGTACAGCACACTTACAAGTACACTACTAATAGACTGATCAGAAGTACAGCACACTTGCAAGTACACTACTAATAGACTGATCAGAAGTATAGCAGACTTACAAGTACACTACTAATAGACTGATCAGAAGTACAGCACACTTACAAGTACACTACTAATAGACTGATCAGAAGTACAGCACACTTGCAAGTACACTACTAATAGACTGATCAGAAGTACAGCACACTTGCAAGTACACTACTAATAGACTGATCAGAAGTACAGCACACTTGCAAGTACACTACTAATAGACTGATCAGAAGTACAGCACACTTGCAAGTACACTACTAATAGACTGATCAGAAGTACAGCACACTTGCAAGTACACTACTAATAGACTGATCAGAAGTACAGCACACTTGCAAGTACACTACTAATAGACTGATCGGAAGTACTGCACACTTGCAAGTACACTACTAAAAGACTGATAAGAAGTACAGCACACTTACAAGTACACTACTAATAGACTGATCAGAAGTACAGCACACTTACAAGTACACTACTAATAGACTGATCAGAAGTACAGCACACTTACAAGTACACTACTAATAGACTGATCAGAAGTACAGGACACTTGCAAGTACACTACTAATAGACTGATCATAAGTACAGCACACTTACAAGTACACTACTAATAGACTGATAAGAAGTATAGGACACTTACAAGAACACTACTAATAGACTGATCAGAAGTACAGCACACTTACAAGTACACTACTAATAGACTGATTAGAAGTACAGCACACTTACAAGTACACTACTAATAGACTGATCAGAAGTACAGCACACTTACAAGTACACTACTAATAGACTGATCAGAAGTACAGGACACTTGCAAGTACACTACTAATAGACTGATCAGAAGTACAGAACACTTGCAAGTACACTACTAATAGACTGATCAGAAGTACAGCACACTTGCAAGTACACTACTAATAGACTGATCAGAAGTACAGCACACTTGCAAGTACACTACTAATAGACTGATCATAAGTACAGCACACTTGCAAGTACACTACTAATAGACTGATCATAAGTACAGCACACTTGCAAGTACACTACTAATAGACTGATCAGAAGTACAGCACACTTGCAAGTACACTACTAATAGACTGATCAGAAGTACAGCACACTTGCAAGTACACTACTAATAGACTGATCAGAAGTACAGCACACTTGCAAGTACACTACTAATAGACTGATCAGAAGTACAGGACACTTGCAAGTACACTACTAATAGACTGATCAGAAGTATAGCAGACTTACAAGTACACTACTAATAGACTGATCAGAAGTACAGCACACTTGCAAGTACACTACTAATAGACTGATCAGAAGTATAGCACACTTACAAGTACACTACTAATAGACTGATCAGAAGTACAGCACATTTGCAAGTACACTACTAATAGACTGATCAGAAGTACAGCACACTTACAAGTACACTACTAATAGACTGATCAGAAGTACAGCACACTTACAAGTACACTACTAATAGACTGATCAGAAGTACAGCACACTTACAAGTACACTACTAATAGACTGATCAGAAGTACAGCACACTTGCAAGTACACTACTAATAGACTGATCAGAAGTACAGCACACTTACAAGTACACTACTAATAGACTGATCAGAAGTACAGCACACTTGCAAGTACACTACTAATAGACTGATCAGAAGTACAGCACACTTGCAAGTACACTACTAATAGACTGATCAGAAGTATAGCACACTTGCAAGTACACTACTAATAGACTGATCAGAAGTACAGCACACTTGCAAGTACACTACTAATAGACTGATCAGAAGTATAGCACACTTGCAAGTACACTACTAATAGACTGATCAGAAGTATAGCACACTTGCAAGTACACTACTAATAGACTGATCAGAAGTACAGCACACTTGCAAGTACACTACTAATAGACTGATCAGAAGTACAGCACACTTACAAGTACACTACTAATAGACTGATCAGAAGTACAGCACACTTGCAAGTACACTACTAATAGACTGATCAGAAGTACAGCACACTTGCAAGTACACTACTAATAGACTGATCAGAAGTACAGGACACTTGCAAGTACACTACTAATAGACTGATCAGAAGTACAGCACACTAACAAGTACACTACTAATAGACTGATCAGAAGTACAGCACACTTACAAGTACACTACTAATAGAGTGATCAGAAGTACAGCACACTTACAAGTACACTACTAATAGACTGATCAGAAGTACAGCACACTTACAAGTACACTACTAATAGACTGATCAGAAGTACAGCACACTTACAAGTACACTACTAATAGACTGATCATAAGTACAGCACACTTGCAAGTACACTACTAATAGACTGATCAGAAGTACAGCCCACTTGCAAGTACACTACTAATAGACTGATCAGAAGTACAGCACACTTACAAGTACACTACTAATAGACTGATCAGAAGTACAGCACACTTGCAAGTACACTACTAATAGACTGATCAGAAGTACAGCACACTTGCAAGTACACTACTAATAGACTGATCAGAAGTACAGCACACTTACAAGTACACTACTAATAGACTGATCAGAAGTACAGCACACTTACAAGTACACTACTAATAGACTGATCAGAAGTACAGCACACTTGCAAGTACACTACTAATAGACTGATCAGAAGTACAGGACACTTGCAAGTACACTACTAATAGACTGATCAGAAGTACAGCACACTTACAAGTACACTACTAATAGACTGATCAGAAGTATAGGACACTTACAAGTACACTACTAATAGACTGATCATAAGTACAGCACACTTGCAAGTACACTACTAATAGACTGATCAGAAGTACAGCACACTTGCAAGTACACTACTAATAGACTGATCAGAAGTACAGGACACTTGCAAGTACACTACTAATAGACTGATCAGAAGTACAGCACACTTGCAAGTACACTACTAATAGACTGATCAGAAGTATAGGACACTTACAAGTACACTACTAATAGACTGATCATAAGTACAGCACACTTGCAAGTACACTACTAATAGACTGATCAGAAGTACAGCACACTTGCAAGTACACTACTAATAGACTGATCAGAAGTACAGCACACTTGCAAGTACACTACTAATAGACTGATCAGAAGTACAGGACACTTGCAAGTACACTACTAATAGACTGATCAGAAGTATAGCACACTTACAACAAGTACACTACTAATAGACTGATCATAAGTACAGCACACTTGCAAGTACACTACTAATAGAATGATCAGAAGTACAGCACACTTACAAGTACACTACTAATAGACTGATCAGAAGTACAGCACACTTACAAGTACACTACTAATAGACTGATCAGAAGTACAGCACACTTACACTTGCTTTAGTAGATTGATTTGAGTATAGCATAATTATGACAAAGTAAACTTGAACATGACTGATAACTACTTGAGTTTCCAAAACTCAGACTTTCTTTCTTCCATTGAACACGCACGCACGCACGCACGCACACACACACACACACACACACACACACACACACACACACCTCTTTTCACTGAAGGCCTGCAGTGACCAGGGACTGTCTAGTTCTAAGAAGGCAAAAAAAAAAAATTTATCACCATAAAAGCTTTGAAAATGACTTGTGTACTACATCCTTAGTGTAACGTGATTTGAACGGGCTAAAGCAACCTTAAACAGGGATAACTTGTGACAACTTAAGTTTTATGTGTCATGACAGTTGAAATTGATTTCAAGACTCATAAGAAACTTCAAATGAACAGGAAAGACCCCTGATGTCTCACAACATTAGAGAGAACATATCATGAGGTGAGACTTCAAGAGAAAACTTAATCTTTCAAGTGTTCATGTTCATATGAATGTTTCTCGAGTTCCTCCAGGCGTTTCACAGACTCATGATTGTCCTGACCTGAATTTGACATACTGCCTATGTCAGTACAAATTCAACAAAAACTGAACTGAAATACAGCTTTATAACCTCTGGGTGGTTTTGATTTGGTGGACCAAAAACATGAGTAACGTTTCACGGAAAGATCCCGACACAATGACTCACGATGACCAGCGGGTCTGACAACATCCCAGCACACACTCATCATCGGCGGATTCTAATTATTGGACAAATAACTTCCTCACGTAATAACCCAGAATACTGTCTAACACTTGATGGCTGCTCTGTCAAGTCTTCGTCGTCGGTTAGGAACCTGGGTGTGCTCTTTGATACCAATCTTTCATTTGAAAGTCACGTGTCTAGTCTCTGTAAAACCACATTCTTCCATCTTAAAAATATATCTAAATTACGCCATATGCTCTCATTAACAAATGCGGAACAATTAGTTCATGCGTTCATGACCTCAAGACTAGATTATTGTAATGCTCTACTGGGTGGTTGCCCTGCACGCTTAATAAACAAACTACAGCTGGTCCAAAACGCAGCAGCTCGAGTTCTTACCAGAACCAGGAAGTATGACCATATTAGCCCGGTTCTATCAACACTGCATTGGCTGCCTATTAAACATCGTATACATTTCAAAATATTGTTGATTACTTACAAAGCACTAAATGGTTTAGCTCCGCAGTACTTGAGCGAGCTCTTAACGCATTATAGTCCTTCACGTCTATTGCGATCTCAAAACTCCGGCCAGTTGATAATACCTAGAATATCAAAGTAGGTAGATCGGTAGATCCTTTTCCTATTTAGCACCAAAACTTTGGAACAGTCTTCCTACCATTGTCCGGGAAGCAGACACACTCTGTCAGTTCAAAGCTAGACTAAAAACACATCTCTTTGACCTAGCATACACATAATACATTATAGACTTCTATAATTCAATGTTAGGCTGCATAGATTAGGTCAGCCGGAACTGGGAACACTTCCCATAAATCCTGATGTACTCGTTACATCATAAGAAGAATGGCATCTACGCTAATATTAGTGTCTTTGTTTATCCCGAGGTTTTCCCGCAGCCTGCCGGATCCAGGCCGTGTCCAGATCTGATGAAGGACCTGCGCCTGGACACACTCACACACACACACACACACACACACACACACACACACACACACACACACACACACACACACACACACACACACACACACACACACACACACACACACACACACACACACACACACACACACACACACACACACACACACACACACACACACACACACACACACACACACACTCCAGATCTGATGAAGGAGATTCGCCTGGACCCGATGACAATGCAGTGCTGAAGTGCCAACTAGCCTCTCCCTATGGAGGATCCCTTTCCCACTCTACAGATAAAGCGCTGTGAATTCCGGCTCGCGTACCCCGAAGTGATAAAATAAAATTTTTTATCAAAAATTATAGGCAAGACAAGTAGTTTGTTTAGGCATGGTTTGTAGAGAATTACAAACCTGCGCACATATATTCAAACGCACATAACTATAGAATCAATTCTTAATGCGCACGTGAACGCCATCAGCGTTTATCACAGGTTCAGTTTAAAGTCTGTTTAGAGAGAACGGTGTCGTCTTAGCGGCCCCTAATTTAATAACAAATGATCATTTCACCGGAAGTGAATCAATCAAAACTAACTTTAGCTGGAAAATAACATTATTCAAGAACCGCTATAAAACCAAACCAATCTGTGTTACCTTAAATTATATGTTTATCTCTGTAAAGCTGCTTTGAAACAATCCATTGTTAAAAGCGCTATATAAATGAAGATGACTTGACTTGACTTGACTAGAGGCTGTATTGAGCGCACTATGACGAGTAGAATCCAACTCTATTTTACAATAAACCAGGAACACACAGGAGATAAAATAACAAAAAACACAACCACATAGAAATAAACGACACTGCACAAAAAACTGAATGAACTTAAGGCTTATGTAGGATAATCACCAGAACAGGGACAGGTGTGAAACTCATTACCGACCATGGAAACTAACAATGACGGGCAACTCAGGCCAACAGGAACAGAACTAAACCAAACTAAGGGGCCATTTAAACAGTTTTCATCTAAAAACTGAAAACATATGCGTTTTGGCCGTTCATTTACACGTCAGCGGCGTCTTGGGGCCTGGAAACGGCAACTTTTGGAAACGGGTTATCGATAACGTTATCGTTTCAGTGTAAACTACAAAAAAAAGTGAATTTGTGAAAACAGTGATGTCATGCAGTAGCTCGCCATCTACTGGCCAGACATGAATAATACAGCGTTTGTGGATGTTTTTATGGATCTATGTGAACAGGGATCAATTTGATTGCCGTCTGTAAAAAAACTTTTTCATTTTTGTTGTCGCATAAACGTACCCTAAAACATAATAAAACGAACAGACCTAGAGTTGCCAAAAGTACAGACTTCGGTACCAAATCGATACGATACCAGCATTTCCCTCTAGCATTCTGAGCGCTGTTGACTCTTAAACACCTCTGATTGGCCATTGTGTTCACTGCTCAACATACATGTCTGTGATTGGCTACAATGATCAATACTTCAAAAACATGTTGTCTTTGACGCTCTTCACCGAGCGCTTGCATATAAACACGGGAGCATTTGAAGGCAGGCGTCTATCAGCGGATCCGTCTATAAGTGGATATATTAGGGATCAGCTGATAGACGCCAGCTTTTAAATTTTACACTTGAAACTTAGAAATAAGTGCTCGACTTGGTTCGGGTTAAATAACTAGTTCTTTTACATGGTACTGAAGTCGGTACTTTTTGACAACTCTAAACAGAACTCTGACAGCTGGGGTCCGTCCTTTTAATTTCTATGGGATTTTTCACAAATGTTTTTGGTCCACCAAATCAAAACCACAAACATGGTCATTTACAAAAGAAATACCACACAGCGAATAATCAAATACTCGGGATTAGAGGTTATAAAGCTTCATTCTCAGTTCAGTTTTTGTTGAATTTGTACTGACATAGGCAGTATGTCAAATTCAAGTCAGTTTTTATTGAAGCCTCCTATAAAATCATTACACCATAAAAGAAGGTCATCCGTGAAAAGGCATATGTAACGTTTTCATAAAAAAACATCATGCACTTTATAATCTGATCAAAGACAGAATCAAAGCTCAAGCTATCACCGCTCCATTCCTGTGGCATGAAAGACTCTACAGATGACGAGAGTTACGAAGCTTTGAACGTCTGATCATGGCCAAGCATTGATGTGAGAGACTGAGAAGCTCTGATGCTCACTGTGTCTAATGCCAAATCACATCAACATGATACACTTGCATACAATTTGCTCTCGAACTTCACTTTTCAAGCTGCTGGATGGAGATTATGCATGAATGAACAATACCAAACGTTTGACTGGTAGTTTATGTAAATAAAAAAAAAACATAAAAAGACAAACTAAGCCACACCCAACAATTAGCAACAGAAATAAAAAACATGCTTTCTCAGTGTTTGACATCGATCGGGTTTAGAACGACGCATCATTTCCCGTGACATTTTACTGATGGACCATTGTGCAGAAAAACAGATCCTAGAGGAAATGTGCAGGAAGAAAGCATCTCACTGGAGCTGAGTCCTATAGAAACGGGAGGCCCAGAGGGAATCAGAGTTCGGTACGTGATTATTGGAATGAGTTTTGGAAAGTAGGGCACAGCTGGCTGTCAGAGGTTGACCACATTAGCTGGAAGGGTTCGGCTTTATAGAGTGCCCTTCAAAGAGAGCTGTAAATGTCACTCTGTAGACGTCACCTGAAGAGTTTCTCAATCTAGGGCAGCAGATATTGCTTTACAACCATAGGTGAGTGTCATATGATGCTGGACCTGTAATGTCAGCACTGGACAAAGGAGAGTTTGTTGCATGCAGATGATATTGCATTCCTGCTTTAACCATGAAATAAGCAAAAGTATCTTCACATACAAAGGCCCACCGACACGCATCAGCTCAATCTCTTCTTCATCCTGGCTTGAGGACTCGCAGGATTTTGATATATTGTGCAGTTTGCTTCTTAAATTTGCCCATTATTATCAGTATTGTACGCGTGTATATATATATATATATATATATATATATATTCCCCAGGTTAACCAGCTGGTTCACTGATTGCTAATAGATTAAAGAATGCTTGAGTGAATAATGGATGTGCATCCTGAAGAAGGCTTTGTAGCCGAAACGCGTTGATCAACATTTTTAATGTTTTAATGATTTAGCCCAGCACTTGGAATATTTTATCATTCTTATTCAGTTTGATGTTTGCATCTCATAATCAGCTCCATATGTGTGTCTTTTCTGACCTAGTAAACTTGCTCAGCAGCTCACCAGGTACAGCACTTTCAGTGAAAACACAAGGTATGATAAAAGAGCTCAAAGACAAAAGCAAGATAAAAGTTGCTTCAGGAAAATTTGTGTTGTATTATATATATATATATATATATATATATATAAATATAATGCTATAATCAACACTTTTCACAATTATCAAGTTTGAGCTGTAATGGTAAAAGCGTGCTAAAAGTTTTCGAGGGAGTTCCACATGTAATACTTATTTCATATGCAAAGATGTCAGCCAATCACAGCAGTGGGCGTTTACACTGAAGTCTAACAGCAGCCAATCACAGCAGTGGGCGTTTACACTGAAGTCTCACAGCCAATCACAGCAGTGGGCGTTTACACTGAAGTCTCACAGCCAATCACAGCAGTGGGCGTTTACACTGAAGTCTCACAGCAGCCAATCACAGCAGTGGGCGTTTACACTGAAGTCCCACAGCAGCCAATCACAGCAGTGGGCGTTTACACTGAAGTCTCACAGCCAATCACAGAAGTGGGTGTTTACACTGAAGTCTCACAGCAGCCAATCACAGCAGTGGGTGTTTACACTGAAGTCTCACAGCAGCCAATCACAGCAGTGGGCGTTTACACTGAAGTCCCACAGCAGCCAATCACAGCAGTGGGCGTTTACACTAAAGTCTCACAGCAGCCAATCACAGCAGTGGGCGTTTGCACTGGGCATTTACACTGAAGTCTCACAGCAGTGGGCATTTACACTGAAGTCTCACAGCAGTGGGCGTTTACACTGAAGTCTCACAGCAGCCAATCACAGCAGTGGGCGTTAACACTGAAGTCTCACAGCAGCCAATCACAGCAGTGGGCGTTTACATTGAAGTCTCACAGCAGCCAATCACAGCAGTGGGCGTTTACATTGAAGTCTCACAGCCAATCACAGAAGTGGGTGTTTACACTGAAGTCTCACAGCCAATCACAGCAGTGGGTGTTTAAACTGAAGTCTCACAGCAGCCAATGACAGCAGTGGGCGTTTACACTGAATTCTCACAGCCAATCACAGAAGTGGGCGTTTACACTGAAGTCTCACAGCCAATCACAGCAGTGGGCGTTTACACTGAAGTCTCACAGCCAATCAGAGCAGTGGGCGTTTACACTGAAGTCTAACAGCAGCCAATCACAGCAGTGAGCGTTTACACTGAAGTCTCACAGCAGCCAATCACAGCAGTGGGTGTTTACACTGAAGTCTCACAGCAGCCAATCACAGCAGTGGGCGTTTACACTGAAGTCTAACAGCAGCCAATCACAGCAGTGGGCATTTACACTGAAGTCTCACAGCAGCCAATCACAGCAGTGGGCGTTTACACTGAAGTCCCACAGCAGCCAATCACAGCAGTGGGTGTTTACACTGAAGTCTAACAGCAGCCAATCACAGCAGTGGGCGTTTACACTGAAGTCTCACAGCAGACAATCACAGCAGTGGCCGTTTACACTGAAGTCTCACAGCAGCCAATCACAGCAGGGGGTCGTTTACACTGAAGTCTCACAGCAGCCTATCACAGCAGTGGGCGTTTACACTGAAGTCTCACAGCAGCCAATCACAGCAGTGGCCGTTTACACTGAAGTCTCACAGCAGTGGGCGTTTACACTGAAGTCTCACAGCAGCCAATCACAGCAGTGGGCGTTTACACTGAAGTCCCACAGCAGCCAATCACAGCAGTGGGCGTTTACACTGAAGTCTCACAGCAGCCAATCACAGCAGTGGGCGTTTACACTGAAGTCTCACAGCAGCCAATCACAGCAGTGGCCGTTTACACTGAAGTCTCACAGCACCCAATCACAGCAGTGGGCGTTTACACTGAAGTCTCACAGCAGCCAATCACAGCAGTGGGCGTTTACACTGAAGTCTCAAAGCCATTCACAGCAGTGGGCGTTTACACTGAAGTCTCACAGCAGCCAATCACAGCAGTGGGCGTTTACACTGAAGTCTCACAGCAGCCAATCACAGCAGTGGCCGTTTACACTGAAGTCTCACAGCAGCCAATCACAGCAGTGGGCGTTTACACTGAAGTCTCACAGCAGCCAATCACAGCAGTGGCCGTTTACACTGAAGTCTAACAGCAGCCAATCACAGCAGTGGGCATTTACACTGAAGTCTCACAGCAGCCAATCACAGCAGTGGCCGTTTACACTGAAGTCTCACAGCAGCCAATCACAGCAGTGGCCGTTTACACTGAAGTCTCACAGCAGCCAATCACAGCAGTGGCCGTTTACACTGAAGTCTCACAGCAGCCAATCACAGCAGTGGGCGTTTACACTGAATTCTCACAGCAGCCAATCACAGCAGTGGGCGTTTACACTGAAGTCTCACAGCCATTCACAGCAGTGGGCGTTTACACTGAAGTCTCACAGCAGCCAATCACAGCAGTGGGCGTTTACACTGAAGTCTCACAGCAGCCAATCACAGCAGTGGGCGTTTACACTGAAGTCTCACAGCAGCCAATCACACCAGTGGGCGTTTACACTGAAGTCTCACACAGACACGCCCCTTCAAACAGAGCGTTCAAATCAGAGGCTAAAATCAGGGTAGCAAAAATTCCTTATATTTCTAAATTATGACAAGTTTTAATGTAAAATCATACTAACATTATAAGTGCAGCCCAGGAAACATTATAAAATAATAAAATAATGCAGTTCATGACCCCTTAAACAACGTTCGCATCTGCTGTATGGGAAACTTTCAGACAAAACATATCTAGATAGAGTGAATGTTTTAAAAGTTAAAGAGGAGTGTGATCTTTCAAAGACAAGAAAACATCCTCCTTAGATTCAACACTGAGACTATGTTTAATTTCCCCCTGCTGAATCTCTCTCACAGTTCAGAGGCATAATGAAACAATTTACAATGGAATTCACTGCAATACAGAGACAGAACAGTTGAACAAGTATTGAACAGTTTGTTTGGGGTCAGATTTATGGATTTTGATTAGCTAGAATTGCTTCTCCCCACTCAAGTTAAAAAAAAATTGTGGAAATAAGACAAAAATGCAAGCTATTACATGATGTGTTGCGATGTATTTGCAATGGTTGAATACACAAAGTCTTGGAGGGACTGACTATATGAGCAGTCTGTTCTCATGGAAGCAAGCACAAAAAATATTATGACCACATTATAGTTAGTACAGGTTACCAGTGTGTAGGTACAATTTTTTAAGTGATCTTTTATCTTTAACAGACTTTTCACAGCACTATTGGTTCCCCTGACTGACAAGTCAGAAGAGACTATTCTATCTGTCCTTCTTTCTTTGTGAAAGCTTTCTCTTTTTATATCTCAAAGCAAACGGAAACCTCTGTTAAGGTGTAAACAGGAAGAGCAGCCAAGTCTACTGGTTTCATTAACCATTTTAAGGAGGTTTGGGGGCCAGTATCGTATAAACCTGCAGTTCTACTGTGGTCACCTTTAGTGTGTCCTCCGGAATAGATCTGAAGGGTTATTGGATTTAAAGGGCTAGTCACGTAATGGAAGTTAATTTAAGTCTTCCGCTGAAGCAGGATAGCGCTGCGCAGGGTTCCTCACCCACCTGTCCTGAAATAGCTGTCCACACAGCATGTCAACAATCATTTTCTGTCCAGATTACAAACATCGGAAGCTAAAAGTGGAACTACTTGTTTATGCAATGTGGAAAATGAACCCTAAAATAATGAACCCTTCTAAACCTCGGTGGAGTAATGTATAGGGTGGTAGAACGTGAACTTACAGAAAATAATAATATTAAATAATATATTGTATATGGTTACCTCTTATGTGGCTAATTTATTCATCATTGTCATACTCCTGTACTATTTCAGTGAAATTGCTGACTCTCTTGGGTTTTTGGAAGGCACAAATGACATTTATTTACAACAGCTATTGTGATGAAGGGAGGTAGGGCACATAAATAGAGGACCCAATACTGAACCCTGGGGGATTCACTACTAGCCTGGTTTCTCCAGACAGATTCAAACTTCAAAATTGGCATGGCAAAAATAATTGCTCCATGTCAATGATACCAAATGCCATTTATTTCAACCAGGGCAATTATAAAAGACAATTGACTTAACTAATTTTCCTTAAACTGACATATAAATTGGGACTTGCAAGCATTTCTTATCATGAATATTACTAACTTGCAATGACAGCAGTATCATAACTGATCAACACATCTTTACAATCTGTGGTGTTCCAGAAACGGCCAGTGTCAGCACAAACTCTGTAGAACAAAAGATTTAAACATTTGCCTGAAGTACAAGCTACTTAATGAGCACTATTTACTGTAGGTCCGAATTTGCAAGCATATGGAAGTTGTCAATAAAAATGAGTGTGCCACAGTTAAGCTTATCTGGAGGGCTTATTCTGAGTCTGAGTAAATGAAGAAGCATTTGATATCTAAACAAGTAACCCCATCTAACCCAAGCAAAATTAAGCTTCATCACCTGCAAAAACAGTAGACGCCAGGTTAAAATCCAAATCAGCTAATATATCTAAACATGTTTTCTTGCCAGCATATTTTCTGAATCTTTAGTGTACGCAAAAACAAAGCCACCTAGGTGCAATTCAGCAGGAGGAACTACATACATTGCGTTGTTTTACAGTACTTTGAGGCGAGTTGGAGATGTGAGATATTCAACTCAAACGGGATGACGGGGATATGTGTGTAAAACAGTGTGTACTTTAAATCTAAACCAAACCGTGAGACTTGAGCACCAAAGCTAAAATTGCTAGCAATGTGATAAGGTGTGCTTTTCTTTCCAACAAAATCAATGCACAAACTAAGTCAAGGAAAAACAAATACTTTCTTTTAAAATAAAGAGAACATGCTGAACTAGTGTTTGTGCCCCAGTGCATGAGCACAGGAGTCTGTGTGCGTCAGACTCTTTCCTCACAGCACGATTACCCAGTAACAGACGAGCGCCCATGGTGAGCCATATCAATACATGCGGTGAAACCACCACAATGGCTGCGCTCTATTTGGGAAAGGCCCTTGATAGAGATCAATATCTTGTTTTCCACACTAGAGGAACTGCAAGCGGCTGCGTGATAAACAATAGCAGTAGCAGTGTACCAGTGACTGCAGGCTCTGTCGATATATTAGTCAATCTATTGTGTAGCACTGGCAGACTGTGGCTCAGATGAACACATGCCAGGCAGGCACATGCTCCGGCCTCCCCTGACCCCAGACTCAACCCACTGCACACTTCAGCTCTGACACACACACACAAGCCAGAGTCTTTAGGGAAAAGGTGTCAAATTAAAAAGGTGTGAATTATTTACCACTAGCACTGTTATCTAAGGCTACGTTCACACTGCAGGCTGAAACGACCCAATTCCGATTTTTTTACCCCTATGCGACCTGTATCTGATCTTTTCATGACAGTCTGAACGACACAGATCCGATCTTTTCAAATGCGACCCAGGCCACTTGGGTATGTGGTCCAAATCCGATATGTATCCGCTCTTTTGAAATGCGACTTCAATCTGAACGGCCAGGTCACATGTATCCGACCCGCACGTCATTGATATGCGACAAACGTCATAATTCTGCGTTGAAGTAGGCGGGAATGAGAAGATTGTAATTGTGCTGGCTCTGTTGGGAAAATAACTTTAATATTGCTAAACGAGCTCCACTGTTGATTTCCATGTTTAGCTACTTCCGCAAACAACAAGTGACGTCGTTGACCGTTGAGTACTCTTCTGCGCATCCGGGTCACTTCAGGGTCATTTCACGTTCACGTTCACGTTCACACAGGAGATCACAAAAGGTCGCATTTAATTGGAAATGTGAACGGCCTTGCAAAAAAATTACATTTCTTCAAAAAATCGGAATTGAGCATTAAGCCCCTGCAGTGTGAGCGCAGCCTTACTGTCAACTATTGTAAATAGGGTTTTGTTGTATATTTTTAATTAATAAATTAAAATGTTTGTGTTATTAGGCTATATGTTTTCAGAATGTACTGTCCGATACTGATCCTAAAGGCAAAGCACTCGAGCAGTGTACTGTTGCTATGATTACATATTTCTAAGCTGCCTTGTATTTCAAAAATATTGGAGACAGTAGCTCCTTTTTGGCTAAAAATTAAGTGCTGGACGTCTGGTTTCAGGGTGGGTTATAGCACTGAATCAGCTTCACAATGGGATACAAATGATTTGTAACATATTGGTGACCTGGGTAATCAAGGAGCCTAAATTATGCTGGATCTCAGTGCAGCTTTTGATTCAATAGATCACGATAATCTCAGCATATCGTGGGTCTGAAAGGGACTGTTTTAAAATAGTTTTTTTTCGGGAAGGGTTGGGGAATTGTGTTCCTCTACAGTCTCTATTGACTGTGGAGTTCCACAGGGCTCCGTTTTGGGCCCTATTCTGTTTTCTTTATTCATGCTGCCTCTGGGTCTGATGGGTTTTTGGGATGCCTTATCTTTATTCTTATGACATTTACATTTACTTGCCTCTCAAAGCTGGAGGAACGAGTTCTCAAATGTATTTTTTATTATGTTATGAGGAGGTGAAATGCTTGCTGGAGAAAAATCTAATAATTCAACCTGAAGTTATTATTTTTAAGCTGACAGTAGCTGCGTTTACATGGACCCTAACATTGACATTAGATCTGTATCTTCCAATGACGTTCCAACCCGTAAGACCTTCGTTCATCTTCAGAACACAAATGAAGATATTTTTGATGAAATCTGAGAGCTTTCTGACTGACCCAAGCTCTGTTCACGTGATCACGACGACAGGTGTGTGTGATGCTGATGCAGGAGCCGGCGTTCTGACGTTAGAGGAAGCACTGCACCGTGTTTACAACGTGAACAACGTCAGAGACTGACACGGAAGAGAAGAAATTGTTGAATAAAGTCGTTATTTTTGTTTTTGTTCTTTGCGCACAAAAGTTTTCTCGTCGCTTCATAACATTAATGTCGAACCACTGTAGTCACATGACTATTTCAACGACGTCTTTACTACTTTCTGGGCCTTGAAAGTGGTAGTTGTGTAGCTGTTAATGGAGGGACAGAAAGCTCTCGGATTTCATCAAAAATATCTTCTTTTGTGTTCTGAAGATGAACGAAGGTCTTGCGGATTTGGAATGACATGAGGCTGAGTCATTAAAGGCAGAATTTCATTTTTGGATAACTAACCCTTTAAATCTTGCCTGAAATCTTATTTGTTTTCTATGGCTTTTAATTGTGGATTTCTGGAAGCGGTATTTTATTTGAGCTATTGTGTTGTTTGTATCTTCTGTATTTTACTGACTGTATAGTCCTTTGGTCTACTGAGAAGTTGTAAAGGGCTCCATAAATAAACTAGATTTGACACATTATTGAAAGTGATTTAAGTCTACATTTTTTGGTTACTAAAACGTTGCCTGAAACATTGTGTGAACGCTGTAGGACAGACCTGATATAATCAATCAGCAGATTATACGTTTTTTTAACTTGATTTCCATGTTTTCAATAGGTGTTATATTTCATCCCACCCCAGTGGTTCATTTAGTGGGAAGTGGGAAAAGTCGGAGAACTGGGAAAAAAAGCTCACCGGTAATCCCCAACTACCGCTTCTGTTTTGAATCTATTTTATTTTTTTATTTTTTATTTTATTTTAATTTTAGCTGAAGTTTTTTATGGTTTTAGTTTTAGTTAACAATAAAAACCCTACTTGTAAGACTGTCAAACCTTTTGTTTTAACTTCCTTTGGAGGGTCCAAGCCCATAATTCACATTAGGAACTTTAAATATGGAAAGTGATTACCATCAGTGACTGGAGCGATGAATTGTTGAGTGAGAATCATTTTAAGACTTGAGTCACATATACCAGTAAAGGAGGAGCACCCAAACATGAAAACAATGGCTAGCCATGTTAGACTTCCCACACTGACATCACAGCACATCCGTAACAAACCCACCTTCCCAAACGCGCCCACCCGAGCTCCTGCACTGAACACCAGCTCCTCTGCTCAGAGCGCACACAGGCAGTCTGCGATGGCAAACACACACGCCTCGAGCAGATTCCAGGACGGTTTGGACTTGCTCAGGGTACGTTCAAAGCCACCGCAATTTCAAGGTATGGAATCTGTCATTACTGGAGCTCTCTCAAAGCACTGCATTCTGGGTCGTCTTGCTAATGTCTGCAGAAATAAACCTATTAGAGCCCTTCAACTATAAAAGCACAGGAGAGCTGCAATTATGTCCAATTCAGCTGGAATAACTATTAGTTATTACATTCATACAGTGCTTTGACCTCTGAAGAAACCTCAAAGCCTCCAGCTCTAAAATCAATCAAACATCATAAACATGAAATAAGGATGCCTCTGTTAGGAACCAAAAGAGTAATGTTTTGACAAATGGAGTTCAGAGAAAAAGTTAGTACAGTTTACTCATCCTCATTTTGCACACCTTTGGAAAAATGTGCCTGTGGCGACATGTCTTGCATGTATTAGTTTACCAATCATGCACTTTGGTAAAAGTGTTTTGAGCTCATATCATAGTAACGTGCAAGAAACCGCACAAAAATACGTCTTTATTAATCAATAATCTGTGTGGAAGGGATTTGTGTGACAGGGAAGAAAAGCTGTCAGTGTTTTACTGCCACTAGTGTTCATTCCAGCTGGAAACTGCAGTGACAATTGAATTTATACACACATTTTTTGGAGTTTTGCATAAATGTATGAAGAGGCACGGTTTTCCATGCTGCCATTTTGCCAGTAACTAACAAGTCTGACATCTAAATTCCTATCAAATTATTATCTTTGAGTTAAAAAAATGCTGACACTGTTAGGTATGTCAGAGTGTTGGACTATATTTTCTGTAAAACAGATGTTGCCATTAAAAATGCCACTGAAAGAAACAAATGTGCCTGGAGAATCTAATAAATAGCTCAGAGAAACGCTGGCTCATGTCAGTTCTAGTTCATCTGCACTAAACTATTAGTCTTAAAAATACGGCAGTTTACCGTACGATCATGATACAGATATGCCACCCGAAAAAATAAGTATTTTAGAGCAATAGTACATTCAGAAATAACAACCCAGTGGGAGTTACAGACATTAAAGCAAAACCTCTAACACATGTTCCTATATTTCTGAATGGCTGTTCCATGCAAAGTTACACAGAACTAAACATCCGTCAGTGTCAGTGAAGAGTGTGCCATATCACAACAGTACTGGCACATGATGTAGAGATGTGTGCTCTCATCTTGAGTCAGATCACTGACAGTGACGCTGTATTCCTCGCTGGCACTCTACACACAGCACCATTCGACCACACAAGCACACATATGCAATCAAACACTTCCAATAAAGCCTTGTAATTACATGCCTTTTTGTTCATGTGCTTTAGGAAGCGAGCTAAGGCTGACCTTTTAAAAAATATGATTTTCCTCTTCACACATACCATTCAGCGATGCAAAGAGCTTTAGTGAGGAATGTTGTTCATTTCAGTTGCACTGACGGCCTTTGGCTCATTATCACAAATAGACTTTGGCAAAAAAATAAATCTTGATGCCCATAAAATCCCTCAGCAGAAGCTGCGATGTAATAGTCAGTCTGAAGAATTTGAACCCTTCATGCCAAGTCTTCCGGTACCAAGGAGAGAAATGCAGTGATGTTTGTGTAGGCCAAAGCAGAAGTTCGCATCACCCTGGCCATTTTTCCATAGGCTTTTGGATCATTGCAGAAAATAAGCTCTGAGTATTATAACTCTGAGTACTAAGCTCTTTTATGAGTATTATAATTGTTAATACACATTAAAGTAACTCACATTGATGTCCAAACTGCAGAGACTGAGTGAGTCCACATCTCTCTTCCTCTGCTTCCTCTTCTTCTGTAAAGACACAAGTGATAATCAGTTCAGTGCGCCAGTCTCACTAACAAACACAAGTTATGTTTCAGAACACCTGCGTGATTTAGATACTACTGATTTTATTTAGTTGAAACTGTCATGCAGAAGTTACATATAGACACGACAACACAATATAAAGCTTGTAGGTTCACCATGTTGAAATGAAGTATATTTGCAGCATTTGAATAATTAGTCAGTAATAAACGGGAAAGCATTAAAGTGGTGCGCATACACTGAACAAATACTCGGTTACAGACAAGTATATTACTTTTTCTTATACTAAATACTTATACTTAATTCTTATTTTCCTAATCAACAAATAAAAAGTAAAGTAAAAATATTTATTTTAAAGACCATACAATACTTAATCAATATATTTTCATTACACATAATGAAAAATGTTCAAGTGAAAATACAATTCAAACAAAATAGTTTCTTACATTTTTCCTATGGGGAGCGCTATTTGTTTTTAGACAAACTGAACAAAACAGGTTTAAAGCTGCAGTCGGCAAGTCTGGCAGATTGAGTGGACTTACGCAAAATTGTGAATGTTTACAACTCTCATGCCCCTCCCCCACTATCAACGGACACCCTCCCACCGAGTTCGTGCTCGTCAGTGCGTGTGCACCAGGTTATCTGTGACGCGCCCGTCTCATCAGCATCCATCAGCACCGTGGAGTATCTGGCTAATCTACCGATAGATTGCAATTGCTAACGTCATTTATACTCTAAATGAGCTTACTTGATTTGTTAGTGTTTTGAAAGCAAGATACATCCGCCACATTTAGGGCGGCAGTGGCTCAGTGGTTCATGTAGGTTGTCTACAAACAAAACTGGTTGGTGGTTCAATCCCCGGTTCCACCTGATTATAGGTGCCCATGAGCAAGACACCTAACCCCAGCTGCTCCCGACGAGCTGGATGGCGCCTTGCATGGCTGACACCGCCGTTGGTGTATGAGTGAGTGAATGGGTGAATGTGAGGCAATATGTAAAGCGCTTTGTTGGCCATTGGGTCTGTGAAACGCTATATAAATGCAGTCCATTTACCATCACTCTTCGTTACTGTGCGAACTTCCGGCGTGTGCATGTGATTGTAGCGTGCGCGAGGGGTGGCGTGTGCCCGATCTGTGATTGGCAGTCAGATCTCACACCCCCTGCGCTGATTGGACATGATGATCCGGGAGCTGTGGATTTTTGCAAAACAAATAACACGCTCCAGGTGGAGTTAGAAGCTCGGGTTTTTTTCTAAAAGCACTTTATTTATGTTGTTCTGTCGGATTATAGTGTCGACTTCACTGAATATGATCAAAAAAATGTTGCCGACGGCACCTTTAAACCAGAAGCTATTATTTTCAACTAGACTAATATAAAATTGAAATAAATGACACTGTGATGGTGGCTGCCGCCGCTGGTCGACGCAGATGATGAAAAATGTGAGCAGGATCTAATTTATAAAGTAATTTATAAAAGTAATCTATAAAAGTAATTTTTATTTGTGCACTTAAAAATAACAAAGGATTTCAGGATACTCAGAATCAAAACACTTGAACAGAACAACCAACTAAAATGAGATGAAGACAGAACAAAGACTAACAGAAAACAACTGTTGTACTAACAACCTCAATGTACTAACCCTAACCAATCAAAGGAACAAGAAACAGGTGTTACTTCAGCAATGGACAACCATGGCAACCAATGCAAACAAGGAAACAGAGACAAACCAACAAAGTCCAACAGAAACAAAGACCAAACATGACATTAACGCTCCATCAAAAAGACATGTCCCCGTGTCTTAACACAACAACAACAACAAGTCCAAAAGATGAGGGCAGCAGGGGCTTAGTAGGAGGAGATGACAGTGGGAGGAGCCTGAGAGGAGATGACAGTGGGAGGAGCCTGAGAGGAGATGACAGTGGAAGGAGCCTGAGTGGAGATGACAGTGGGAGGAGCCTGAGAGGAGATGACAGTGGAAGGAGCCTGAGAGGAGATGACAGTGGGAGGAGCCTGAGAGGAGATGACAGTGGGAGGAGCCTGAGAGGAGATGACAGTGGAAGGAGCCTGAGAGGAGATGACAGTGGGAGGAGCCTGAGAGGAGATGACAGTGGGAGGAGCCTGAGAGGAGATGACAGTGGCAGGAGCCTGAGTGGAGATGACAGTGGGAGGAGCCTGAGTGGAGATGACAGTGGGAGGAGCATGACAGTGGGCGGAGCCTTAGAGGAGATGACAGTGGGAGGAGCATGACAGTGGGCGGAGCCTTAGAGGAGATGACAGTGGGCAGAGCATGAGAGGAGATGACAGTGGGAGGAGCATGAGAGGAGATGACAGTGGGCGGAGCATGAGAGGAGATGACAGTGGGAGGAGCATGAGAGGAGATGACAGTGGGAGGAGCCTGAGAGGAGATGACAGTGGGTGGAGCCTGAGAGGAGATGACAGTGGGAGGAGCATGAGAGGAGATGACAGTGGGCGGAGCCTGAGAGGAGATGACAGTGGGAGGAGCATGAGAGGAGATGACAGTGGCAGGAGCCTGAGTGGAGATGACAGTGGGAGGAGCCTGAGTGGAGATGACAGTGGGAGGAGCATGACAGTGGGCGGAGCCTTAGAGGAGATGACAGTGGGCAGAGCATGAGAGGAGATGACAGTGGGAGGAGCATGAGAGGAGATGACAGTGGGCGGAGCATGAGAGGAGATGACAGTGGGAGGAGCATGAGAGGAGATGACAGTGGGCGGAGCATGAGAGGAGATGACAGTGGGAGGAGCATGAGAGGAGATGACAGTGGGCGGAGCCTGAGAGGAGATGACAGTGGGAGGAGCCTGAGAGGAGATGACAGTGGGCGGAGCCTGAGAGGAGATGACAGTGGGCGGAGCCTGAGAGGAGATGACAGTGGGAGGAGCATGAGAGGAGATGACAGTGGGGGGAGCCTGAGTGGAGATGACAGTGGGAGGAGCCTGAGAGGAGATGACAGTGGGTGGAGCCTGAGAGGAGATGACAGTGGGAGGAGCATGAGAGGAGATGACAGTGGGCGGAGCCTGAGAGGAGATGACAGTGGGAGGAGCATGAGAGGAGATGACAGTGGGAGGAGCCTGAGTGGAGATGACAGTGGGAGGAGCCTGAGAGGAGATGACAGTGGGTGGAGCCTGAGAGGAGATGACAGTGGGCGGAGCCTGAGAGGAGAAGACTGTGGGCGGAGCCTGAGTGGAGATGACAGTGGGAGGAGCCTGAGAGGAGATGACAGTGGGAGGAGCCTGAGAGGAGATGACAGTGGGCGGAGCCTGAGTGGAGATGACAGTGGGAGGAGCCTGAGAGGAGATGACAGTGGGAGGAGTCTGAGAGGAGATGACAGTGGGAGGAGTCTGAGTGGAGATGACAGTGGGAGGAGCCTGAGAGGAGATGACAGTGGGAGGAGTCTGAGTGGAGATGACAGTGGGAGGAGCCTGAGAGGAGATGACAGTGGGAGGAGCATGAGAGGAGATGACAGTGGGAGGAGCATGAGAGGAGATGACAGTGGGTGGAGCATGAGAGGAGATGACAGTGGGTGGAGCCTGAGAGGAGATGACAGTGGGCGGAGCCTGAGAGGAGATGACAGTGGGCGGAGCCTGAGAGGAGATGACAGTGGGTGGAGCCTGAGAGGAGATGACAGTGGGCGGAGCCTGAGAGGAGATGACAGTGGGCGGAGCCTGAGAGGAGATGACAGTGGGCGGAGCCTGAGAGGAGATGACAGTGGGAGGAGTCTGGATGTTTCTGAATGGTTAGTGAACTACATGCATGTAGTTGTTATGGAGTTACATTGATTAATCTCATCGACTTGCATGTACTGTCATGTGACAGTTCCCTGAGGTGTTTATAAGACAGCTGTGACATGTTCTGGTCAATAGTGTTCAGTGCTCGTCTGTGCTCAATGACAGAACAGTTTACATGCTTTGCTCAAACTTTTGCCATTGCATTACAGAAAAAAAAAGGCGGGGCCGTGGGTGTAAACGTGCAGATTAAGGGGTGGTAATAATATTATAATAAGATCCTCTTCCTGCGTCAGAAGGGGAGCGAAATCAGATCGGCTTATTTTTTGACATGCTTGCAGAGAAAGGCTTACCAAAACAAAGCTACTAGGTTTCACTTTTCATGTTTTCTGGGTTGGTAGAAGCACCGGTGACCCGATTATAGCAAGTCAGATTTTCATGATATGTGCCCTTTAAATGCATCTGACCAGTTCTAGACCTATTGTTGTTGTAGATGGTAAATAAAATGTTTATATAAATCATGCTATCGGTTTTTTGTATGGTCAACTCTATTGCCAGCTTTGTTATTGTTGCTCCATTACTGTTTATTCTCCATGACAACCAGCACAATGCGAGTGAACGCCTCCACGAGGACGAACGAGGTCTGCTGCTCGTGACCCGTGGATAACACCCGCTGTACGTGTTCCCACCAGTGCCAGACAATTAGATTCAGGTTTCTTATTTGAAGAAGACAGTATCATTATTTCAGGTGTCTGTATGTTCAGAATGAATACTGCTTACTGCGGCATTACATTTTGTATACTGACTAATATTTTTAAATAGTATGTAACAAAATAAAAACAGGAACTTGGATTTTTTTTTTTATTCTGTCTTGTGTTGTACCATACTCGTATTAATACATTTATTCTGTGAACTCAACAAAAGTAATACATTTATTTTAATGATGTACTGGTCGCTATAAGATAATGTACTGTAATGGAATTATTAAAAAGGACCAAAAAAGTATACACATAATAACATACTAAAACTAACATACACATAATAACACAACATGGTTTATCTGGTTAAAAAAAGTCTTTCCAGTGTTTTTTTTTGTGTTCTTTTTGGAGCTTGAAAACTCCAGCTCACATTCATTGAAGTTGCATGATGAAAAGTTATATATATTTATATATATTTTTTTACATTTTGACCTACAGTATGGCAGAGAAAAAGTCAGATGGGTTTGGGACAACATGAGGGTGTCCTGAAAGTAAGCACACGCATCACAGTTTCCAGTTTTGTGTGAAAACATTTGTAATAATCAGACATGTTTCTTGATCATCAAATCCTCATATTAGAGTGATTTCTGAAGGATCATGTGACACTGAAGACTGGAGAAATGATGCTGGAAACTCAGCTTTGATCACAGGAATAAACCAGGATGTACACAGTAATAAACAGGAAAATAACAGTATTAACGTTGCAAAATTCTCATATAAAACAAATTCGGTTTCAGTTGTAAAGCAGCAATAAAAAGACAATAGTATAATTATTCAGCTCAATTTACTTGATTCAATTTAGCTCAATAACAGTGTCAATGTTACACAGGTCATCAGTCATGGAACACATGGCACATGAAACGCATGGAACGCATGGCACATGAAACATGATCAATTTTTTTCTTCGCCAAACCAAATGTACTCAATGACAAAGAAAGTCATCATTATGCCACCGAAAAACAATTCATAAATCCCCTAATGTTTCACAAACAGCTTCTGAACACAGCAAACACAACGAGAACATTACAGTGCATCTGGAAATATAATGTAAGGGCTGCAACAGATGCGCAACACAATCACAGTCACTTTCACATGAAGACTAACTGTAAACACACCTACCATACAAACCCAACTTCATCTCTCATTCACAACAATTCATCACTTCAAACAATTATAACAAGAAGATTTTGAGAGAAACACAAAGACGTAAAGATATTCAGGCTTAGAGAAACACAAAGACGTAAAGATACTCAGGCTTAGAAAACAAAAACAAAGACGTAAACATACTCAGGCTTAGAGAAACACAAATACGTAAAGATACTCAGGCTTAGAGAAACACAAAGACGTAAACATACTCAGGCTTAGAGAAACACACAGACGTAAAGATACTCAGGCTTAGAGAAACACAAAGACGTAAAGATACTCGGGCTTAGAGAAACACACAGACGTAAAGATACTCAGGCTTAGAGAAACACAAAGACGTAAACATACTCAGGCTTAGAGAAACACACAGACGTAAAGATACTCAGGCTTAGAGAAACACAAAGACGTAAACATACTCAGGCTTAGAGAAACACACAGACGTAAAGATACTCAGGCTTAGAGAAACACAAAGACGTAAAGATACTCAGGCTTAGAGAAACACAAAGACGTAAAGATACTCAGGCTTAGAGAAACACAAAGACGTAAACATACTCAGGCTTAGAGAAACACAAAGACGTAAACATACTCAGGCTTAGAAAAACACAAAGACGTAAACATACTCAGGCTTAGAGAAACACACAGACGTAAACATACTCAGGCTTAGAGAAACACAAAGACGTAAAGATACTCAGGCTTAGAGAAACACAAAGACGTAAACATACTCAGGCTTAGAGAAACACAAAGACGTAAAGATACTCAGGCTTAGAGAAACACAAAGACGTAAAGATACTCAAGCTTAGAGAAACACACAGACGTAAACATACTCAGGCTTAGAGAAACACACAGACGTAAACATACTCAGGCTTAGAGAAACACAAATACGTAAAGATACTCAGGCTTAGAGAAACACAAAGACGTAAACATACTCAGGCTTAGAGAAACACAAAGACGTAAACATACTCAGGCTTAGAGAAACACACAGACGTAAAGATACTCAGGCTTAGAGAAACACAAAGATGTAAAGATACTCAGGCTTAGAGAAACACAAAGCCGTAAAGATATTCAGGCTTAGAGAAACACACAGACGTAAAGATACTCAGGCTTAGAGAAACACACAGACGTAAAGATACTCAGGCTTAGAGAAACACACAGACGTAAAGATACTCAGGCTTAGAGAAACACACAGACGTAAAGATACTCAGGCTTAGAGAAACACAAAGACGTAAACATACTCAGGCTTAGAGAAACACACAGACATAAAGATACTCAGGCTTAGAGAAACACACAGACATAAAGATACTCAGGCTTAGAGAAACACACAGACATAAAGATACTCAGGCTTAGAGAAACACACAGACGTAAAGATACTCAGGCTTAGAAAAACACAAAGACGTAAAGATACTCAGGCTTAGAGAAACACAAAGACGTAAAGATACTCAGGCTTAGAGAAACACACAGACGTAAAGATACTCAGGCTTAGAGAAACACAAAGCCGTAAAGATATTCAGGCTTAGAGAAACACACAGACGTAAAGATACTCAGGCTTAGAGAAACACACAGACGTAAACATACTCAGGCTTAGAGAAACACAAAGACGTAAACATACTCAGGCTTAGAGAAACACACAGACATAAAGATACTCAGGCTTAGAGAAACACACAGACGTAAAGATACTCAGGCTTAGAGAAACACACAGACGTAAAGATATTCAGGCTTAGAGAAACACACAGACGTAAAGATATTCAGGCTTAGAGAAACACACAGACGTAAACATACTCAGGCTTAGAGAAACACACAGACGTAAAGATACTCAGGCTTAGAGAAACACACAGACGTAAACATACTCAGGCTTAGAGAAACACAAAGACGTAAAGATACTCAGGCTTAGAGAAACACACAGACGTAAAGATATTCAGGCTTAGAGAAACACACAGATGTAAACATACTCAGGCTTAGAGAAACACACAGACGTAAAGATACTCAGGCTTAGAGAAACACACAGACGTAAACATACTCAGGCTTAGAGAAACACAAAGACGTAAAGATACTCAGGCTTAGAGAAACACACAGACGTAAAGATACTCAGGCTTAGAGAAACACACAGACGTAAAGATACTCAGGCTTAGAGAAACACAAAGATGTAAAGATACTCAGGCTTAGAGAAACACACAGACGTAAAGATACTCAGGCTTAGAGAAACACAAAGACGTAAAGATACTCAGGCTTAGAGAAACACACAGACGTAAAGATACTCAGGCTTAGAGAAACACAAAGATGTAAAGATACTCAGGCTTACAACAGCAGAAGACTGTTCATTACTCTTCTTCAGATAAAGCTTATACTGGCATCCATGGTCCACGAAGAGCCTTAACTTTACACAAAAGCTTCTTTAGATTTTAAAATGTTCTTCACACTAATATAAATGGTTCTTTAAGGAACTGTTCACTGAAAGGTTCTTTGGGGAACCAAAAATGGTTCTTTAGAAAGTATGTCGAATGACATCGCCAATGTCTCTCCTAGAGATGAAGTGGAGAGCAAACCTAGACTTCAGATGTTCCTCCCAGTGATCGCATGCCTCCGCTTCAGTTAGAGAAGACAACAGTGTTTCAGACTGTGCTTAGATATGCCAAGACACCAGTCAGATATCAAAACCAAATTCTTCCACGATGATCTGAGGTATGCCTTATTCCACATTCATTTCATAACTGAATAACATGTGCGCTCACCTTCTGATGGATGAAAAGGCAGCACCCCATCATCGGCTTCACAGCACTGGACCTCAGACACACAACACCCCCGAAACACCTTCACAACCCCTGTCACCTGTCTAACCCTCAGCCATGTGTGTGTGTGTGTGTGTGTGAGCAGCAAACAGGATGTTCTGGAGGAAGTGTGTCGGAGCTATATCGGGCCGGGCTCTCAGACAGCATCTCTGCTGGTGTGTGTCTGCGGCGCTGGCGTCAGGGAGGCGATCGGCTTCCCGTTACAGGGAGGAATACACACAACACTTTACACTACAAAGTTGACTTTAAAAAAAAACTATTTTGGTACAATTATTAAAAACTGAATAATGAAGTTTCGCAGCAGGGTTCAGAAGAAACTGTAATATTGTGAACTATTTATACAGTTTTCTATGTGAATATATGATAAAATGTAATTCCTGTGATTAAAGCATCATTAAGTCTTCAGTGTCACATGATCCTTCAGAAATCACTCTAATATGATGATTTGCTGCTCAAGAAACATTTATGATTATTATCAATGTTGAAAACAGTTGCGCTGCTGCTTCATATTTTTGTCGAAACCATGATACACTACCATTGAAAATCTAAGGGTAAGCATAAAAATATATATATTTACTTTAGTGCAATTAATCGCATCCAAAATAAAGGTTTGTGTTTACATAATAAATGTGTGTGTACTGTGTATAATTATTTAGTATATATAAATATATATATATTTTCCCACTGTCTCCCACTGTCACACATTTGTATGTATATATTTAACACATATTTGCATGTATATACTGTATATATTTATATATAAATAACACATTTTTCTGACATATATACATGCATATGTGTGTATTTATATATCCAAAATAATACACAGTACACACACATTTTTATGTCAACACACATTTTTATTTAGGATGCGATTAATCATGCACAGCCCTAATATACTTATGTGATATATTGCCTTTGTTCAGGCCACAGTTCAGGAGATCTGTGTACACTCAGAGAACAGTTCACAACAGGAAGCCAGAAAATCCCTGCTAAACACACTTCCTGGAAACAAACGGTCTTCCTTTAAGCATTTCCTGTTGCAGAAGTGCGCGGTGTGTCTGATGCGCCTTCAGGCCATGCTGCGGTTATCATGTGCATGATGAGTTCACATCAATGTCACTGCAGTGTTGAGGTTACCAGAGAGATTTGGGGAGTTTCTTTTCAAATAGGAAGTAATTGGTGTTGGTTAATTGTGAATATTGACAGTACAATAGGATTTTCGGTGAGGCTGTTCACATGACCTTTAAACGTGGTCTCAACATTGGCCACTGGAACCACAAGTGAACGCAGTTATGGTCACCGCACCCACCACCATCATCACGGGCACTTACTATAGTTACCGCATGAAATATGACATAGTTACATGGTCTCTTCTTGTATATACACAATTGTTGAGGTGAAAGCGCTGGAGGTTGCCAAATCACAGCACTGTTTGATGGTTTTGGTGGCAGGCATTCATACTCAACTGCTATATCCAACTATATCATTAGAGCGGATCAGGTTTGCCTCAAATCGAAAAAGATTTCTAGTGATGTCTAGTTTCTGGATTTATTTATTGTATTTTTCACTGCTAAGATGTTTTTGGACATGCAAGACAAGCCCATTTGTGAAGTGCTTTTCACAATACACATTGAATCCAAGCAGCTTAAAAGAAATTCATACTGTGTGTGTGTATATATATATAAAATCCAATTGTAATCACTGACTGTAATCAAATTGAAAGCTTGTGAATCGAAATCTAATCGAATGTGCCAGTACCCTAACCCAGCCCTACAAACGAAACATCGCTGACATGTACAGAGCTATAAAAGCTGTTTGGACGATATACAGCAGCTCGAATCAGATGGTTTTGGAAGAATCTGATGACAATCGTTAATATTGAGACTTCTGACATTTGCCAAAATGAGCACAGTTTCAGACATTAATGTTGAGATCTCTTTTGAAAGTCTAATGGAGATCTTTTACTGGGATCTTTTCTCAGAATATTTTCGACAAAAATCATTTGATTTCTCAGTAATCATCGATCATATTGCTGTCTAATAGACGATTTCTCTTTCCTGCAGGCTTAATTGTGTTGACAGAGAGAAAAGATTCATCGCAGAGAAGATGAATTCACTTCTAAACTCTAATCTGGAGTCAGAAATTAATGAAGCTGATGTGTTAATGTGACCTAAGGTCTTTTATGAACATCACATGTAGGTCAGAATTTCAAGAACAATTTATATGGTTATTATCTGAAGTGATATGGAGTCATAAACCCAACATTTCTTCACCACATTGGCAGAATTCATTGCTGACCTTGTGGTTTTATACAAGAAGTCGTCTGAAATGATACGGCTCAGCCTTGGACTATCTCACGCCTGCAGATCAAGGGAAGGCCGACAGAGGCATTCTGAAGGGAGTGTGATCCCAAAACTATTAGACGTCCCATGAACCTTGATATGGTGACATGATCAGAATTTATGTTATTTTGTTGGCCATTTATGAGCAGCCTAACACTGTCAAACACTCATAAATATATTGCGGTAAAGCTTTGTGCAACTACTGTATTATTGAAAAGCACATCGCTGGAAAAGCCAGTATGAATTTCTCATGGAGGTTTGTTGATGTATGCTCTTCTGTGATTTGGTTTGGTGCTGGTCTAGCTGTTCAACTTTTGCATGAACTTTCAGATAAAGCTTTTTTACCCAGGAAGTTTTGCTGGTTAAGAAGGCAAGTCACAGGAAATGAGGAAATGAAGTTATCTGTTATCTGTTTTGGTTCTTGCATTCTGTCATATTCTAAAGGCACCCATTTGTTTCACCAGGTTATCATTGGTTGGTGTTGTGACTTTACTAATTCCATTGCTACACAAAAGACATCATCAAGTAAGAGAAAAGGAGATATTTCAGCCACCTCACAGACTAACATAATGTTGAAAATTAAAAGATTATTACTAGTTTTATGGGCAATATTTGCATCCTGAAATTTATTTTATTTCTACATTTAACTGGACATATTTGTTTTCTAACCATTTAAAAACACACTTTAGGTTAAAGGGATAGTTCATCCAAAAATACGTTAAGTAATACGTTAAGTCCAAAGTTGTTATTTACTAACCCTCATGTCATTTCAAACTTGGGCTTATCTCTTTTTTTGGTGGAATACCAGGAGGATATTTTGAAAATAAACAGTAGGCCCATTGACTTTCATTGTAAAAAAACAACCATGAGGCAATCAGTTGTCTAAAGTTTAAAGGGCACCTATTATGCAAAATTCACTTTTACATGGTGTTTGAACACAACCACCCTATAGTGATAAAAATCCACCCATTGCTTTTTTAAAATCCCCATAAATCATAAGCACTGTCTCAGAACAACCCGTTCTCAGATTCGGGGCAATGTGACGTAGTTTTGCACAAGCCCCTCCCACCACTGTTAACGGACACTGCAGTATTAGCATAGACCCGCCCTGAGTGAGCTGTACACAGGCCTCTCCCACGACTGTTGATGGACACTGCAGTATTAGCATAGACCCACCCTGAGTGAGCTGTACACAGGCCCCTCCCACGACTGTTGATGGACACTGCAGTATTAGCATAGACCCACCCTGAGTGAGCTGTACACAGGCCCCTCGCACGACTGTTGACGGACACTGCTGTATTAGCATAGACCCGCCCTGAGTGAGCTGTACACAGGCCCCTCCCACGACTGTTGATGGACACTGCAGTATTAGCATAGACCCACCCTGAGTGAGCTGTACACAGGCCCCTCCCACGACTGTTGACGGACACTGCTGTATTAGCATAGACCCGCCCTGAGTGAGCTGTACACAGGCCCCTCCCACGACTGTTGATGGACACTGCAGTATTAGCATAGACCCACCCTGAATGAGCTGTACACAGGCCCCTCCCACGACTGTTGACGGACACTGCTGTATTAGCATAGACCCGCCCTGAGTGAGCTGTACACAGGCCCCTCCCATGACTGTTGACGGACACTGCAGTATTAGCATAGACCCGCCCTGAGTGAGCTGTACACAGGCCCCGCCCACGACTGTTGACGGACAATGCAGTATTAGCATAGACCCGCCCTGAGTGAGCTGTACACAGGCCCCTCCCACGACTGTTAACGGACACTGCAGTATTAGCATAGCCCTGCCCTGAGTGAGCTGTACACAGGCCCCTCCCACGACTGTTGACGGACACTGCAGTATTAGCATAGCCCTGCCCTGAGTGAGCTGTACACAGGCCCCGCCCACGGCTGTTGACGGACACTGCAGTATTAGCATAGACCCACCCTGAGTGAGCTGTACACAGGCCCCGCCCACGACTGTTGACGGACACTGCAGTATTAGCATAGACCCGCCCTGAGTGAGCTGTACACAGGCCCCTCCCACAACTGTTGACGGACACTGCTATATTAGCATAGCCCTGCCCTGAGTGAGCTGTACACAGGCCCCTCCCACAACTGTTGACGGACACTGCAGTATTAGCATAGCCCTGCCCTGAGTGAGCTGAACACAGGCCCCGCCCACGACTGTTGACGGACACTGCTATATTAGCATAGACCCGCCCTGAGTGAGCTGTACACAGGCCCCGCCCACGACTGTTGACGGACACTGCTGTATTAGCATAGACCCGCGCTGAGTGAGCTGTACACAGACCCCGCCCACGACTGTTGACGGACACTGTAGTATTAGCATAGACCCACTGTGAGTGAGCTGTGCACAGTCCGTCAGTGCTTCGATGCCAGAGCAGCTGTAGACAAGAATGTCTTCTAAGCGATTGATGTGTTTTGTTATAAGATGTAAGAATGAACATAGCAGGATTTATTTCATCTCGTTGTTACTCGAGGATGGATCTGCACCAACTGTTCGTGATCCAGCTTACAGTCTCCGGAGCGACAGGCCTAAAGTTACTGATCAGGGCAGTAGTGGAAGTGAGCGCACACTTTATTACAGTTCATTAAAGTTGTAGTGGTAGTTTCTTCTGATTCTTCTGTACCACCTTTTGAAGTCAGTCTAACTACAACCAGTATTTGAAACACGAGCAAACCAAACAGTCTTCCTTTTAAAAGTTTACTTCCAAAACATAAAAAACATAGACATGGTACCCACGGTCCTGAAGCACTGTGTTGCTTCCAACGTCTCTAACTTCAAACTGAAACTAACTACATCCAATCGCTTACGCTATGACGTAGCGCTATCTGACTGGAAGCTCAAATATTGAAATGTTATCAGATCTAAACATTACTAAACGATGCATTTCAAACAATACATTTCTTATGAATTTTCATGAAAGAGTTTTTACTGTTTTTAAACAAAATTATTATTTCAGATGAACTCTTACAAAAAGTCGTTTTACGGATATAAAGTTTAGCAGTTTATTAAGCACCCCCTGAAAAGCTGTTTATATATTTGTTTAATGTTAGTTGTAACAAGTGTTTTTGTGTAATTCGCTGTGTATGTTGATGATCATGAAAGGGAGAGAGAGAGAGTTTATGGATATAGACTTTATTGCGCACTTCTTATACTGTGTTTATTCAGCTCTTACAGTGATTTTCTGGAGTAAAACTGACGCTTCATCTTTTGTGTGATGTACAATAAACTTCATGAAACTCATCAGTAAATATTTGGCCATCATTCGGACGAGGTCCGCTACAACAGGCTTGTACTAAAAGTGGATAAAAGCAAGATGAAAAAAAAGTTATAAACTATACCTGTTCTATCTATAATTTTGATTCATTTGTTGCTACAGGAGAGGAAGAATTTTGCAAACTAGTTAAATCATCTAAATCGACAACATGTATGTTAGACCCTATACCGACTAAGCTATTGAAAGAGATGCTTCCAGATGTCATAGATCCTCTTCTTAATATCATTAATCGAATCGGCCTTTTCTGTCAAAGATATTAGAAAAAGCAATAGCCTCACAACTGTATTCCTTTCTTGAAAGAAATTATATCTGCGAGGATTTCCAGTCCGGATTTAGACCGTACCACAGTACTGAGACTGCTCTCATTAGAGTCACAAATGATTTGCTCTTATCATCCGATCGTGGTTGTATCTCTCTATTAGTGTTACTTGATCTTAGTGCAAAGCATGCAAGCAAGCAAGCTTGCAAGCAAGCAAACTTGATCTTAGTGCTGCATTTGACACTATTGACCACAATATTCTTTTAAATAGACTAGAAAACTATGTTGGCATTAGTGGACTTGCATTAGCATGGTTTAAATCATACTTATCTGACCGTTATCAGTTTGTAGCAGTAAATAAAGAGATGTCTTATCGATCACAAGTTCAGTATGGCGTACCACAAGGCTCAGTACTAGGACCGTTGCTGTTCACTCTGTACATGCTACCATTAGGAAACATGGAATTAGCTTTCACTGTTATGCTGATGATACTCAGCTGTATATTTCTTCAAAACCTAACGAAACTTACCAATTCACAAAATTAACGGAATGCATAGCTGATATAAAAAATTGGATGACTAGTAATTTCTTACTACTAAATTCTGAAAAAATAGAGATTCTAATTATTGGACAAAAAACATCCTCACGTAATAACCTAGAATACTGTCTAACACTTGATGGCTGCTCTGTCAAGTGTTCGTCGTCGGTTAGGAACCTGGGTGTGCTCTTTGATACCAATCTTTCATTTGAAAGTCACGTGTTTAGTATCTGTAAAACCGCATTCTTCCATCTTAAAAATATATCTAAATTACGCCATATGCTCTCATTGACGAATGCGGAACAATTAGTTAATGCGTTCATGACCTCAAGGCTAGATTATTGTAATGCTCTACTGGGTGGTTGCCCTGCACGCTTAATAAACAAACTACAGCTGGTCCAAAACGCTGCAGCTCGAGTTCTTACCAGAACCAGGAAGTATGACCATATTAGCCCGGTTCTATCAACACTTTATTGGCTGCCTATTAAACATCGTATACATTTCAAAATATTGCTGATTATTACTTACAAAGCACTAAATGGTTTAGCTCCGCAGTACTTGAGCGAGCTCTTAACGCATTATAGTCCTTCACGTCTATTGCGATCTCAAAGTTCCGGCCAGTTGATAATACCTAGAATATCAAAATCGACTGCTGGCGGGAGATCCTTTTCCTATTTAGCACCAAAACTTTGGAACAGTCTTCCTACCATTGTCCGGGAAGCAGACACACTCTGTCAGTTCAAAGCTAGACTAAAAACACATCTCTTTGACCTAGCATTCACATAATACATTATAGACTTCTATAATTCAATGTTAGGCTGCATAGATTAGGTCAGCCGGAACTGGGAACACTTCCCTTAAATCCTGATCTACTCATTACATCATAAGAAGAATGGCATCTACGCTAATTTTAGTGCCTTTGTTTATCCCGAGGTTTTCCCGCAGCCTGCCGGATCCAGGCCGTATCCAGATCTGATGAAGGACCTGCGCCTGGACACACTCACACACTCTCTCACACACACACACACACACACACACACACACACACACACACACACACACACACACACACACACACACACACACACACACACACACACACACACACACACACACACACACACACACACACACACACACACACACACACACACTCTCCAGATCTGACGAAGGACCTTCGCCTGGAGCCGATGACAACGCAGTGCTGAAGTGCCAACTAGCCTCTCCCTATGGAGGATCCCTATACCACTCTATAGATAAAGCGTTGTGGAAATTAGGGTTCACGTACCAACCCAGAAGTGATCAAATAAAATAAAATTCTGTATAAAAATTTATAGGCAAGACAAGTAGTTTGTTTAGGCATGGTTTGTAGGGAATTACAAACCTGCGCACATATATTCAAACGCACATAACTATAGAATAAATTCTTAATGCGCATGTGAACGCCATCAGCGTTTATCACAGGTTCAGTTTAAAGTCTGTTTAGAGAGAACGGTGTCGTCTTAGCGGCCCCTAATTTAATAACAAATGATCATTTCACCGGAAGTGAATCAATCAAAACTAACTTTAGCTGGAAAATAACAATTCAAGAACCGCTATAAAACCAAACCAATCTGTGTTACCTTAAATTATTACGTTTATCTCTGTAAAGCTGCGTTGAAACAATCTACATTGTTAAAAGCGCTATATAAATGAGGATGACTTGACTTGACTATCTCCATACAGCATATATTCTCGGACTCTGTAGGCATTATTGTTATCCGGGTCGAAATGAACACCGCTACTGAGAGTTTCTGTTCTGATATTATCATTCAGTGAGATGAGATTGTCCTCTGAGGGCGAGCTCGTGAGGCTCCGCCCCCTGTACGGGCAGCAGCGGCTCATTTGCATTCAAAAGGATACACACTTAAACGGCGCTTTTTTTGAGGCTGAGTTTTTCTCAGCCCCAAAAAGTGACAATTTAAACATGCTGTAAAAAATGATCTGTGGCGCATTTTGAGCTTAAACTTAAACACTCTGGGGACATCAGAGACTTATTTTACATCTTGTGAAAAGGGGCATAATAGGTGCCCTTTAAACTCCAAGATTACAATTTGGATTTTGTACTACACAAACATGTTAATTGCAACTTAATTAAAATGTTGGCTAAGCTAACTCATACAATTTGATTACATAAATCTTTTATAATTAGCTGCTGGCTAAAAATAGCACACTAGCATGTGCCAATACAATTAAAAAAAAGAGACTATACATTTGCATGTACACACTAGTCTTCAAATTTTCCTATGCATCCTCGACCTAACCACAAACTCTACAGTTGACCACTATGGTAACCTGTAAAACTGCATTATGCAGAAATCACTAAATCGCAACATAACAGAAGATTAAACAATAACATATCTTTCCCTATATTAATCTTGTGCAAAACACACAAAATAAATTGTTAAATTGTGACTCAAGAAAAGATCATGTGAATATTTTCATTTTCTTTGTGTCTAGCAATTTAAATCTAACTAGCTGAGGACAAGAAGCCCAGAGCTGAAGACAAGAAGGCCAGAGCTGAGGACAAGAAGCCCAGAGCTGAGGACAAGAAGCCCAGAGCTGAAAAGAAGCCCAAAGCCGAGGACAAGAAGCCCAGAACTGAGGACAAGAAGCCCAGAGCTGAAGACAAGAAGGCCAGAGCTGAAGACAAGAAGCCCAGAACTGAGGACAAGAAGCCCAGAGCTGAAGACAAGAAGCCCAGAGCTGAAGACAAGAAGCCCAGAGCTGAAGACAAGAAGGCCAGAGCTGAGGACAAGAAGCCCAGAGCTGAGGACAAGAAGCCCAGAGCTGAAAAGAAGAAGCTCAGAGCTGAGGACAAGAAGCCCAGAGCTGAGGACAAGAGGCCCAGAGCTGAGGACAAGAAGCCCAGAGCTGAAGAGCTGAGGACAAGAAGCCCAGAGCTGAGGACAAGAAGCCCAGAGCTGAGGACAAGAAGCCCAGAGCTGAGGACAAGAAGCCCAGAGCTGAGGACAAGAAGCCCAGAGCTGAGGACAAGCAGCCCAGAGCTGAGGACAAGAAGCCCAGAGCTGAGGACAAGAAGCCCAGAGCTGAGGACAAGCAGCCCAGAGCTGAGGACAAGCAGCCCAGAGCTGAGGACAAGCAGCCCAGAGCTGAGGACAAGAAGCCCAGAGCTGAGGACAAGAAGCCCAGAGCTGAGGACAAGAAGCCCAGAGCTGAGGACAAGAAGCCCAGAGCTGAGGACAAGAAGCCCAGAGCTGAAGACAAGAAGCCCAGAGCTGAAGACAAGAGGCCCAGAGCTAAGGACAAGAAGCCCAGAACTGAAGAGCTGAGGACAAGAAGCCCAGAGCTGAGGACAAGAAGCCCAGAGCTGAGGACAAGAAGCCCAGAGCTGAGGACAAGAAGCACAGAGCTGAGGACAAGAAGCCCAGAGCTGAACACAAGAAGCCCAAAGCCGAGGACAAGAAGCCCAGAACTGAGGACAGGAAGCCCAGAGCTGAAGACAAGAAGGCCAGAGCTGAGGACAAGAAGCCCAGAGCTGAAGAGCTGAGGACAAGAAGCCCAGAGCTGAGAACAAGAAGCCCAGAGCTGAAGACAAGAAGCCCAGAGCTGAGGACAAGAAGCCCAGAGCTGAGGACAAGAAGCCCAGAGCTAAGGACAAGAAGCCCGGAGCTGAAGACAAGAAGCCCAGAGCTGAAGACAAAGAAGCCCAGAGCTGAGGGCAAGAAGCCCGGAGCTGAAGAGCTGAGGACAAGAAGCCCAGAGCTGAGGACAAGAAGCCCAGAGCGCTCAGACCTGAGGACAAGAAGCCCAGAGCGCTCAGACCTGAGGACAAGAAGCCCAGAGCTGAGGATAAGAAGCCCAGAGCTGAGGACAAGAAGCCCAGAGCGCCCAGACCTGAGGGCAAGAAGCCCAGAGCTGAGGACAAGAAGCCCAGAGCTGAGGACAAGAAGCCCAGAGATGAGGATAAGAAGCCCAGAGCTGAAGACAAGAAGCCCAGAGCTGAGGACAAGAAGCCCAGAGCACCCAGACCTGAGGGCAAGAAGCCCAGAGTTGAGGACAAGAAGCCCAGGGCTGAAGACAAGAAGCCCAGAGCTGAAGACAAGAAGCCCAGAGCTGAAGACAAGAAACCCAGAGCTGTAGACAAGAAGCCCAGAGCTGAGGACAAGAAGCCCAGAGCTGAGGACAAGAAGCCCAGAGCTGAGGGCAAGAAGCCCAGAGCTGAAGAGCTGAGGACAAGAAGCCCAGAGCTGAGGACAAGAAGCCCAGAGCTGAGGACAAGAAGCCCAGAGCTGAGGACAAGAAGCCCAGAGCTGAAGAGCTGAGGACAAGAAGCCCAGAGCTGAGGACAAGAAGCCCAGAGCTGAGGACAAGAAGCCCAGAGCTGAGGACAAGAAGCCCAGAGCTGAGGGCAAGAAGCCCAGAGCTGAGGGCAAGAAGCCCAGAGCTGAAGAGCTGAGGACAAGAAGCCCAGAGCTGAGGACAAGAAGCCCAGAGCTGAGGACAAGAAGCCCAGAGCTGACTACACCTTTGATTCAAAGTGGGATAATTGTACTTCATACTTAATGATAAAGTTTTATTTGCCTTTATATTTTTGTTTATTAAAAAAAGAGTAACCAATTGATGATGATTTACTCACCCTCAAGCCATCCTAGTCCATATCATATACACATATGACTTTCTTCTTACAGACGAATACAATCAGAGTTATATTAAAAAACACCCTGACGCTTCCGAGATTTATAATGGCAGTGGATTGCAACCATCAGTTCAAAATAGCTCAAAAAGTGCATCTATACATTAGAAAAGTGGTCCACACAGCTCCGGGGAGTTAATAAAGGCCTTCTTATGCGAAGCGATGAGTTTGTGTAAGAAAATATAAATATTTAAAACGTTACAAAGTAAATTCTAGTAATATAACTATAATATATATATATATATATATATATAATATATAATAATATAACTCAGATTGTATTTGTCTGAAAGAAGAAAGTCATATACACCTAGGATGGCTTGAGGGTGAGTAAATCATGGGGTAATTTTCATTTTAAAGTGAACTACTCCTTTAATAACTGTGCTAAATTTAAGGTAGGCTTAGACTGGCCATTGGGCGAAGCGGGTGAAATGTACAAACCCGGAGGCCAGGCTACTGATTTTGCCCGCTGCCCCACTCGTGTAGCCAACTTTCAGTAATATTTGAGTAAAGTAAACTCATTTAATTTGGTTAATGTCAGTTTCAGGTTTTTAGAGTATAGGGTGCACATGTACTAGTACAGTGTTTCCCATGTTCCTGGAGGCACACCAACACTGGTGGTGCGTTCCATTCGACCGTAAGTGGACAGCGACATCCTATCAATCTGAACGCACTTCTACACATCTTCCAACTCTTCCTAATCAAACACACCTGATTCAACTCATCAGCTCATTAGAAGAGACTCCAAGGCATGAAATTAATGTGTCAGATAAGGGAGACGCTCAACATGTGTACTGATCTTTCCTCTCTGGTCTGATCGCTGATCGATTGCTCCTGTCTGCCTCGCTGCCTGCTGTGTGTTTGTTTGCTTCGAGGCTGTAAGCTCCGCCTGAGCCTCGTATTTCTTTATGTTTTGAGCCATCATTTACTATCTAGTTGTTTATACTACTAAATACAGCTTACCCAACATCTCAGATTAACCTTACATCTCTAGCTTCCGTTATTGTTAACACAGCACGCTAGTAACTCGCTAACGTTAGCCTGCTAACGCGCCACCCGTGCGCTCATTTATATATTTATTTTCTCTCGCGCGCCCGCGCCTTTTGAGTTCATAAAGTCCAGGTAAGTAAGAAATCAGTCAACAAACACGGTGAGTAATGTCTTCTTGTCCTGTTATTGTCACCTGTGTCACATGTCATATGTTTAGTATAGCCTTCTCCGATGGCAATATAGGATTTATATGTGATAAATGCAAGGAGACAGTCAGGCTGACGGAGAAGATTTCAGAACTAGAGACACGCATCCAAACTTTAATTGAGGATGGTAAGAATGCTAGATCTTTAGATAGTGTTTTGGATGCGCATAGCATAGTGAACTCTTTACATGATACGGTTCCGGCTGAAGTAGAGCCCGTGCAGCAGGGCAGATGGGTTACTGTGAGAGATCACCGCTCTAGTCGCGGATCAAAGAACCACTCTTCCGTTCCGATTCCCATAACAAATCGATTTGCCCCACTCAGTGAAACACCCACTGAGAATTCTGTTGATTGTGCCCTGGTAATTGGTGATTCGATCACACGGAACGTGAAAATAGAGACACCAGCCACCATAGTCACATGTTTTGCCGGGAGCCAGAGCGCCTGACATCAAAGCAAATTTAAAAGTGCTGGCTAATGCTAATCGTAAATTCTCTAAGATCATTATTCATGTCGGCACTAATGATGTTCGACTCCGCCAGTCAGAGATCACCAAAATTAATATTAAAGAGGTGTGTGAACTCGCAAGTACGATGTCAGGCACTGTAATTTGCTCTGGCCCCCTTCCTGTGCGCAGGAGTGATGAGATAGTTAGTAGATTGGCCTCACTGAATGGTTGGCTGTCGAAGTGGTGTCCGCAGAATAATATAAAATTCATAGACAATTGGAAAAGTTTTTGGGGCAAGCCTGATCTGTTGAAAAGAGATGGTATCCATCCCTCCTGGGCTGGTGCTGCTCTTCTCTCTAGTAATTTGGCTCATAGTCTTAGAGCTAAAACATGACAATCTGGGGCTCAGGTCAGGAAGCAGACAGACTGGCTAAACCGACCGTCTGCTAGCGGCCTCACGTCACCAAGGTCAGATAAATCCCATCACATAGAGCCTCTTTCACCTAGATATCATCATATAGAGACTGTGTCTGTTCCCCGAATTTGGAAATCCAAAAAACGTCAGGTTAAAAATTTAATTGATGTTCAACAAATAAAAAACAGATATAATACAGATGAGCAAATGATAAAGCTTGGGTTGCTGAATATTCGATCCCTTACTTCAAAATCTCTTATAGTTAATGATATGATTTCAGATTATAATCTTGATATGCTGTGTTTGACAGAAACCTGGCTAAAACCAAACGATTACATTATTTTAAATGAGTCAACCCCACAAGATTACAGTTATAAAAATGAACCTCGTCTGAAAGGCAAAGGGGGAGGTGTTGCTGTAATTTATAGTAATATTTTCAAAACCACTAAGAAATGTAGCTTTAAATATACTTCTTTTGAAGTATTGGTGCTTAATGTAAAAATATATAGTGTAAACGATAAATCACATTTGAGAATTCTGCTGGCTACTGTGTACAGGCCACCAGGGCACCATTAAGTTTTTATCAAAGAATTTGCAGACTTTCTGATCAGATTTAGTATTGGCTGCAGATAAAGTACTAATTGTTGGTGATTTTAATATACATGTAGATAATGAAAAAGATGCTTTGGGATTGGCATTTAAAGACATTGTAAACTCAATTGGAGTTAGACAACACGTGTCAGGACCTACTCATTGTCGTAATCATACTCTAGATCTAATATTATCACATGGAATAGATGTTGATGCTGTTGAAATTCTGCAGCAGAGCGATGACATCTCAGATCATTATCTAGTCTCATGTAAATTACATTTAGCCAAGGCTGCAAAGCCGACTCCGTGTTATAAATACGTTAGACCTATAACTTCTGCCACTAAAGATTGCTTTATCAATAATCTTCCTAATCAGTTTCATCATCTCAGCATCCCAGATAGCTTAGAAGAACTCGATATTGCAACAGAAACGTTTAACTCTCTCTTTTCCAGCACTTAAGACGCAGTTGCTCCGTTGCGCTTAAAGAAGATTAAAGAAAATAGTCCAACGCCGTGGTACAGCGAGCACACTCAGGCCCTAAAGAGAGCAGCCAGAAAAATGGAGCGCAACTGGAAGAAAACTAAACTAGAGGTATTTCGGATTTCGTGGAAAGAGAGCTCAATTGCTTACAGAGAGGCTTTAAAAGCTGCTAGATCTGCTTATTTTTCAAACCTACTAGAAGAAAATAAACATAATCCTAGGTATTTATTTGAAACAGTGGCTAAACTAACGAAAAAGAAAGCTTCAAGCTCAGAAGTGTCAAAGCAACACGGCAGTGATGACTTTATGAACTTCTTCACTTATAAGATTGATAATATCAGGGACAAAATTATAACTATGCAACCGTCTACCACAGTATCGCATCAGGAAGTGCATTGTAGTCTCCCTGAGGAAAAATTTGATTTATTTGTTGCTAAAGGAGAGGAAGAATTCTGCAAACTCGTTAATTCATCTAAATCGACAACTTGTATGTTAGATCCTATACCGACTAAGCTACTGAAAGAGATGTTTCCAGAGGTCATATATCCTCTTCTTAATATCATTAATTCATCTTTGTCTCTAGGATACGTACCAAAAACCTTTAAACTGGCTATGATAAAACCGCTTGTTAAAAAACCACAACTTGATCCTACAGAATTAGTCAATTACAGGCCGATCTCGAATCTGCCTTTTCTGTCAAAGATATTAGAAAAAGCAGTATCTTCACAACTATGTTCCTTTCTAGAAAGAAATGATATCTGCGAGGATTTTCAGTCCGGATTTAGACCGTACCATAGCACTGAGACCGCTCTCATTAGAGTCACAAATGATTTGCTCTTATCATCCGATCGTGGTTGTATCTCTCTATTAGTGTTACTCGATCTTAGTGCTGCATTTGACACCATTGACCACAACATTCTTTTAAATAGACTAGAAAACTATGTTGGCATTAGTGGAATTGCATTAGCATGGTTTAAATCATACTTAACTGACCGTTATCAGTTTGTAGCAGTAAATGAAGAGATGTCTTATCGATCACAAGTTCAGTATGGCGTACCACAAGGCTCAGTACTAGGACCGCTGCTGTTCACTCTGTACATGCTACCAGTAGGAGATATCATTAGGAAACATGGAGTTAGCTTTCACTGTTATGCCGATGATACTCAGCTGTATATTTCTTCAAAACCCAACGAAACTTACCAATTCACAAAATTAACGGAATGCATAGCTGATATAAAAAATTGGATGACTAGTAATTTCCTACTACTAAATTCTGAAAAGACAGAGATTCTAATTATTGGACAAAAAACTTCCACACGTAATAACCCAGAATACTGTCTAACACTTAATGGCTGCTCTGTCAAGTCTTCGTCGTCGGTTAGGAACCTGGGTGTGCTATTTGATACCAACCTTTCTTTTGAAAGCCACGTGTCTAGTATCTGTAAAACTGCATTTTTCCATCTTAAAAATATATCTAAATTACGCCATATGCTCTCATTGGGAAATGCGGAACAATTAGTCCATGCGTTCATGACCTCAAGGCTAGATTATTGTAATGCTCTACTGGGTGGTTGCCCTGCACGCTTAATAAACAAACTACAGCTAGTTCAAAACGCCGCAGCTCGAGTTCTTACCAGAACCAGGAAATATGACCATATTAGCCCGGTTCTGTCAACACTGCATTGGCTCCCTATTAAACATCGTATAAATTTTAAAATATTGTTGATTACCTACAAAGCACTAAATGGTTTAGCTCCGCAGTACTTGAGCAAGCTCTTAACGCATTATAGTCCTTCACGTTTATTGCGATCTCAAAATTCCGGCCAGTTGATAATACCTAGAATATCTAAATCGACTGCTGGCGGTAGATCCTTTTCCTATTTAGCACCAAAACTTTGGAACAGTCTTCCTACCATTGTCCGGGAAGCAGACACACTCTGTCAGTTCAAAGCTAGACTAAAAACACATCTCTTTGACCTAGCATACACATAATACATTATAGACTTCTATAAATTCAATGTTAGGCTGCATAGATTAGGTCAGCCGGAACTGGGAACACTTCCCTTAAATCTTGATGTACTCGCTACATCATAAGAAGAATGGCATCTACGCTAATATTAGTGTCTTTGTTTATCCCGAGGTTTTCCCGCAGCCTGCCGGATCCAGGCCGTGTCCAGATCTGACGAAGGAGATTCGCCTGGACCCGATGACAATGCAGTGCTGAAGTATCCACTATCCTCTCCCTATGGAGGATCCCTTTCCCACTCTACAGATAAAGCGCTGTGAATTCCGGCTCGCGTACCCCGAAGTGATAAAATAAAACAAAATTCTGTATCAAAATTTATAGGCAAGAAAAGTAGTTTGTTTAGGCTGGGTTGTATGAATTACAAACCTGCGCACATATTTTAAAAAGCACATAACTATAGAATTCTGAATGAGCATGTGAACGCCGTCAGCGTTAATCACAGGTTCGCGTTTAAAGTCTGATCATTTCGACGGAGGTGAATCAATCAAAGTTAACTTTAGCTGGAAGTAACATTATTCAAGAACCGCTATAACGCCAAAACAATCTGTTACCTTAAATTATATGTTTATCTCTGTAAAGCTGCTTTGAAACAATTCATTGTTAAAAGCGCTATATAAATGAAGATGACTTGACTTGACTTGACTACTGTTGGTGTGCCTCCAGAAACAGGGTTGGGAAACACTACTGATTAACGGTTTCCACCGCTGGCCGTGGTTTATGCCAACAGTACACATTTTGGACGTGATTTTGGATCGTTTGGAGAACACAACACTACACTATGTTCAAGAAACCTGCAAATCCATTGATTTCAAAAAGGCACGAGGCAGAACACTCTTCCTATTAATGGACCGCAAAAAAAGAGCATATATTCTGAACTCACCCCTCTGAAGAGCCACTTCTCTGATGTAGAGAGGAGAGAAAACGACTCCTTCCTCTGCAACATCGGCCTGGTGGGAGAAAACAAGAGAAAGACATCAGACGAACAGGTGATTTACACTGCAGCAGCAGACACTAGCACAGATTGACATTAAAAACTCACACAGACTCAAGCTGCGCTCACGTTTACGGCTGTTTGGTGAACTTTCACAGGAGAAATCAAATCCATTCACTTCGATAGAGTGCTGCAATGATGGCGTATTTTTGTAAGCCAAAACCCAGAAACGAGTTAGCACTTTAGCACTACTGGTTCCAACGTCCTGAAATCTATGGTTTTTTCAATGGGGTTTTGGTTAAACGCCTGAAATAAGGTCTGTGGGTACCACAAGCTCAAGATATTTTCAAGTCTTATTCTACAACATAAAATACGTCACTAAAACCACCTTTTTTAAAGCTCTTACTTGTCTTTTTAAAGGTGATTCTGTCTAAACTGGACTCGGCTGTCAGGAATATTAAACGTCATCACGCCGAACAGGTGAACTCATCTCCTAGCCTCGTTGTGTATAAACACTTGTATTATAACTCTAACTTTCAGGGAAAATCTGAAAGAGTTGGTAGAAGATTAATGGTGGTAGTTATGTGACTGTGGTCACTAACATCAGTATTGGCCTACAAAATAGTCGTCACTGTGGCGCTCTGTAGGAATCCACGCGATTGGGAGTTTCGCGTGAGGGTGAAAAAGCTCAAATTGTCGACGCATATTCGCTGCCGCTGACCAACAGAAAGCGGTTTGGTTTGAAAGCGTCATTGCTGCACTGTCGATAATGAACAAAGGACAAGTTTTGCTCATGTGACTGGACCTTAAGAACGCATTTGTTCTTCCACTCTGCTGCTCTTCCATTGTTTTCTCAATGTAAACATGCGCTAGACGGATGCGTTTGATACTTGAGCTTGCGTCTTTTGCAGTGTCTGCCGTGTGACATGGCGTTCTAAAAAAGCAGCGTTCAGGTTAAAAGATGTTCAACTTTTAAAAAAAAAAGGCTGTCTCTTGAGTTTGACCTAGCGGTTTGTTTGTTTTTTAACCTCAAAAAGGTGTTCTGTGTGAATGGCCCCCTAAGACAGACTTATACATGACTGCTGCTGAATGATGGAAAACCACTTTGGTTTTCAGCAAGACACATTAGAGAACCGCTAGAGTCCAGGAAATGAAAAGGTGACGAGTTTTTCACTTGGATGGAGTGATTTCCATTGACTGCGGTTTTGTAAACAGGTAGACAGGTCTGTGTCAGTCATCAGTGTGGCAGGACAGGGGGAACGACCTTTTCCTGACCCAGATCCTCAGGTGAGGCCTTTTTGTCTGGCTATTGTGACAAGCTGCTGAGAAACATCTTTATTTTTGCACACGGTTCTCCAAATATTTGAGCTTGTAGCATTCATTTTTGTTGTCACACAAATGTGACATTTTAAAACGGAAAGAATCCTTAAAAGTCACCATGAAATCAAAATGGACAATTCCTATTTTCGAATGGGATATTGCAGTGTTTATTATAAATGATTTATCAGTGCACATCATTATTGTTTTAAATTCATGTTCTGGTAATCTTGAATCAGAATATCTTCCTCTTGCAGCATCTCTTCTCTTCTCTGATGATGACCAGCTAAATTGCTAATTGTGTTAGACTTATACAATTTCTTAAGTTGTTTTTAAAGTCAGGAATTGTAGTTCTTGAAACGGATAAGTATAACACACACACACATATATATATATATAATTTCTCCTTTCTCAAATATTTTCTCTGAAATTTAACACAATTATCAAGTATATCTTAAAAATATAATTTGTTAGTCAAAAACGAATTTCTTTTCATGAAATAAACAAACAATAGATGTAAACTTTGAAAAAAACAACAACAACAAATGGCTGGATTTTTAGTGGCATTAGTGGAATTGCATTAGCATGGTTTAAATCATACTTATCTGACCATTATCAGTTTGTAGCAGTAAATGAAGAGATGTCTTATCGATCACAAGTTCAGTATGGCGTACCACAAGGCTCAGTACTAGGACCGCTGCTGTTCACCCTGTACATGCTACCATTAGCATGACGTTAGTTTAATTTTCAACAATATTATTGATTTGACTGTACTGACGCTGTTGTATGTGAAATGAATTGAGCTGGACAATGACAATTTTTTCCAGAACTGCTTTATAGATGAAATTAACTAATTTAATAATTGTTGATCTTTACAAAAGAACTGAATCAACACTGAACTAACTTCAGCGCACATCATTTCAGCTGAAATGCATAATTTTCCTGTTATCACTGTAAAACTGCTTTAAAACAATCTGTACTGTTAGGCTGTAAATAATTAAAGGTGACTGACTCGTTTTTACCGTTACGCTGATTATACTCTGCACTATATTTCTTCGTGTAATGATGAAACATACCAATTCACAAAATTAATGGAATGCATAGTTGTTATAACATAGTTGATATTTTATTAAGTTAGTGTATTATTATTATTTATAGAGTGAAAACTAAAGTGATCAGATCAATGTATCACATGACCTCTCACTGCTTATTTAGAAGCGCACCTTATATATGGATCGTGAAGGTTTGTGTGTTTGTGGAACTGAAATTTGAAATGTAATATCAGGACTTACTGTTCAATATCTTTAGCTTAATCAAGACATTAGGATCCTAAACTCAGATTATCCCCATGGTTCTCTGAACTCAAAGACATTGATAAGCCACATAATTTTAGAAAGCTGGACACAGACACACAGACACACACACACACACACACACACACACACACACACACACACACACACACACACACACACACACACACACACACACACACACACACACACACACACACACACACACACACACACACACACACACACACACACACACACACACACACACACACAGATATCGGATAGATACTAGAGAGCATTTGATTGGACAAAACCTGATGAGAGTGCAGAATGATGCCATCATAATGAGACTGCAAGACAACAGTGAACAGTTGTGCTTTTTTAAACTAACGTTAACAATTGATAAATAGTGTTAAATAATAAACATGTTGCTTATTGTTAGTTAAAATTAGTCATTTCATTAACTAAAGTTAACTAATGGGATATTATTGTAAAGTTTTACCAATTACCCAGATCCTAAGTGAGTTAGTTATAGTTAGTTACCGGTAGTTATTATAGTGTTATTTATAAAGCGCCTTTCCCAAACTTGAGGCACATTCCCTCATACATTTTTTAAAAAGTCCATTGAGTGTAAGACATGCTATATAAATCTAACAAATTATTATTTCAAATGTTAGAAAGAACACCTTATGGATTAAAAAGATATGTAGACCATCTGCATATTTCATACACACAGAAAATCACACAATTGCACAATATATATAGTATAAAATGTTATAAGTATGATTATTACAGTATGCCATTCTGGTTCATGTTTACACCAGATAGTGATCTCTAATTATTTACTGCCATCTAGTGGCCAACATTCAATCTCACCTTTCAAAACAAGTCTGAATCTTTGAATCACTTCAGTAGACTAATATCTATCTGTCCGTCCGTCCATCCGTCCATCCATCCATCCATCCATCCATCCATCCATCCATCTATCTATCTATCTATCTATCTATCTATCTATCTATCTATCTATCTATCTATCTATCTATCTATCTATCTATCTATCTATCTATCTATCTATCTATCTATCTATCTATCTATCTGTCTATTATAGACTTAGCCACTATTATAGACTGAGATAAAAAGCTCAAAACATTTTATCTGGCAAAAACTATTAAAAGCTATGTTTCATTTTTTTGTCACAGCAACCCTTCTCTTTTCCAAAAAATAATACAAATAATAATAAAAAATCCTTATGGCATACATTTTATTACATAAAAGTTTAAAGTAGGGAAAGTTGTTGTCCAGAAAAAGTGTCTCTGGCTATTACTCAGCGATGGGAGTTCAGGAAGCAGTTTCCTGATCTCTGCACTCTTACCTGCACAGGAAACACACACTAACACACACACGCACGCACGCACACACACACGTCAGGTCCACTATCTTTGTGGGGACTCTCCATAGACGTAATTTTTATACAGTACAAAGTGTATATTCTGTCCCCTTACACTCACCCGACCCCTAAACCTACCCATCACACACACACACACACACACACACACACACACACACACACACACACACTAACCCAACCCCTAAACCTACCCATCACAGAAAACTTTCTGCTCTTTTACATTTTCTAAAAAACATAATTTAGTATGTTCATTAATCAATTTCCCTCGCGGGGACCATTGGCTAGTCCTCACAATGTAGGTGATTTCAGGTTTTACTATTCTTGTGGGGACATTTGGTCCTCACAATGTAATATAAACATGAGCACACACACACACACACACACACACACACACACACACACACACACACACACACTATCGGAGGAGATCAAACATGTTTGATATTTTGAGCAGATTTTAGAACATGTTGTTTTCATTTGTGAGTGAGTTTTTTGCATTCAGAACAAGCTGAAAGTCTGGTAGAATATTACGATGGCCAGTATTTTTTCTGTAACCATTTACAAAGTCCGCAAGTGTATGATGCCTAGTGTTTTAAAATTTCAGCTTTCCAGCCTTAAATCTCAATTTAAGCAGTCCAACCATTGTATTGCTTAATTGATTGTTTAATTGAGCAATGAACATGCATGTGAAAATCATAATTCAGTGCTGAACTACTTCTTTTTTTTTTTTTTTTTGTCTGAGAAAATTAGAAAAACTAAACAATTGGTGTAGCAAAATACAAACAGAACCACCAGTACACACAGTCAAGATTAGACAATGAACAGAACACTGAGTTCAAATACACAAGCAAACTAATAAAAGAAACGAGACACAGGTGATACAACTCAATCAATCAATGAAAAAACATCTCAACAAACTAAAGAACTCAAACAGAACAAACGAGACATAACCCTTACAATAACATTATAAGCGGATCTCAGGGAACATTATTAAATAAAAAATAAAAATGCACTTCATGACCCCTTTAAAGAATGTCAAGACTATTTTTTTTAAAAAGTTACTGTATCAGAAATGAAGAACTTGAGAAAAACTGTAAAGATGAACCGTACAGCCTTCGTGCCTCTAGTGTCACTGTAGAGAATGGAGAGAATTAACATTTATAATTACGTAATGCACTGTGCAAAACTATATTTTATATATATTTTGATTTATCTTCTGAATTTTAAAATTTATTTCAATTGTGTTTTTATTAGAGTTCTCAATGTACAGAGGTGAAAGTTCATATTCAGTAAATGGCCTCTTGAATTTATTTGAAAAATTAAACACAGCCAGAGCTGATCTAACATTTTACCCGTTTACACTCGTTCTAAACATTACTGTGTCTGTGAACTGGCTTTAGTGAATTCAATTATTATAGGTTGCATAATGAATTAAATGCATGTATAAAGACAGTAATCGGACACACTGGTTTGTCATGTGTTTTTCCATGTAGAGGCATCATGTGCTTTTGAGTATAGACTGTGTAATGTGCATGAGTGTGTGTGTGTGTGTGTGAAAAGATTTGTTTACACTTGATCCTGCTACATAAACCTATTAACATGCATAGATGTTTGAAATCACACGCACGCGCACGCGCACGCGCACGCACACGCACACGCACACGCACACACACACACACACACAGCACTGACTAACATGCTGGCAAAGCAAGACAAGCCATGACATCATGGACTGCAGAGCCTCACCCTTTAAAGCCATCAGACACTCGGCCCTTAGAAATATCCGCTAAAAACCTTTCGAAGTCTGAAATTTATCTATAACATTTGTGGTATAATGTTGATTACCACAGAAAATTATTGAAAGTAACAGAAATCTTGCACCTGGACAAAAACACAGTAACGCACTTGAAATGGAAGTAAACATGCATAGAGAGTTGTTTAAGCTGAATTGTTGCTATGCATTATTACATCCAGTTTTTTGTTTTGCTATATTTGACTTTTTTAAATTACATCAGTGGATGTGGATTATATCTCCGTTTCCATCCAAAGTTGTGAATTTATTGAACCATGTGTTCAAGAGAACAAAATTGTCACTCTTTCCCTCCATCATGAACGAGTGTGTCTCAGAGCATCCGACGAAACGCTGTCATGATCTCTTGCGTTGGGATGCTGGTGTGTGTGAACACACTCGTGTGTGTGAGACGCTTCTGGAGGGAATTAAACCCAATCATTCTGATCACAGACATTAGGTGTGTTCGACTGGAAGTGGTGCTGTGCAGAGCGATCAGCGAGAGCTGCCGTTTGCAGACGGGAATCGAAAACTGTGTCGGCATCAGAGCTGTGCAATGCTATTGGTCCACTGGCTAGTCCAGTCATCCAATCACATCCTCTGTTGAGGCAAAGTCAGCTACGTTTTTTGTGTGTGTGTGTATAGAGGGATTTCGGGATTACTGAAACACATTTCGGTAAATGTGTTTCCATCATAGTTTCTTCTTAGTGGATAAAAAACATATTTGCCTCAATTAAGCGTATACGTATTTGTGCACATTTTTAGATTTAGTGTGCGTCAGACCGATCAGCGAGAGCTGCCGTTTGCAGTCGGGGTGGAATTGAAAACGGACGTAGTGAGTAGTAGTGACGCTCGTGCAGTGTTTCCTTGCTTTATCACAGACGAAGTGGATTAGATGCAATATTTGTCAAATACAGACATTTCAGACGTCATCATGAAGCCTCAGGAACACATGCATGCACTGCTTAACACACTGTTAAGCCACTGTACAATAGAGTTCAGCATGAGCCTACTATTAGTGTTTACATCCACTGTTGTTTTATGCGATATCCCAAAATTTGCCTAAAATTAGGTGGGTGGAAACAGTGTTTTTCTTGCTTTGTCTTTGTGTTTGGATCCAGGTGACATCAGTGACGAGTAGCTGCCTGTGATTGGCTGTCGGGTGGGGAAGATTCAGCGTAAAAGCCGAGCAAGTCCTCACAGCATTTGCCCCTCTCTCCCGTTCCAGATCACACGCTTGCTCTCAGTTCAACCTGAGGCTTTCTATGCAACTCTGTTATTGGTGGTTTGCTGAGCCTGTTTGCTGCCGTTTCATTTGTCACCTTGAGTTCCCATTTCTTAAATTTGATATGTCTTTTGTTGATGTTGATGGCTAGAGAACAAAACAGGTAATTTCTATCTTTTCTTTTTTTTAGTTTGAAGGTAAGTTAGACCTCTCCCTTAAATTAGTCAGTGAAGTTGTCTGTGCACTGTTTTGGCTTTAACCCTCTCATGATGAAATGGCTTCTTTATTTCTATATACTTTGGTTAAACATGAGTATGTGTAGTGAAGTGATTTAATTACGACTCACTGTCCTAGACGTACAGTATGTGAGTTCATAATTGTCACTGAAAGTTTGAAAAGGCAGTCAAAGTCAAGAAATGTTGTCTCTGAAATGAATTGGGATCAAGGTAGAGGAGGAGTGACTTCGTGTCAGATATACACTCACCTAAAGGATTATTAGGAACACCATACTAATACTGTGTTTGACCCCCTTTCGCCTTCAGAACTGCCTTAATTCTACGTGGCATTGATTCAACAAGGTGCTGAAAGCATTCTTTAGAAATGTTGGCCCATATTGATAGGATAGCATCTTGCAGTTGATGGAGATTTGTGGGATGCACATCCAGGGCACGAAGCTCCCGTTCCACCACATCCCAAAGATGCTCTATTGGGTTGAGATCTGGTGACTGTGGGGGCCATTTTAGTACAGTGAACTCATTGTCATGTTCAAGAAACCAATTTGAAATGATTCGAGCTTTGTGACATGGTGCATTATCCTGCTGGAAGTAGCCATCAGAGGATGGGTACATGGTGGCCATAAAGGGATGGACATGGTCAGAAACAATGCTCAGGTAGGCCGTGGCATTTAAACGATGCCCAATTGGCACTAAGGGGCCTAAAGTGTGCCAAGAAAACATCCCCCACACCATTACACCACCACCACCAGCCTGCACAGTGGTAACAAGGCATGATGGATCCATGTTCTCATTCTGTTTACGCCAAATTCTGACTCTACCATCTGAATGTCTCAACAGAAATCGAGACTCATCAGACCAGGCAACATTTTTCCAGTCTTCAACTGTCCAATTTTGGTGAGCTCTTGCAAATTGTAGCCTCTTTTTCCTATTTGTAGTGGAGATGAGTGGTACCCGGTGGGGTCTTCTGCTGTTGTAGCCCATCCGCCTCAAGGTTGTGCGTGTTGTGGCTTCACAAATGCTTTGCTGCATACCTCGGTTGTAACGAGTGGTTATTTCAGTCAAAGTTGCTCTTCTATCAGCTTGAATCAGTCGGCCCATTCTCCTCTGACCTCTAGCATCAACAAGGCATTTTCGCCCACAGGACTGCCGCATACTGGATGTTTTTCCCTTTTCACACCATTCTTTGTAAACCCTAGAAATGGTTGTGCGTGAAAATCCCAGTAACTGAGCAGATTGTGAAATACTCAGACCGGCCCGTATGGCACCAACAACCATGCCACGCTCAAAATTGCTTAAATCACCTTTCTTTCCCATTCTGACATTCAGTTTGGAGTTCAGGAGATTGTCTTGACCAGGACCACACCCCTAAATGCATTGAAGCAACTGCCATGTGATTGGTTGATTAGATAATTGCATTAATGAGAAATTAAACAGGTGCTCCTAAAAATCCTTTAGGTGAGTGTATGTCACTTCATTTTCCTCACAGCTGATCGGTCTAATCTCAGTTTGCGATCTCTTACCCAGAAGAAAAGCTGCCGTGTACAATGTGTAAAAACATCTTCCAGTGAAATGTTTTGCTTAAAGTGATTTTAGTTTGGTTTGTGTGACACATGCAGTATAAAGAAAACACCTATTTTACCACAATAAGAAACTGAGAGTGTCCCTTACTTTCCACTGCTGAAGTTGCCAAGGCCAGTTACAGATACAATAGAGCAATGTGGGCAGAAGTCCAGCTGTCAGTTTCTGCCAGGCATCGTCACAGCTGAGCCGGTCTCGGCGTGGACAGCAGGTGCAGAAGCCCAAAGCAGACACTATACAACAGCTTAATGCCAAATGTGGAGGAATACAATCGTGGCACAGTGGTTTTTCCCAATCACAAATAAATACAGACAATTGCATTTTATCAGAATGAGATATTCTACTTCTTTTACCATCCTCACTCAGTGACTGACAGTTGACAGACACACAATCCATTCCAACATGGAAAAACAGTGTCAACAAAACGTAATAATTGATGATTGACGACTGGATTAGGCGAGCTCTTTTAACACGCCGCAGGCCACGAGGGAGCGGACTCCTAGTTAAAGCAGAAAGAGTGAGTATGTGAGAAGAACAGGAGGTGCAAACTGAGCCGCTCAACAGCTGGAAGAGAATCTGATTCAGTAACTCGACTCCAAACTACAACTCTACATTTACAATTACTCACTTCCCATGTTTCAAGGCCTTTCCCATCTGTTCCACTTTCAGCCTCAGTCAGAACTTGGAAGGGAAACTCATTTGTCACAAAACTATGACTAACATTTATTGTTATCAGTAAAAAAGGAGGAACCAACTATATATTTGATAGAAGAAACACATGTATTGAGTCTATGGTAGCTCATAAAAACGTATGGTAAAAACATACCATTTTTTTGGCATGGTAAAACTAATTTGGCACTCTAAATAGGGAGGGTCTATATATTCAAAGTTGCAATTTGGCACTTGCATCCTATAAAACACTGTGCTGGCGAGTTACTAATTACATCTGGATTATTAAATTAGTGCACTTGTAATGTTTTCAAACACTTACAAACAGTTACTTTTTTATGGATTGCAAGATTATGGATGAATGTCATATAATGGAAGTAAATTATTCAAAAATGTAATGATTATCCCTAATTCTTATTTTTTATCTTTTCAACTTTACATTTTTATGATTTAATTAATTATTAGCTCTTCATCAACTTACAAACGTGCTTGGGAAACCCTGACGTAATATTATATTCAATGTGCATCATGTTGTTAATAACAAAGAACTGATAAAATATTTCTATGTCAATATGGTACACGATTATCCTATTTAACTCAATGTGATAAACGAGTTAGTTCAAAAGTAATCAAAAAGTACTCAGATTATACCTAGAATATGTAAGATTACAATGCTAACTAAAGTTTTCTTCATTTGCAATCAGTGTTAGACAAACATTTCAGATGAATTTCTTCAGGCCAAGCCTAAAAAATAACCAAAGGGAATTTTGATGCCATTTTCAGAAGAAACTCCGACAGACAAGACAAAAGGCTGTATGTGGAAACGCTGTTGCATATTAAACTCTGAATGAGACCATGGCCTGAAGGTCCTCAAGATGTTTCTGGACTGCAGCATTTAATGGTCAAAAGTGTTTCAATCAGCTTGCATCGTGCCATTGTATACATAATTATATTGATAATTCAAACTATTAGTTACAAAACTTAACATTTAACACAGCTAGGTTTTGGTCACAGTAGTTTGAGAAACTAGTCGTATGTGTGTTACACTGAGTGTTAGATCAGGCAGGCCTGTATTGTTCAGGGTTGTTTGTGTCTGTCTGTGTGAACCTTCACTGTATCTCCTTGCTTATAAAGTGAGGAAAGGAACATTCTGATATCACTTCAGGCTTAGTGATGAAGGCCATGTCTGTTATGATACAGTGTTTCTATAGAGACTCATGAACCGAGCTTTGAGTAAGCGTGCACAGACAGCACCTGACCTGTTACTCCCTGTGTGGGAAAAAAGGGAGTTTTTTCTGTGCAAACTCTTACTTCCTCCCTGAATGTAATAATTCTCAAAATGAGAAAACCCTGGAATTCACAAACCTCTGTGTGGGAACTTTCACATTTCATTTTTCATATCAGGACAGTTCACCTAGCTCACCCCAAAATGAAAATGTTGTCATTGTTTAGACACCCTTGTGTAATTTCAAACCCATGTGACTCATACAGAGAAGCAAACAGTGGAACAGAGGCTCAACATGAATGCTTGACGTGAGAACAAAGCTCATTGGTTCCTGCATGCGCGTCATGTTTGATCGAACATGTTAACCATATATATGTGAATAAAAAGTTTATATGTGAATAAAAGCGTAAATTAAATTTGTTCATCATATAAAGTGAGCGTGTCTGTTTAGAAGACTTCAATGAAACAGCTTGGTTCTGTTACGATGTCTTTATGTACTTTTTGAATTTCAATGGATGAACAAAAATAGAGAATACAAAAAATATTACTGTTTCGTTTCTTACACCGCTGTAAGCGATCGACCAATCAGAGCAAAACGGAGTAGACCAATCACAACAGAATAGGTCATCTGACCAATCAGAGCAGAGTAGACCAATCACAACAGACTGGGTCATCTGACCAATCAGAGCAGAGTAGACCAATCACAACAGACTGGGCCATCTGACCAATCAGAGTAGACCAATCACAACAGACTGGGCCATCTGACCAATCAGAGCAGAGTAGACCAATCACAACAGACTGGGCCATCTGACCAATCAGAGCAGAGTAGACCAATCAAAACAGACTAGGTCATCTGACCAATCAGAGCAGAGTAGACCAATCACAACCGACTAGGTCATCTGACCAATCAGAGCAGAGTAGACCAATCACAACAGACTGGGCCATCTGACCAATCAGAGCAGAGTAGACCAATCACAACAGACTGGATCATCTGACCAATCAGAGCAGAGTCGACCAATCACAACATACTGGGTCATCTGACCAATCAGAGCAGAGTCGACCAATCACAACAGACTGGGTCATCTGACCAATTAGAGCAGAGTAGACCAATCACAACAGACTGGGTCATCTGACCAATCAGAGCAGAGTAGACCAATCACAACAGACTGGATCATCTGACCAATCAGAGCAGAGTAGACCAATCACAACAGACTGGGTCATCTGACCAATCAGAGCAGAGTAGACCAATCACAACAGACTAGGGCATCTGACCAATCAGAGCAGAGTAGACCAATCACAACACACTGGGTCATCTGACCAATCAGAGCAGAGTAGACCAATCACAACACACTGGGTCATCTGACCAATCAGAGCAGAGTAGACCAATCACAACAGACTGGGGCATCTGACCAATCAGAGCAGAGTAGACCAATCACAACAGACTGGATCATCTGACCAATCAGAGCAGAGTCGACCAATCACAACAGACTGGGTCATCTGACCAATCAGAGCAGAGTAGACCAATCACAACAGACTGGGTCATCTGACCAATCAGAGCAGAGTAGACCAATCACAACAGACTGGACCATCTGACCAATCAGAGCAGAGTAGACCAATCACAACAGACTGGATCATCTGACCAATCAGAGCAGAGTCGACCAATCACAACAAACTGGGTCATCTGACCAATCAGAGCAGAGTAGACCAATCACAACAGACTGGGTCATCTGACCAATCAGAGCAGAGTAGACCAATCACAACAGACTGAACCATCTGACCAATCACAGCAGAGTCGACCAATCACAACAGACTGGGTCATCTGACCAATCAGAGCAGAGTAGACCAATCACAACAGACTGGATCATCTGACCAATCAGAGCAGAGTAGACCAATCACAACAGACTGGATCATCTGACCAATCAGAGCAGAGTCGACCAATCACAACAGACTGGGCCATCTGACCAATCAGAGCAGAGTAGACCAATCACAACAGACTGGGTCATCTGACCAATCAGAGCAGAGTAGACCAATCACAACAGACTGGATCATCTGACCAATCAGAGCAGAGTCGACCAATCACAACAGACTGGGTCATCTGACCAATCAGAGCAGAGTAGACCAATCACAACAGACTGGGCCATCTGACCAATCAGAGCAGAGTAGACCAATCACAACAGACTGGGTCATCTGACCAATCAGAGCAGAGTAGACCAATCACAACAGACTGGATCATCTGACCAATCAGAGCAGAGTCGACCAATCACAACAGACTGGGTCATCTGACCAATCAGAGCAGAGTAGACCAATCACAACAGACTGGGCCATCTGACCAATCAGAGCAGAGTAAGCTCACGGAAAGGAGGGGTTTAAAGACTCTATCGAACTGTTTTCAGACTCTCTGAGAGATGAGGTGAGGCTGCAAGCAGTGATTTCACCAAGAGCAACATGTTCCTGGAGCAACATATCAACCAATCAGAGCAGAGGGACAAGTTTAAAGTTTATGTCAAGTTCAGGCTTACAACCAGAGTTAGGTGCTTCAACATCAGTGTTATTCACCTATCATTTCCCTCTTATTTTAAGGATTACTTATGGATAGGGTTAGGCTTAGCATAGGGTTAGCACAGGATAGGGTTTCCAGACCAGAATCAACTAAATTTGCTGACCCAGGAACGCGTCTAACTCAGCAAAATCAGGGCGTGCGATGATGCAATGTATATTTTAATGACATGTTGGAGAGTAAATAGTGACAATTTTCTCAGTTATTCCTTATTGGAGATCACTAAGATCACTGAGACCATATGATATTTATGTTGGTGCCTGTCACCTAAAACACAACCTACAGTGCTGTTAATTCACATAACAGAGATCATCATTCAAATAATATAATACACATAATCGTGAGCTCTATGAGATATATAGGAGGGTATATGTATGGTGGGAGAGAAAGAGTGCGATGGGAATCACACACATTTGTAGAACCTGGCCTGGGCTTGCCATGAACTTGCCATGAAAAGACCAAAGAAAACTTCCCTAATCCCACCAAGGAAGAGGGCCGTGAGGATCAGGGCTGGTCAGAAGGTTATTCTGAACACATTCATCAAGCATTAGCGTGGGGATTATGACCCGGCACGCTTCGCTGCACTCCTCGCCCATCAGGGTCTCGTCTCTGGCTGGCCAGGGCAGTTCGAAAACCTCCTAGTCGTGGATACTCACGGATAGACTGACTGTTGGCCTCATGGGGTCTGAGGAAACACCTGACAACACACTCGACAGGACAGGTGAGCGATCTGCTGCCTCGTGACCAGTGATCAGTGTTCACCTGTCCTTCTGGTGCACAAGATCATATCTTTATAGACAGAGTGACTTTTGAACCCCACCAGGTCACCGAGACATCTGTTGCGGTATCTAAATATACAGGGAATAAAAGTATAGTCCTATCCGCGGCCACAGCTGTCATGACAGACTCTCACATGTCGAATCATACAGAACTGAAAACCAGCAACTGCATGAGTCTGAGATCTAGTCCAGAAACTAACCAAACAAGCCTGGAGCCCTCAACAAGCAAAGCCTTGCAGGACCAGCGTGAAACTTTTTACTGCAATAAAAAACGACAGAATAACAGCATTCCACCATGTTATGTTTGCACGTGAAAAGCTATAGAACAGGTTCAGCAGTGACATGTGTTTGCAGAGAGACATGACAGGGTTTAATCTGTATAAATTGTATTTTTTTCACATTTAAATGATCTTTTAAATGTTAATTTTTCAATGCAGTCTATGGGGTATAACATACGTTTTCTTGAGTTAAGCTATAAATAATTTAATTAACAAGCATAAAAGATAATTGAAGACAAACTTTTGCTTTGATCATCCAAAAAGCCAAGTATTTTGGTAAGGAGTAGTGACAGATTTACGCGTTAATAACAGAGAACGCTCTCAGAACTTTAGTTCTGGACAAACGTTCAGCAACATTATTAGAACGGTGTTCAAAGTTATCTGGACTTTAAAAATGCTTTCAAAACGTTCATAGAGCGTTTTTCTTCACAACGTTGAGAGAACAACGTTATGGGAACGTTATAGCGAAACATTCTTCAACATATTTTTGTTATCAGTGAATGCCTTCTAATTCATAAAAAGCATACATATGTGTCCATTTTGACAATCTAGATATCGGCCAGTAATAGATTGTCTTTATTTGATGATGTATTAGTACTCACCCTGATGTTTCCTCTGCTCCGACACTTTGCATTGGATCTGTAGATATATCCAGTCAGAACAGAACTTCACACCATCAGGCGTTCATCAGATCGATACAGCTGACTGATAACACTCACTTACACACGCATGCGTGCTCACATGTTTCGCATAGTTTAACACAAAACATGTAAAAGTATCAAATTAAAGCGCTTCGCATCAGACTTTTGATGCGAAGGGAGATGCGTTTGAGGGAGAATGTTAGCGGTCTCCTATTCCTCGTTTGTACTGTTGTGACACGCCAGGAGCGCGCGCGCGCGCGCACACACACACACACACACACACACTCCTCCTCTCTTCAGTTCAGTCGGATGGGAGAGGTCTGGTTTGCCGATGACAGGTCACGCGGATGTGTCCCACTAACCCTCCACGAGCAGACATGGATCATTATTATGCTCTCCTTTAAAGTTTTACTGCATCCATGAAACATTAGAAATGTGTTTCAGATCATTTTACTATCTGTTTCACTGTAACAATATTTCTCATTAAATGTGTAGGCCTACATGTAGGCTATGTCAATCTTAGAATGGGCAGATAACGTTATAGATGCTGAATCTGGGAACCGAGTAGCCTATATAGTGCCACTGTCACCATCAGTAGTAGAGAGCTAGTGTGCGGTATTAGTACGCCCCCTTGCGACGCTACTTTACCAATCACCAGTTAAAAAACAGAGAGGGTGTTTACAAATAAGTTAACAAACATTATTGTTTAACCATCTGGGGTACTTCATTTTAGAATCATACTCAGGACCTTCGGGTCAAAAATGACCCGGAGGGCGGCATTAAGATACATTTTTTTTGAGTAAAATCAATGAAATATATTTTTGTTCAATAATATTTTTTCTTTTCTTTTTTGGTGTTTTGAGATAATTTTATGATTTAAAATTAATATTTATGCAATAATTAAGACCCATTTTTTCCCATTGAATGTAATAGAAAATTTATATATATATATAATAAAATAATTTTTTTTATTAAAGCTGTATTTCATTTTAGAGTCAAGTCCAAGCCTCATGAAAGCAATTTTTGAAATGAGATCGGAGCCATCTGGTGGACACACTGAGGATTTTTATCACGCAATAGCACATTTTTACCACTAGTGGATTTACAGCTCTCTAGAAACCTATGGTAGAAACACTTTAGTGGTTTTTTTCACATATTGTTTAATTTTTTTCAGGTTGTTGATTTGAATATATAATAACAGATTCTCAAAGACTATTTTTGTATTTATTTGTATTTTTTCTTTGGTTTAAATGGTAATTTGAAGTGGCAGTTTTACTTTATAATACAGTCAAACCTGAACATTGCATTATAAAGAGAACAAATGGAATTTTTTTTGTCACCCATTGTTTTAAGAGATTCACCCCTTCACTGTTGTGTGTTTTTTTTCTGCATCCTGGCTGTTTGGTAGATTGTATGCACAAAAAAACTCTGTATTTTTACATTTTTGCCAATTTCCCATTCATTTCCTATGGGGGTCATCTTTGACCCGAAGGTCCTGAGTGTGACTATTTTTTTTTACGACCACTTAGACTTTTCAAAACCTGTCCCCAATTTTTTTGGGTGTTCATATACCAAGTACAAAAAAGTCACCAAGTTTCGGACCATTCCGATGAAGCTACAATTTTTAACATTTTTTAAAAAAACGCTTCGGGACATTTTTGTCCCGAAGTACCCCAGAGGGTTAAAAAGGTAATTTGCTTAGCTTTTCTAAACTCCATTACTTCTTTCCTGCCTCTATCATAAAGACAGTTAGTGAAAAAAACCAAACCTGTACCACAATGTATTTAAAATATATTTATTTTTTTATACTACAAATCCATATAATATTTACTGACATATCGCTTACTGATATAAATATTATAATGAAACTTTGTGGAGTAGGCTACTTTATTGCACAATGCACATTTATTAATATTAAGCTTAAAATGTGTTTTAATATCACTCACTATATTAGGCCTAGTAAGGATAGTATGATCTGTGTATAATATAAGTCTTAAAATGCAAGATATTTAAAGTGTGCCTAAATATAGGCTACTTGCATTTCCACTTCAGCACAATCAAATACACTTCAGTATATCTTTAGTTGGACCTCGGCACTATTTTTGGAAACCTAATTAAGCACAAAATTACTTGTTCCAATTTAGCTGACTTTAAGTATATCAGTTTAGTATACCAACTAATATTTACATTAAGTACATGCATGCACATTTATTTGTAGTATACTTAGCATAAAATAAATTCATTTCAAATACATAGTATATTTATTTTTCACTAGGCAGTGTAAAAATAAAATTAATAATTTAAAAAAAGTATAATAAAACACTTACTAAAAATTTGAACTATTTACCTGCAAGCCGTATGGATTATTGCGCTGATCCATATACTATATTACAGGTCATCGGGTACTTGTGACTTTTTATTTTACAAATGTGACTTTTCATGTCGATCCGCTGACAGAAAGAGTGTGTGAATCTGTGGAGAGAAACTGCCTGCAGGTGGCGCTATCACAACTCAATGTCGGGAAGTAGAAAAGCCTCAGTGTTCCACACACACACACACACACACACACACACGTGTCAGTCGTGTTTACTTCCGTGAGGAGCCAAAGCTGTGCTAAATGCCTCTGAAGAGAGCTGTGATCGTGCCGGGAAACGGAGCAGGGAATGTCGAGCACTGCAACTGGTATGGATGGGCAAACAAACGAATAAACGAGGTATGATGACTTCAACAAGAGATTGAAACCCGTTCAGCTGTTATAATGACAGAGATGTTTCATTTCAGCCCGAATATTAAAGTGTGCACCTTTATTACAGATTCCAGATGTGTCATGCGCGCTGAGAAACATGCCGGATCCTGGTAGTTCACATTCACATCACATGACTGCATTACACTGACTTCATGAGACATGCTTCTGGTATTATACTACAATATGCTGTGTAACCTGACAGTGACTGCGAGAGAGAGCATCTGGCTGCCGTTCATGGAGAAGGACCTGAGATGTGATGAAGAAACACTCATCATCGGACACAGTTCAGGAGCCGCTGCAGCCATGAGGTACTCGACTCAGCGATTCATATGAATCATTCGATTCGTGTTCGAAACGATCCGATTCATCAGGACTAATTCATCTATGAGCAAAGTGTTTACCAGCAAATCAGCTCTGTGCTTACTTATTTAATTAATCTATCAATGTATTTATTTACATTTCTTTTGTTTCCTCCCCTAATGATTCGAGTCAAATCGAGTTGAATAATCTCATTGATCATGAGTGATTCATCATTTTACCTGAAAAACCAATGAAAGTAAAACACTCAGAGACACATCTGTGTCACGTGTGTGATCATTTCTATCACTATCACTCTATAAACTACATGATTGCTTGTTTGTGGTGTGCTTCAACAGGTATGCAGAAACACACCGAGTGTTTGCCATTATTCTGGTCGGCGCGTACACATCAGATCTGGGAGATGAGAATGAACGTGAGAGCGGTGAGTTTGAATAAAAATCCCTCATCGTGGCATCATTGGTCGTCAGTGTGAGTGTGTGTGTGTGATGTATCTTCTCTTATGACGCTCAGGATATTTCAGCCGGCCATGGGAATGGGAAAAGATAAGAACAAACGTGAAGTACATCCTTCAGTTTGGATCCACAGACGACCCGTTTCTGCCCTGGGAAGAGCAACGAGAAGTGGCCGATGGACTGAAGACAGATTTATACAAGTATACAGATCGTGGACACTTCCAGAACACAGCCTTCCCGGAGCTCATCGACGCAATAAGAAAGCTCAAAACCAACAGCTAAACACACACCGAGAAGTTGTGTATTTAAAATATACTATCGATGTGCTGGAAGTCAGTGCTTTAGTTCTCTGGGGCCAAAAAACAATTTGTACTTTACAAGAAGTGAAGACAGTTTATTATTGTGGATGAATTGGGAACAGGCCATTTTGAGTTTCAGTACATGATGTAAATCAAGTTTTAGAAATCCAAACATCTGAAATAAAACACCCATGTAAACTAGGACAAAACAGAGTAATCGATACAAAATCAAAAAAGTAATGGCACTTACAGCAGTTGTTCTCAAACACAAACAACATCCAACTCAACAGTTTAATACTGTGCAAACACTTATCAGTTCTGGTTATTACGATTATACTGACACACAGGGTTTAATCCTCACATGTACAGGTCAAGTCCTACTTTTGGACAGAAAAGATTACAGTTCTGGTTCTAATCAGTTATAGCACCGTTTGTTAAGTCAACATAAATATCTAATTTGATTAAAGTACACACCCTCTCTTATATTGTTGAGGAATGGTATGTCTTATTATTTTAATAGTGGACTGAAATAAAGCATTCATTTTTACTCAATCCAGTAACACTGACTTCTTGTAAACAACTATCTATATAGATCACCCAAAATAAAAATCATTTTACTCATCCACATGGTCTTAACGTCTTCCTGGGAACTTAAAGTAGTTCACTTTGTTCTTTATAACAGCAATTTTATTCTTCCTGTCATGCAAAGCAACTGTACATCTTCAGAAGACTTTGTATTGACTTTAACGGTACTTTTTTAGCTCAAAATGCAAATTTGTTCCACAGGGTTTGAAACAACATGGGTGAGTAAACATTTTTATTTTTAAAACGGCACCAAAAAGAGGTATCTCTGATCAAACTGCTGTCATGAGAATCATATATTGATTATTCTATAAACCTGAGATTGGAAGTAAAGTGCATCATCAAAACCAAAGCATCATGTAAACCAGCCAAACTGCTCACACATAAACCTTCCCTTGTTGTTTTCAGAGGCATACAGCTCTACGGTTTCAGAAAAGCAGTTCTCTATAACCTCACACATCCATCAGAAACATTTCTTCAAGCAGAATAACTGAAGATTATTTCGATGAATAACAGTGTGTCATTAACAGAGCGTCAGTGTGACGCTCTCAGTGTCCGGCGTCGGAGCGTGTGTGTGTGTGGCGTCTCATGCTTTAGGATCTATAAGGTCTTCCTCTTCCGTCTGGCTTTGGAGTATCCTCTGCCGAACCATCCGCCCTGAAGCGCAGGGCCCTGGCCTTGAGCCTGCGCGTCACACGGGTCCTCCTCCAGAGCACCAGGGGGCGCTATCTCCTCACGAGAGTGACTCTCCTGCTCCTGTGGACCCAGTGCTTTAGCCAAGCTGAAGATGGGGTCTTGCGATCTGTTATTCATCGAAATAATGGCAATATTACAAAAACAGCGTCTGCCAAATGCAGAAATGTAAAAGTATTAAACGCAATCAGGCTTGAGGCCATGTTATATTATGAATATAATGTGCTCAACAATTGCCTTTAACCCTCTGGTCCTGTTCGCTCACATTTGACTGAAATAAATAGCATTTGGGGAATTGTATAGTAACGGGAGAAGATTTCCCCCAGTTGGGTACTGCACCACAACACTCTTACTGAACGCTCACTTCTGGAGATATCAACCTCACAGTGGAACAGCTTTAGATTTATGGCTTTGATTTTCCTGCGGTTTTAGAGTTAAACATGTTTTGGGAAATAAATATAAAAAAAACAAAAACAAAGATAAAACTTAAAAATAGTATTTTTGTGCATTTTTCATAATAAACTTAAACTTCTGTCATGTTTTACTTTCACAACAATCTGCTGTCTCTTCTGTAAAGAGACCAAACTTCAGCATTCAAGATTTATAACACTTTCAGTTGGACATTTCACCTTTATGCACAAAAAGTGCATAAATGGATTATATCTACTGCATAAATATAATTTAGTACATAAAATCATCAAACAATACATAATGTTTGATAATGTTTTTTAATATTTTATTAAACTATAGTACATTTATTTCATTGAAATATATATATAAAATAAAGAAATCTGTCATTTTCGACTGCCACACCAGAGGGTTAATAAGTGAAATCAGTAATAGTTGTAGATTTTCTGAAGTTCTCATAATAAAGGACTAAAAGACAAGAAAGCAGATATTGACGATATTCAGCATATAGCATGGCTTCTCGAACTTTCCTGCTAACTAAAGGTGCGGTCAGATGAGCTGTTTCAATAGGAATCCACGCAACCAGGAATGGCCGAATGATTACCACACACAGATCTGGACTTCTCCAACAGAAAGCTGCTGGCTTTGAGAGAGACATTGCTACACTAGTGATGCACAGAAACTCATTCTGAAACGGCTGATTGCGCCACACTAAACAGCATCAACACCACAGTCAATTTGAAAGCACAGACATTGTATCATATCAAATGGAACAAGACCAAAAGTATTACTGGATTGTAGGTCATCAACTGAAGGCAGCGTAGACTAAAAGATCTGCTTTCATGAGAATGAAGATGCATTAGATGGAAAGCTCAACATGGCCAGCTCTGCGTCCACTAGCGCTGGACACACACCATCTCCCGATGCGACAGCAGCACGATACTCGCGTGCCGATACCAGACGGATTGCAATCTTTTTAAGAACCGCGATTCGATATTGCAATTTTTGTAACACTAGACCATGGGGAAAAGCTACATCATACACTTATACAGACTGTGCTGATGTATAAGAGGAGTCATATTTACAAAAACAAAATGTATTTCAGAAGCATCTGGATACTACATTCAATACAATACAATACTACATTCTCTTGAATAAATGATTCAAAAACAAATAAATTTTTTAACAGTCACTTGTCGACACTTGGCGAAACAATGTAATCGATAAATGCGTTATTTTAAGCGCCACGTTTCTATCCAAAGCTGATTTTGATCGCTATCGTAGACATCAGTGTCATATTTGAACTTTTAACCTTTATCCCAGTCCTTCTATGATCATTTGAACAACGGCATCACAGAAATAATGAGACTATGGGGTGGAAAAGGCTGTTTGTGAAGCGGTTTCATGACGACACAGATCTGAATGTTGCGATTAGATTCGGTCAAAGTTTAATAGACAGACGAATTGAAAGAAGATCGTGTGTGTGTTTGAATGGAGATCACAGTGTTTTAAAGAGGACTGTCTTATCTCTCTCTCAGCATATGAGCTCAGTCTCTTCCACTTGGGATATTACGACACTCAACACTCATAGGTAACGAGTAACGACACGTTTCATCCTCTGTTGGAACGGAAGTGGCAAACTTCTGTCAACCTCGTCTACAAGCAAGGACAAAAATAAAGCAATTGCATTTGAATTGATATCATTTCTGGAATAAAAAAAGAGATTTTTTTTCGTAAAAATTGTAAAAAAAATCAAAAAATCAAAAAATTAATCGCGATAGCTAGGAAACCGATTTATTCTCCGAGCCCTAGCATCCACACAGCTGATGTAGCGCATCTACGTTGTGTAGGGGTGGGGGAAAAAATCGATTCTTAGATGCATCGCGATGCGGACGTGGACGATTCTGAATCGATTCACAATTGTCAAAAATCGATTTTCAAAAAAAAAAAAAAATTTTTAGATATATATTTATAATAACGTAATATTGACGGAACGCGAAAGACGGAACTCTGAAGCGCGGAAGTGCAGTGGCCGGACCGTCTGTGGCGTGCACATAACAGACGCGGATGCGATGGCTGAGCGCCAAATCCAAACACCCTCCTCGTTAAAAGCTGACGTGTGGAAATATTTTGGCTTCTGAAGTTGAAGGGGGAAAGGAGCTGGACAAGAGCCACACTAGTTGTAAGCTTTGTAGAGTAAAACTAAAATATTTCGGAAACAAGACACATGAAGCCAAATGACACGTTTCCAGCCAGAGGAGGAAAAACACTCGGCTGTAACGTTACCGGTCGTTGTTATATTATTAATTTACTACAAAAAAATGCTGCTGCTAGTTCAGACACACATGTATTTTCCTGTTGGTTATTTGCAATGTTAATAAAATATATTGTACGCTAATTCTTTATGGGTCATTACTTTGTACTTTTAAAGCAAAGTATTTATAGTCACACACACACAAAAAAAAGATTCTGATAATCGATTTAGCATCGAATCGCAGCCCTCTGAATCGTAATCGAATCGAATCGTGAGGTGCCTAGAGATTCCCACCCCTAACGTTGTGTGGACAAATAAGGCAGACAGTGAAACCGTGCCATTAGAGAAGCGCTAATGAGACGTCACCGCTTCGGTCAATCGTTTCGGCCCTCCAAAACAGGTTCAGCCACATCTCTTCGGTTGGTGACATGTCGGTGCATCACTACAACAGACAGTGGAACATCGCCCGCTTATGTTACAGCATGCTAACAGTGTTTAACAGTTAGTGGGTCGCACCTGTTGTAAACGGGAACTTCCAAACCCAGCTCCTCCATGAGGAGACCCATCACTGCGTCACACTTCCCATGGATCTTCAGAGTGGCCAAGCTATCTTTCGGCGTCCACTAACATAAACGAGGAGAACACACCAAGCTGTTAAATCATGTAATCAGAGATTATGAGCAGTTTATGGAGGAAGATGTACCTGGAGATTCACGATGTACAGCTTTGGCCTTTTGTTGGCGGGTCTGTTCATGCACCACAAGCAGGAGTACTTCTTCAGCACCTGATGGACACACACACATCAAATCAAGCAGCGCCATTTAATATAACACACATGCATTTCGACAAATGTTGCGACTACATGATAGATGTTGCGTTAACATCTTTTACTGCTTACAGTGGATATAAAACATCTATTATGATGTAAACACTGAAACAAAGATAATGAGATTTGATCACAGCACTCAGTGTGTGTTTGGATAGGAGTGTTTCAGCCCATCTCGACGACTCTTTGCTCAAAGCCTCCAGATCTGTATCTGTATCATGTGTGAATGTCGTATTATGAACCTTAACAAATGTTCTAAAATGATTTATCTTGGTTTCATTTTTTACATCACAAAAAAAGCTGTCTTAACAGATGTTTTATATCCAGTGTAGGCTAAGATAACAAGGAAAAATATCAAGCAATGCCTCCAAACAATGTCATGCTTTATCCATGTGCAGCAACCAGACGCGCCGCGACACAAGGCGCCTTTTCCATGCTAATCACAGTTTCTGTGCTAACCACGACACAAGGCTCCTTTTCCATGCTCATCAGAGTTTCTGTGCTAACCCGACACGCCGCGACACACGCCGATTCTATTTTAGAAACGGTTTCTATTTTTCCGCGACGTCGCGCTGGATCAACAAACACAAAGTGCGGCAATGATAATCTCAGGTGCTGTTTATGTGCTTTATTTAATGTTAAAAGCGTCTGTGTGAGTTTGAATATCATTTTGTGTCTTTTATAGCCGCATGCAACAATGGACAATACCTCATATCTTCAAAATAAATAAAAGTAAACGAGAACGTTCAAACTGTCAAATTGTTAAAGCAACAACAAGTAACTTTTCCTCTGCGGTCGCCCTACAGGTTGGAAGCGGAATTGTCCATTACCACTGTTGTAAATAATTTAGCCTAGCGCATCCGACTGTCGCACGCACGCTCGCTGTTTATCCAGCACCGGCTTTGGAATGAACGATGTCCACAGACAAGGTAGAGTATGATGCATGATTTCATGAAAGTATGATGTATTGCGACATCAGAAACGAAGAAAAACTAAATAATGACTATTGTAACGCTTGACGTAAAGCAAGTCAAATTTGTAGTTTTCTAATGTCTCATTAGACTTGATAAACCACTGAAACATTTTGGAAACATTATTTTAAGGTAAAAAATCTTACCTAGTGTTGCTTTAACAGACAAGTGTATTCTATGACAAGATTGTTTCAGTAGCTCAGTATGTATTTTTAATAATGTTAAAATGGTGTAATATTCATAAATTTGATTATGTGCTTCTCCGTTTAGTTGCGAGTGCCGGGAGCTTGCCGAGAGAGCCCACACACACACTCACTCGCGCTCTTCTGATTGGCTGTGTTTTTATCGCAGACTCTACCGTGTGTGTGTCTGGTGTGGACAGGCGCATGATTGGAATCGCGTGGCGTGTGGTTAGGCTCGGTGTGAGACTCGACGCGCGCACCTTGAGACTGGAGCCGAGGCAGAGGATGAGGTCGGCCCGCTGCGCCGCCTGCGCCGCCCCGCTCCAGTTCAGCGGCTGCTCCAGGGTCCCGCGCTCCCCGAAGTGCACGATGGTGTCCCTCAGCTCCCCCCCGCAGTGAGGACACCGGCGGCCCGTGCCGTGCCTGTGCAGAGCCGTGCGCTCCGTCACGTCAAACACACGGATCAGCTCCCGCGCCGGGCAGCAGGAGGAGCACACCTGTGGGACACGGGAACACCACGGGGAAACATGAAAATGAGTCTGATATCACAGGAACGGATTGTAAATCACATTTTTCTAAACTCTAAAACAGGAAAATTCAGATTTTGAGATCTTTATGCTACCCTTTAAAACGAGTGAATCCAGACAAATGTGACCCTGGACCACAAAACCAGTCACAAGGGTCAATTTTGTGACATTGAGATTTATGAATCTGAAAGCTGAATAAATAAGCTTTCCATTGATGTATGGTTTGTTAGGATGTATATTTGGCCGAGATACAACTATTGGAAAATATGGAATCTGAGGGTGCAAAAAAAAAAAATCAAAACATTGAGAAAATCGCCTTTATAGTTGTGCATTTATGCTCATGATTGCATTCACTCACAAATTTTTATTTATTTTATATATACACTCACCTAAAGGATTATTAGGAACACCATACTAATACTGTGTTTGACCCCCTTTCGCCTTCAGAACTGCCTTAATTCTACGTGGCATTGATTCAACAAGGTGCTGAAAACATTCGTTAGAAATGTTGGGCCATATTGATAGGATAGCATCTTGCAGTTGATGGAGATTTGTGGGATGCACATCCAGGGCACAAAGCTCCCGTTCCACCACATCCCAAAGATGCTCTATTGGGTTGAGATCTGGTGACTGTGGAGGCCATTTTAGTACAGTGAACTCATTGTCATGTTCAAGAAACCAATTTGAAATGATTAGAGCTTTGTGACATGGTGGAAGTAGCCATCAGAGGATGGGTACATGGTGGCCATAAAGGGATGGACATGGTCAGAAACAATGCTCAGGTAGGCCGTGGCATTTAAACGATGCCCAATTGGCACTAAGGGGCCTAAAGTGTGCCAAGAAAACATCCCCCACACCATTACACCACCACCACCAGCCTGCACAGTGGTAACAAGGCATGATGGATCCATGTTCTCATTCGGTTTACGCCAAATTCTGACTCTAACATCTGAATGTCTCAACAGAAATCGAGACTCATCAGACCAGGCAACATTTTTCCAGTCTTCAACTGTCCAATTTTGGTGAGCTCTTGCAAATTGTAGCCTCTTTTTCCTATTTGTAGTGGAGATGAGTGGTACCCGGTGGGGTCTTCTGCTGTTGTAGCCCATCCGCCTCAAGGTTGTGCGTGTTGTGGCTTCACAAATGCTTTGCTGCATACCTCGGTTGTAACGAGTGGTTATTTCAGTCAAAGTTGCTCTTCTATCAGCTTGAATCAGTCGGCCCATTCTCCTCTGACCTCTGGCATCAACAAGGCATTTTCGCCCACAGGACTGCCGCAAACTGGATGTTTTTCCCTTTTCACACCCCTAAATACATTGAAGCAACTGCCATGTGATTGGTTGATTAGATAATTGCATTAATGAGAAATTGAACAGGTGTTCCTAATAATCCTTCAGGTGAGTGTATATATTTACGGTAGGAAATGTACAAAATATCTTCATGGAACATAATCTTTACTTGATTTTGATTTTTGGCATAAAAGAAAAATGGATAATTTTGACCCATACAGTGTATTGTTGGCTATCGCCACACATAAACCCGTGCGACTCGAGACTGGTGTTGTGGTCCAGGGCCACATGTGAACTGAATTTATGGCTGATCTGAAACGTCAGAGCTGTGCCTGACCTCGATGAACATGTTCCCGTGGAGTTCAGAGAGAGCGTGTCTGGGCAAGCCACTGCGCAGGTGAAGACCGTCACAGTTCTGCGAGACCACGTGCTGAACCTGCACACACACACACACACACACACACACACTCAAGCCAAGCGGATTCGTAAAGCGCTTTTCAAAATACACACGGTTTACAAGCAGCTTCAAAAGAAAATCATGATGTTTATAATATCTTCATGTCACATTTAAAGCTGGGCAATAATATGGTTTATATTTTGCGACAATAAAAGTTAAGTAGTTGAGATTCGCTATATAGTATATATAAGCCAACATGAGTCGGCATTCGTATCTAACAAACTTTCTGTACAGATATGTGTGATAATACAGTTTTCCTTGTGTGTGTACGTGAGTGCATGCAGGTAAAGTACGATGTACTACAAATCCACTTTTTAATATTTAATATGATACGGTTTAAGCCAAGCTTTGCTATTGTCCTGCTTAACATGAGTGTATCAGGGTATTCTGCGAATACACAGACACTGTGTCGTCACGCACCATCTTCTCTTTGTGTAGCAGCCAGAGGCACATGTGTGTGAGCGTGGGCTCAGCTCGACTCAGATCTGATGTGCTGCGGACACACACACACACAGATGAGGTTAACATGTGGCAGCAGGAGGAGTAAATGCAAGCGTAGTTAGACCTGAGAGCACCTGACGGAGCGGCCCCGCTGCAGCTGAGTCCACACGCCGTTCGGCCCGCGGTAGTCCGGGATCGAGGCGGCCTGAGGAACACACAGCACACACACTTACTGAGAACCAGGAAACAACACACAGATGGAAGATAACAGATATATATCTATCCTATACGACTCATCCAGAGCCGAGGAGTGTTCGTGTGCAGGTGTTCGGGGAATCAGCCCAAAATCAGACAAAACATCAGTGTGTGTGTCAACACCTTCCCCATGAGATCAAAACGTCAATTTCACCGTTGTCCACACATGAAAATGCAGGGATATCACTGTGGGTTGGGGTTTCATCGAGACGAAGCCAAGGGCAACTACGGCAAGCAAACCCGAACCCTCTGATGGTGAATAAAGGAAAACATGCAATAATGGAGGAGCCAGACCTGACCAGGAGGCCCGTGTCCTCCACAGTTACAATATGACATTACTTACACAGCTAATAATTAATAGCTTTGTAACTATATATATATATATATATATATATATATGACTGAACTGTAAGATTAAGCTACGATTGTCACAACTCGTTAGTAAGGGAATGTTAGGAAATAATTTAAAAGTTTTTTTTTAAATATATAAATGAAACTTATCCAAAACAATAAAATTCACTCCAGAATGCAAGGAATACTTCAGATGTGTGAACAGGTTCCCAGGGGTTTTTAGGCGTATGAAAACCTGTCAAAATCATGTTTCCGCATAAATAGTATCATAAAGTCCTAATAATAAATCGACCATTTCAAGGAATGTGTCTTACTCCAGGTACTAGTAAATGACTGTGTGTGTATATGTGCTTGTAAATGACTGCAGTGTGTGTGTATGTACTTGTAAATGACTGCACTGTGTGTGTGTGTAGTTTTACACTCGATGAAACCACAGGAGTGTGTGCAGTGATCATCATGTCATCATTCTGCTCTGGGTTTCTGATTCCCGCTCTACATGTCCTTGCGTTCACACAAGAGCTCTTTGAAACACTCCTGTACGCTAGGAGACATGGATCCTCTTCCTCCATCTTTACAGCAAGCGCGGGACAGGCCGAACACAAGGACGTTCTCACGAGAGAGAGGCGTACCGTGCTGATCCCTGCCCCGGTGTACACCACCACATGCTGCGCCTGCTGGAGCGCCTCCGCCAGCTGCTTCACCTTCCTCTGCAGGCTCTCGGCCTCGTCAAACACCTGCACACACACACACACACACACCAGCCTCGTCAAACACCTGCACACACACACACCAGCCTCGTCAAACACCTGCACACACACACCAGCCTCGTCAAACACCTGCACACACACACACCAGCCTCGTCAAACACCTGCACACACACACCAGCCTCGTCAAACACCTGCACACACACACACACACACCAGCCTCGTCAAACACCTGCACACACACACACCAGCCTCGTCAGCAGCACACACACACAAGCCTCGTCAACAACACACACACACTCATGATGTGACAGATCCTAATCAGGCTGAACATGCTGAATATTGTGTGTGTGTGTGTGTGTGTGAGAGCGGATGAAGACGAGTGGAGACTGAGGTGAGCTGTATAGTGTGTGTGTGTGAATGGATGATCAAGAGGAGGAGTGTGTGTGAGCGGATGATGAAGAGGAGTGTGTGTGTGAGCTGTATAGTGTGTGTGTGTGGATGATGAAGAGGAGGAGTGTGTGTGAGCTGTATAGTGTGTGTGTGTGTGAGCAGATGATGAAGAGGAGTGTGTGTGAGCTGTATAGTGTGTGTGTGAGCGGATGATGAAGAGGACTGTGTGTGAGCTGTATAGTGTGTGTGAGCGGATGAAGAGGAGGAGTGTGTGTGAGCTGTATAGTGTGTGTGTGTGAGCTGTATAGTGTGTGTGTGTGAGCTGTACCTCCTCTAGTTTGCTCTGCAGGAGGCGTCTCCGGCTCTGTCTGCGGCTCAGCTCCTGAACTGTGTCCTGATGATCCTGTAGAAGCCTTCGCTCCTCCTGCGTCTGCTCTCCAGCACTCTTCTGCAGGATCTGAGAGATCTACACACACACACACACACCTCTTACCTGATGCTTTACATGATTCAGCTGTTCTGTTGACACTGACTCAAAGGCCCGTGACCAGTTTCACAAACAGAGGTCTGTTTTCTTGCAACTGGTCAGTGCTTTAACAGCTACACTTACACTAACTGTTACTACGGCAACGTCATGAATAACATGACATCTCCTGGAAACACTGCAAGAAGACTTCGAAATCTTGCTTTCATTTGGACTCTTTCGTGGCACCAAATCATCAGTTTGGTCGAAACTACGATGTTTGTAGGGTTTTAACTGAGTTAATTGGCTAGTTTTACAGGTGTTCTGCTGAATAAAGCTACACATAACATTATGCTTTCAAATATATTTGCATTGTTTTAAAGGTAGGGGAAGGTGTGGCCGTTAATAAAGCCTCAAACCATATGAATATGATGCTGGCAACCTTAGCATTTTCACCGGCTGTACCGCTTTATTTGTGTTTCGAGTCGCTACCGTCTGTGCTCATGTGAATGAGATGAATAAGATGATATCTGGTGTTCATACCGTCTTGACCGTGTGTCGCTGTTTCTCTCGCTGGATGATCTTCTCCTTTTCTCGCTCTTTTCTCTCCGCTCGCGCTGAGCCAACGCTGTTTGTTTGCGCGTCCATGTTGGACATCGTCACCGATGACGTCACCCCTCTCGTCGTTATCGCGAGGTAAAAAACAAAGTTTTTTTTCTACCGTGTCGGAGAAAAAAAGTGTATTTAATCATTTTAATTCATATATTTTAATTAATTAATTTAATTAATTAATTAATAAATATATTTATTTATTTATTTCCCGCCCTGGTCAAACTAGCTGTTTAGCTGGGTGGCTCTCAGCTTAAGTAGACGAAATAATCATATAAAAGGTTAAAAAAAACATTTTATATATAAACAGAAATTTACATATTATATATATAAACATACAACAATTATTTGAAATATTTGATGTGCGTTTGCGTCAAAAGTTGGCTCATGCACTGTTACCAGCAGGTGGCGGTAAAGCGTTATTCCTCCACTGCGATCCACTGCTACCATAAAGAAGAAGAAGAAGAAGAAACGGGTTTCCGGTTTGTCCATGCTGATTCGAAAAACACAAAAATTCAGCTTCTCTGATTCTGAATTTATTTTATTCATTTCAACATGTCCATTAAATTAAACGCTCTTTACAGCGACTCATATGTGGATATAAGCCAGTACAGAGACCAACATTTTAAGGTGAGTGTAATACATGCATGCTATTTTTTGAGGATTACTCTTTCCTTTTGAAAAGGACACATACAACACTGTGCAGAATCGCAGTGGTTGTGCAAATGAAGCAGTGCAGCTGGATTCAGTGTACTTGTTTCTCTAAATCAATATTTATATTTTTATTCAAATAAATAAAATATTTGATTATGCATTCAAACATACGGTTCCCTGTTAAAACAGTATGTTAGAGACAAGGTTTTTAAAATTATTATTATTATTGAGCTAATACTACTCGTGACATATATATATTCTTCTCACCAAAGGTTTTTTTTTTTTTTTGTGATAAAGTCAAAAACTGTAATATTGTGAAATATTGTTACAATTTAAGTGAACTGTTTTCTATGTGAATATATAGTAAAGTGTAATGTATTCCTGTGATCAAAGCTGGATTTCAGCATCATTACTCCAGTCTTTTCTGATTATTATCGGTGTTGAAAACAGTTGTGCGGCGTAATCATTTTGTAAATTGCTATAGTGTCTTTTTCTGGGATTTTTTTAATATAAACAACATTTATCAGAAACATAAATATTTTGTAGAATCAAGTATTTACTGTCATTTTTGATCAATTTAGAGTGTCCTCGCTGTGTAACAGTATTGATGTCCTCACTGAAAGGGCATTAGAGTGTCCCGAAGCTGTGAAGCAGAGCTGTGTGTCTGTGCTCGCTCATATTAAAGCATTAGTTCACCTCAAAATGAAAATGTCCTGATAATTTACTCGCCCCAATGCCATTCAAGATGTTCATGTCTTCCTTTCTTCAGTGGAAAAGAAATTAAGTTTGAGGAAACCATTTCAGGATTTTTCTAATCCTTTAACGCCTCTCTCACCGCAGGGTAACCGCTACGAGCAGGAGAAGCTGCTGAAGCAGAGCTCGACGCTGTACGTGGGGAACCTGTCCTTCTACACCACAGAGGAGCAGGTGTACGAGCTCTTCGCCAAGAGTGGAGACGTCAAGAGGATCGTCATCGGCCTCGACAAGGTCAAGAAGACCGCCTGTGGCTTCTGTTTCGTCGAGTATCCTTTCCATTCACAACCAGCGCTGGCATAATGTCATAACATGTGAGCCTTAAAGGGATAGTTCACCCAAAAAGGAAGATTAGCCCATGATTTACTCACCCTGAAGCCGTCCTAGGTGCATATGACTTTCTTCTTTCAGACGAATTCAATCAGAGTTATATTAAAAAATGTCCTGGCTCTTCCAAGCTTTATAATGGCAGTGAATGGGCACTATTTTCTGAAGTCATAAAAGTGCATCTATTCATGATAAAAGTGCATCTATCCATCATAAAAGTGCGTCTATTCATGATAAAAGTGCATCTATCCATCATAAAAGTGCGTCTATTCATGATAAAAGTGCGTCTATCCATCATAAAAGTGCGTCTATTCATGATAAAAGTGCGTCTATCCATCATAAAAGTGCGTCTATTCATGATAAAAGTGCGTCTATTCATGATAAAAGTGCATCTATTCATGATAAAAGTGCGTCTATTCATGATAAAAGTGCATCTATCCATCATAAAAGTGCATCTATCCATAAAAAAAATGCATCTATCCATCATAAAAGTGCATCTATCCATGATAAAAGTGCATCTATCCATCATAAAAGTGCATCTATCCATCATAAAAGTGCATCTATCCATGATAAAAGTGCATCTATCCATGATAAAAGTGCATCTGTCCATGATAAAAGTGCATCTATCCATGATAAAAGTGCATCTATCCATCATAAAAGTGCATCTATCCATGATAAAAGTGCATCTGTCCACGATAAAAGTGCATCTGTCCATGATAAAAGTGCATCTATCCATGATAAAAGTGCATCTCTCCACGATAAAAGTGCATCTATCCATGATAAAAGTGCATCTATCCATGATAAAAGTGCATCTATCCATGATAAAAGTGCATCTATCCATGATAAAAGTGCATCTCTCCACGATAAAAGTGCATCTATCCATGATAAAAGTGCATCTATCCATGATAAAAGTGCATCTATCCATGATAAAAGTGTATCTATCATGATAAAAGTGTATCTATCCATGATAAAAGTGCTCCACACAGTCCACAGGCTCTGGGGTATTCTGGGGTTTATAAAGGCCTTCTGAAGCGAAGCAATGTGTTTGTGTAAGAAAAATATCCATATTTAAAACTTTATTGCCTAAAATAAGTAGCTTCCGGCAAAAAATAGTGCCCATTCACTGCCATTATAACGCTTGGAAGAGCCAGGACATTTTTCAATATAACTCTGATTGTATTCGTCTGAAAGAAGAAAGTCATATACACCTAGGACGGCTTCAGGGTAAACCATGGGCCAATCTTCATTTTTGGGTCACTAAGACCGACAGAAAATGTAAAGTTGCGATTTTCTAGGCTGATATGGCTAGGAACTATACTCTCATTCCTGCGTAATAATCAAGAAACTTCACTGCCGTACCATGAGTGCAGCAGGCGCAGGCACTTAGTCCCGGTCACGTTGGAAGTTACCGAGCTGGGGACTATTTTCAGGCGCTGCGTCATATCATTACGCCTGCTGCACTCATGGTACGGCAGTGAAGTTTCTTGATTATTACGCAGGAATGAGAGTATAGTTCCTAGCCATATCAGCCTAGAAAATCGCAACTTTACATTTTCCGTCGGTCTTAGTGCACGATGTAACTACAGAAGAGTCAAGTTTTAAATAGGAAAAATATCGAAACTCTTTGGTCATTTTTTAATGAGAAATGCTAATGGTCTTGTCCACTTCAATGATGTATGCTAAGCTATGCTAAAAGTGGTACCGCCAGAACCGGAGATCGGCTGAATGGATTCAAAAACGGTAAAACTCAACAGTTTAACTCTGGGGGAGTTGTAAAATAAGCCTATTTTCAAAAAAAGTGGAGTATCCCTTTAAGGCCTGTTCACACTGAGAACAATAACTATAAAGAGAACTATAACGATAGATGTTTTCAGCTCTGAAACTTGCAGGATGTTTTAATGGTTCAGAGACCTCTTATATGCCAAAAGTTCACAGAAAATGCGATGTCTTATGTCATGACCCCTTTTAATACATGGGTGCGCTTTCTTATCAGTGTTGGAGATTAGAGCACAGTAATCTAACTGATATCAAAATCTTGATCTGAGACGTGTCAGTCCTTTAACTGCTGATGTGAAGGTATTACACGCGAGCCGACGCGGAGAACGCCATGAGGTTTGTGAACGGCACGAGGCTGGATGACCGGATCATCCGCACGGACTGGGACGCGGGCTTTAAAGAGGGCCGGCAGTACGGCCGGGGCAAGTCCGGCGGCCAGGTACGGCCATCAGGACATATAATCATCACTATAATCACAATAACTACCGCATTCATATTTCAGGAATATTGTTTCCTATGGAGCCCCTAAAGGGAAAATATGAAACGGGAGGAAAACATACAATTCTATGCTTTTGCGTTCTGTGCGAGCGAATGCAGTCTCGGGGAACGCAAACACTAGTGAGAGAAGGAAAGCCCTCCTCATGGCCCTTCAGGCGCTCCGTAGGCTTTTAGATTTGTGTTCTAGCAAAGACGTCCTGACACCACTTCATGCTTCCGTTCGGGACTCTGCTCTTTTTTCAAGCCTTTCAGTGTCAGTCATTTTTCTATTAAATTGAACACAAATTAAACGTGTATTATGCCCCCCTGTGGGGCTCCACTGTACATGTGTTATTCAGTGCTCCTGTCACCAGCCCGTGTGTGTGTGTGTGTGTGTGTGTGTGTGTGTGTGTGTGTGTGTGCAGGTGCGGGATGAGTACAGGCAGGACTACGACCCCGCCAGAGGGGGTTATGGGAAGCTGGTGCAGAAAGCCTGAACAGGATCATGACCCGACCGGAGGCTGCCAGCGCTGGGATGTGTGTGTGTGATGTACATATTAGAGTTTAGTGCTGTATGAATGTCCATGCCTGAAATTCATCTAGTCTGGCATTTGTAGTTATTCTTTTTTGTTTTTTAAATAAATGCTTTTTTATAAACTTTGCCTTGTGTTTAGATGAAGCCAGTGTCATGCAAACTCTCGTGATTCCCAGTCTGGTCATCACGACTGGAACACAAACCAGTGAACGTCCAGATTGTGTTGGTGCCGCAATAATCAGCACTGATGTTAAAATTCATCATTTTGGACCGTAATAACTGCACAACTCGGCATCACTCAGTCATTAATGTGTTATCGAGCTGCACGATTCAAACAGGCGTTCGTATTCTTATTCCTAAATGACATGATTCCTCTGTCTTTTAAACAGAAACGGCTTCATTATTCCTGTCTTACAGTGATTTATATGATCACAGAAGTTCTGGAAGGAAAGTTTATAGTTCAGATATAAACACTGATGTCTAGGATAGCGATCAAATCAGCTTTTGAAAGTAACATGCCGCTTCGAATAAAGACTGTATCGTCACAGCAGAAGGTGGAGACCACACGGTTTGTCTTCGAATCGCTCCAGATCCTCCAGAAACACTGGTTCCTCCAGTAATGCACTCGTGAAGGCCAGGTTCTGTCAGAACCGCTAGTGAATTACTGGTTATTTTGTTTGGTTGTCTGTTCAGAATCATAGGGGAATCGTGATCTTTATTTGAAACACATTTAGTGTTAAGCTGCATGATTCTGGATAAATTGAAAATTGCCATTTTGTAAGCAAAATCTTTAAGCTATTAGCCGTTCTGCTGTATATAAAACTATTTAATTACTGAAAAGGACGATTCAAAACCATTAAAATTTTAGTAACAGGGTTGCAAAAATTGAAAGCGTATTTACACAGACCATATTTACACACAATAACAGACACAGAACTGGTTATTAAACATGTATTTTTAAATAATGATGAAACTAGTAGTCAGAAACTCCGTCTGAGGTTATGATTTGTTGGTAGATTTCAAGTAACTAAAATTACAGTATCGCTCTTGAATGATGGGATCACTGACAAAAGTATAAAGCTACTATTCAGACATTTTTGTACCAAACTGCATCAAGGTAGAAAAGGCTCCTCACACAGAACTGATGATGATGATGATGTGGCGGTCTGGAGATCAGCGTTTGCTTTATCCGTCTCAGATGATTTCTTCACGATTAAGAAAAAGAAGAGTATATAAATAAAAGGCAGAAACCTGCAGCTTTCACTGCAACAAACTCTGTGCTCATTTTAAAAATGACCTTTAACTGACTTCAATTAATGACAAATCTACATGCTACAAAACCATTTGATCCGCTGACACATTTTAGAAAACAACGGAAAGTGCTCAGAAGTGAGAGAACAGCAGTTTGCAACAGAACGGTCAAATAATGCCGGTGGCGTACAGCAAGCAGCCGATCCTGAGGCTCTGCATTAAAACCACAGGACATCGGGGAACGTAGTTTGAAGTTGATCAAATGTTAACAAAGCAAAATCTGGTCCAGGACTTCAGGTATCGCAACAAAATTTGCTTTCAAGTTACAAGCTTGACTGTACAAGTATAATTCTCATGTTTAACAGTACATTCATTAAGAGCCTTTATAAAAGCGTCTTGTACCTCAACAGCGGCGGGACATTTATACTCTAGGAAAGGCCTTCAAGTTTCATGCTGCAAAGCAAAAAACTAAAAGAAACCTGATAGAAACACGTAGTCTGTGTCATGGCTGTGTTATAAGATGCAAGGATGAATGATGTTTTAAAATAAGTAAAAAATAATAATATCCACACGCTTGTGAGGTCTTGAATCTTTGTGGTTGCCAGTTAACGATTTCTCCATCGCGGAGGGTTTTCTCGTTCGTGAACATCCACTTGTTCTCTGAGAAGCGGTCACAGCCGCCGTTGAACTCGAGGTTGAGGACGCTGGGTAAAGGCATGTCTGCACTGCCGATGTCAAGCGAAGAGGTAAACGCAACCCGAAAGAAGTCCAGCAAGCCTCTCCGGTGTTTCGGCAGGCTCATATATTGGGAATCTCCAGCTTTGCCTGATCAGAGCTTTGGATGTGTTTGTCTTGCACTGAAGCCAGTTCCTGCGTGCCGTTCCTCATCCAGACGCGAGTCCGAGTCTTCAGGTCTGTGTGGGTTTGTCTGGGCTCGAGCAGTCAGACAGTGTGCAGTCGCAGAGCTCTCTGTAGATCCTCTTGCGGACGCGTGGCATGTCCTCTTGAGTGAACAGCAGCGGCTTCAGGAACGCCAGGCACTTGCAGTACTGCAGGATCAAAAAGAGGTTCAGTTTGATCATATAGATTGGGGGTAGGCACCATAACCAAAATCTCATGGTATGTTGAGTAATTTCATAATAGATAAAAATAAATACTTTACAAAACCCCCTACTCTAAGCTTAAAGTATACTCCTGGTGACGTGTATGCATTCACAGGCGCTCAACAACTCGCCCTGCCCCTCCTAGTCTACAGTTATAACCCATATACGTACATATCTTTATCATCTTTTAGGCTGGAGTACAAATGCAGATATTTTCTAACGTCCTCGCCCAATCTCTCATCCACATAGCAATCCACTGTTGTTGTAGCTTGCATGGGTTGTGGACCCTACCGTACAGTTAAAAAGGGTCCACAACCAAGGGGTCACACCAGCTGTTTTTTGGTTTTAAGTGTCCTTGTATATATATGTTTTTTTTATATTTACTTGTATGCAGTGTGTAATAGAGCTGTTTGTGAATTTAAAAGCTCTGCAAAGTTTTAAAGATCACAGTGCAGATAGTTAAAGACACTGTCTCCTAAAAGACAGAAGTGATTCTGAACTGAAACGAGTCGTCAGTAATACAGTCTCCCTTCCTGAACCTGTGTAACAGTGCAACACATTTGCATAACGCCCATCTGTGGTCTTGATTGGCTGCCCGCGAACGACGCCTCCTGCAAACCCTGTAGTTGTAGCTGAGACTGCAAAATGCAAATCCACTTTGCATGAACTTCAACAGGATGAGATTGATACATTAAAAATGTTATTATTTTTTCTGTTCGTATCACTGTATATCAAGTGCTAAGGACAATCCAGAGCTGAAATTCAGATATGGTAACGGACGTAACCAATCAGAGCAGAGTGGGCCATCTGACCAATCAGAGCAGAGTAGACCAATCACAACAGACTGGGTCATCTGACCAATCAGAGCAGAGTAGACCAATCACAACAGACTGGGTCATCTGACCAATCAGAGCAGAGTAGACCAATCACAACAGACTGGATCATCTGACCAATCAGAGCAGAGTAGACCAATGACAACAGACTGGGCCATCTGACCAATCAGAGCAGAGTAGACCAATGACAACAGACTGGATCATCTGACCAATCAGAGCAGAGTAGACCAATGACAACAGACTGGGCCATCTGACCAATCAGAGCAGAGTAGACCAATGACAACAGACTGGATCATCTGACCAATCAGAGCAGAGTAGACCAATGACAACAGACTGGGTCATCTGACCAATCAGAGCAGAGTGGGCCATCTGACCAATCAGAGCAGAGTAGACCAATCACAACAGACTGGGTCATCTGACCAATCAGAGCAGAGTAGACCAATTACAACAGACTGGGTCATCTGACCAATCCGAGCAGAGTAGACCAATCACAACAGACTGGGTCATCTGACCAATCAGAGCAGAGTAGACTAATGACAACAGACTGGATCATCTGACCAATCAGAGCAGAGTAGACCAATGACAACAGACTGGGCCATCTGACCAATCAGAGCAGAGTAGACCAATGACAACAGACTGGATCATCTGACCAATCAGAGCAGAGTAGACCAATGACAACAGACTGGGTCATCTGACCAATCAGAGCAGAGTAGACCAATGACAACAGACTGGGTCATCTGACCAATCAGAGCAGAGTAGACCAATCACAACAGACTGGGCCATCTGACCAATCAGAGCAGAGTAGACCAATGACAACAGACTGGGTCATCTGACCAATCAGAGCAGAGTAGACCAATGACAACAGACTGGGTCATCTGACAGAGCAGAGTAGACCAATCACAACAGACTGGGTCATCTGACCAATCAGAGCAGAGTAGACTCAGAGACAGAATAAGCTTAAATTGAATATATCATCATCCCACCCAGCTCTACTGTAGCAAACATTTACCTCCAAGACAAAAACCCCACAGTCGTTGTCGTTCTTCTGCTGTGGAATGGTCTGTGGAGAGAACAAACAAAGATGAATGTGGAGAGCAAGCAGAGATAAAGCTCTCGCCAGAACATCAGAAAACGGTTCAGTTGAGCTCTCGTTGCAGACCTTGTTGACGACCATCTTCCAGCCCTTCTGAAAGCCCAGTTGCTTCTTCTCCTTGGCTTCTGCCAGGATGTATTTCAGGACGTTCTGTGGAAAGAGTCGCACGTCAGCTCGATGCGAGGACTCCTATCTAAATCACACTGCAAACGCACTCACGTCCACAGCGAACTTGAAGAGGATGCCCTGCGAGTCGTAGAAGTTGATGTTCTGCTTGGAGACGTCCACGGTGATGAGCGACCAGTGGATCTCCAGGTGAAGAGGAATCAGAATCAGAGTCTTAGAAAACAGATCAACCTGAGGACATTAAGACAGAAGACATCACACACTCTCCATCGCCTCGTGTGCAGGAGCAGTGGCATAAAGCTGAGACGTGTGTGTCCCTGCAAGGGAAGTCCACAGCCTCCGATGCCGTTCCCTTTCCATTTGTTGAAAAAAGAGCAATCATTTGACTTGTAGGAAATGTAGAGACTCGATATCGAGCACTAAACAAAAACATTTGTGTTCAGATTCTATCATGTGATGTTTCTGCAAGCGGTGACATTTACCTTTTTGGTCCACCGCCTCACGCCTTCATAACCTTTTGCTACAAACTGCCGGTAAAAAAAACTGTTGAAGAAATGAACCTAGAAAAGGACAGATAAACAATGGCCGTTCATGTTGAGGGGAATTATGGGGATTCATTTGCAACATTAGAGTGCAATTTCAAAAGGTTTGGTTTTTAAACAGACTGAAAGCCAGAAGCCATCATTATTATTCCGTTTAGTTTTCTGTTGGCATCACTGTCTCGCCTCTAGAAGCCGCCCCTGTGTTAGTGTTGGTCGTGTGAATCCGCCGCACTGATCAGGAAAGCTGACAGTGTGTGCTTCTTACACCCCTACACTACACACATCATTTCTGCCAGCCAAATCGCCCGAATATCGCTAACTAGACTAAATGCACTTTAAGTCACACTCTCAGTTAATGTTGAGTAATGTACATTCTGGACTCCATATTGTCAGCTAATTTAGCTATTTTGGCTCCGACAATGGAAAAAAACATTGTACATCTCAGAGCAACACACTAAAGGTGTTTTATTCCTGAACAAATGTGTGTTTTTGAATGAATCGGACGAGTAAATGATTCAATGACTCAATCATAACACACTGTCTGAAATGTGTGACCGTAAGAAATATTATATTGATAATCGGCTTAAAAATACTGCGATATTATATATGATTATATTGTCGAGCCGACGACACATCAGTAAACACACACCACACACACTTTTATAGCCTATGACTATTATTAAAATGTTAAAAGTTTGATTTACTTTTATTACTTTCTGCTTAAACTAACAGAAAATATTAGTTGTCCTGTTGGTGTTGCTATTAATCTCCAATCTAAACGTTTTAGTTACTGTATGAAATGAAATGTATTGTGATAGGATAACACATTAACTGCATTAGTGCTCTGGAGAAACGAATGAATGCTTTTACCTTATGGTTTGTAGCTTCCATGATCAACTCTCCATACATGTTAATCACCTGCAACAACACACATAACAAATCCCAGTCCAGGAGATGTGCACATGCATGTTTAGACTTCTCATAAACACAGATTTAAAAGCCTACCTGATCATTGACCCAGTTTTGGTCATCGAGTGTTGAAAGGTCATCTAAGGTCAAAGTGTGCTTGTTGTAGGTCACTTGGAAGAACTGCATAGGAGCACAAGCCAGCCCAGCCCTGTACTTGGACACTTCTGCTGTGATCAGCTTCATCCTGGAGGAACACACACACACGTGAAGAGAAGCCTAAACCCTCGGACGGGGAACAGCCTGCTGGTCAACTACATCTGAGCAATCATGGAGCCACACACTCATGTTCTTTCAAACGCAAAAACTATAGTTTATCTAACATATCTAATATAATCTGACACGAAACTAACAGTGCATGAGAGGCATCTGGATTTAAACACAGTAAATCACACTTTCCCCAAATCATTGACGGCATTCGTCTAGCTCAAACATATAAAAATAATAATGAACCAAAGTTATGTGAATTTCTTTTCTTGCATTCATTGGAAAAATAAATACTACCATTTAAAAGTTTGACGTCTGTAAGAATTTTTCTCTTTCTTTTTCTATTAAGCTCTTCAAGGCTGCATTTATTTGATCAAAAATACAGCGAATTATTATTAATCTTAAAGAACTGTTTTCTATGTGAATATATAGTAAAGTGTAATTTATTCCTGAGATCAAAGCTGGATTTCTCCAGTCTTCAGTGTCACATGATCCTTCAGAAATCACTCTAATATGATGATTTGATGATCAAGAAACATTTATGATTATTATCAATGTTGAAAACAGTTGTACTGACTAATTTCAAGATACTTTGAATAAGTAGAAAGTCTTCACTGTCACTTTTGATTGGTTGATCAATTAAATGCATTCTTGCTGAAAATGATTTTTTTAACCTACTGACCCCAAACTGAAGTAGTGTAGGGATTATGGCACAATAAAGTTCCCAAATTTCGGTAACAGGCATTTGGGAAGAAGTGCAAACCAAATGCATGTGAATTATTACACTTAGTTTGACCTCCTGAGGTCATATCACATGAATTGCACTAGAGCCAGGCGTGAGCAGGGACATGTCCACGCGGGGCTCTCGAACTCGCCTGTCGCTGAGATCCGACCGAAAGATCTTGTTCAGGTGATCGAGGACATCGGCATCACTCAACGGGGCGAAGCTGGCGTATTTCCCATAGAACTGCTCGAGGAATTCTGGGAGGGAAAGAAAGCACGTTCAGTAAGAGAAACGGCACCAGATCAGCAGACGTGTGGGAGTCTCCGAACTCTACCGTGAATGCAGTCGATGATGCCCTCGGTGGTGAACTCTGCCGGAGGCGGTGCCGGCGCCGGGCCCGTCCCGCCCGTGCCGCCGGGGGGTCTGCAGTAGTGGTGGTCCCAGGACGCCTGCTTCACATGAGCGCTCCAGCTCGACGGCTCGGTCTCCATCGCATCCGGCTCTGCGCTGCTCAGGGAAGAATCCCAGGGTTTCTTCAGTGTTTGAGAAGCGCTCAGCTCTGTGGTGTCGCTGGGATGCGTATGATCACTGTTCTCCGAGCCATTCACCACGAGCGTGCTTTCACTCGCTCTCTCCGTTTGGGAGAAGTCTGGCTGTCCTCTGGGAGACGGAGCCTCCTCCATCTCAGACACAGTGCCGGCATCCACCGGGTCTAACGTCACGACCCCTGACGTGCTCACCACCTCCTCCGCCGCCACCTCTTCTTGGCTCACCACGTCCTTCTTCTTGCGTCCGCGTTTCTTGGAGACCTGCTCGTGTCCGGGCGCGTGAGGCTTCCCGTTGGGACCGCAGCAGTCGCACGTCTTCGGCACACGTTTCCTCCTGGAGCGGCCATTTTCAGGCATCTCCCCGGAGCCGGATTCTGCCCGATCGGAGCGGTTCGGTGCCGGGACCCTCATGGCAAACTCTACCCCATTCCTCCCGGGATCCTCTCCACGCTCTTCAGCACGATGCCACCATCGGGAGTTTGGGTCCTGGGACTGGAAGTCTGGGCAGTTTGGATGTACTTTTCTAATTGGGAAGTTTGAAAGGAAGAAAGAGTAAAACAATCTTAGTGATTGGAGATCAATCTTATGAAAAGTGTAGCTATAACATGAGTATTTTTCAAAGCATAACAAATATTGTGTGGCTTACAGTCCCATTAAATGTACAGGCCATTCACACACCAGTCACAAACCAAGTGAACAGGAATTTAATATGCAATTTAAATGTTTCTTATTGTGTAGCCTACGTCTGTCTATTTGTCATAGAAAAATCATTTCGATGGCTTATTTCTGCAAGGATTTTCATGGAGCGTATGTTTGTTTTATTGTTTGGAAAAAGTCGATTTTGAATCGCATTTGCCTGTCAATTTCACTGCTCAGTGCAACTGTCTGCATCTTTTCTGATGAAGAAATATCATATATATATATATTTGTTGAGTTAATGGTAATCGCATGGAGGCTATATGTCATACAGAATGATCACCATATTCATCTAACATTGTATTGATATGGTATTACCATGGTACATGTTCAAAAAACACAGTTTAGTGATGCTTTCATATGGTAATACTTCGTGAGTTTGCTATACACAATGATATATGCTATGAATAATTATTATAATCGTGTACCATGGTATTTATATGATGATCCAAGGTACTTCAAAGAATCCCGATGCACATGTCAGACAACTCAACGGACCGCAGACAATAACACAATCATTTACAATAATATGAGAAAAATATGATTTGAATGTTCTGATCGAAACTTAATAAAAATGCGAATGCATACAAGTCATGAGGAATAACGCCATCATCGAGGTTAAAGGCATTAATAATCTGAGATGATGATAATCAATGATTCAGAGCAGATCATTTATTCATCAGTCCAGCTAAACCAGCAGGTCTATCTCGTGAAAGCCTCGCTCACAGACATCTGTGTTTTACAGTCTCACCGTGTGTCCGTCTCGAGGATGAGGTGTGCAGGACCTGTAAGGCTGTGCGAATGAATTCCGATCAATATTCCTCTATCATTGATATCGATAAAAGTGAGGGTTATCAGGCGTTGTTATGGTCGCAGACCGATCGCGGCGCACGTCGATGACGTCACACGACGGGTTTTAGCGACATCTGGTGGGAAGGAGACACTGAACGCTGTTCTTTTCAATATCTCGCGTCACATAGAAAGTGTTTTAGTTATGAGAAAAATCACAACTATGAACAACATCAACATGTCTATTAATACCTTTGTAATAGGCCTACATTAAAGTGCTATTCTTGGATATTTTGAATCTAATTCTTCAAAAGTAAATGTTTTAAATGTATGGTTTTAAACAAATTCAGAAATGTAGCCTAAATTGTCCTCATATCAGTGTGACAATAAAGCAGTGAGCAGTGATTATATTTGTGCTGCTGCTGCCCTTAACCTCACCATTAAATAAAAAATGACAATAGCTTTTTTTTAACGGAATTCTTCAGGAATTTTTCCTTCTCTTCTCTTCTCTTCTCTTCTCTTCTCTTCTCACGAGGGCGGCCTATATTTGTTATTGTTCCTGAAAGCGTTTGGGTATTCAGCATAATAGAGAAGATGTTTCAACTATACTGTATACATTCATGTTGATGTTCAGCTCACATTCTCATGATGGACACAAATATTTATAAATGAAAAGTGTGGAGCTTCATTTAGCCTAGTTTATTAGTAACGACAACGAACCATAGATAATACAAAAAAAATTCTATATTTACAAAAACAGTATGCTATATCGTACAAAGATACAACTTTCAAATGCATTTTATGTCTGAACACATGATCTATGCAGCAGTTTCTATATGCCGATGGACGTATGCTGCAAATCAATCTGATCGAGCCTGATATAACTGATACAGTATAAGGCACTGACATTTCTCACTATTTGCCATAGAAAGTTTAGTATATACACTGTTCTGCTTGAGATTAATGAATTACATTCACAATAAATAAAATCAGACGTGCTGTTGTTCAGAAATGGCCCTGTTCAAAAGTTTAAATCTGAGACGAATCCCACGCTGATGTTGTGTTGAAAATGTATAGCCTATATTACATGTACAAATATTGATGTTAGGCATTATTCATGAAACACGAACAGAATTCATTTCTGTGTAAACTTCGTAAAATGAACTTTGCAGGTCATAGGGTTTGATTCTCAGGAAAGAAACAATGCTATATATAAAGTGTCTTCTAAATGAATAAAAAGGTAGCAATGCCAGCTTAGCTAAGAATGGCTTCGCAAGCTTTAGACAGAAAATCAAACCGCTTGAGTTTCATGAATGAGGCCCGTTGGGTATAAGCACAATAAACTTCTGTATGAAACACATATTTGTCAATAAAATAATATGACACACAACTATATGCAACTACATACTAACTACATCAGTGCTACACATTTGTACATAACAGAAGCGTGATTTGGTTCCTCAACATTCACATGTTCCAGTGCACTGATCTGAACACTGACTCCAGTAAGCAGGCTGGTCTGCTGTGTGGTGTCACGGCCGGGAGCTTCTGGAGGCTCATCACATGGTGTCTGTGTGCTTTTACATCGAGTCATTGAGCAGATGCATGTGTCCAAATGAGGAGCATCACAAGCACTTCATTTACGAGTAGCTTGATTCCTCACGTCTTTTTCTCCATCTGTAAAAAACGAAACAAAAAACAGTTTATATTATTAGCCATTGCTGTAGTGAGCTGCTTTTCAGAGCAGAGCGTGTGTTTCTGTGAATACTGACTGGAATTTGTTTCTGTTTCTCAATAAAAGCTTTTGTATGATCCATATTATTGAAAGATATACAGACTAATTCATATTTTTGCCCGTTTTAGAGCTTGAAAGTATTTGAGCCAATTTTAAGTCATTTTTATGATATAAAAAGTCAAAATTACGACAGTCATATTTATGAGATAAAAAGTCAAAATTATAATATAATACGTCAAACTATGAGAAAGGAGAAAATTATGACACAAAGTCAAAATCGTAAGGTAAAAGCAAAAATGAGCATAATGAGAGATATTATGAGATAAAGTCAAAATTCATAGTCATTTTAATTGTTTTTGAAAACATTTGATCTCATTTAAAAATAGTAATAACATATTTTCCTTGCACCTTGAATACATGGAACTAAGGGGCCAAGCCCAACCCATGAAAAACAACCCCACACCATAATCCCCCCTCCACCAAACTTTACACTTGGCACAGTGCAGTCAGGCAAGTTCTCCTGGCAACCACCAAACCCACACTTTACACCACTGCATCCCACGCTTTACACCACTGCATCCCACGCTTTACACCACTGCATCCCACGCTTTACACCACTGCATCCCACGCTTTACACCACTGCATCCCACGCTTTACACCACTGCATCCCACGCTTTACACCACTGCACCCCACGCTTTACACCACTGCATCCCACGCTTTACCCCACTGCACCCCACGCTTTACACCACTGCATCCCACGCTTTACCCCACTGCATCCCACGCTTTACACCACTGCATCCCACGCTTTACACCACTGCATCCCACGCTTTACACCACTGCATCCCACGCTTTACACCACTGCATCCCACGCTTTACACCACTGCATCCCACGCTTTACACCACTGCATCCCACGCTTTACACCACTGCATCCCACGCTTTACACCACTGCATCCCACGCTTTACACCACTGCATCCCACGCTTTACACCACAAACTGGGTCACAGATTGCAGATTCCACACAACCTAAAAAGCCTCGGTATCCATCTAAAAATCTCTATGAACGAGAGCATATTAAAACGCGGATAAATCAGCTCATCAACTTACAGTCTCCTCGGCTTTCATTGTCAATTGCGCTCGTTCCTAAATTTATGCAAACATACTACGGTATTTATTATGCTTTAGTAGAGTGAAAAAAATACATACAGCACCTTTAAAGCATTGAGAGCATCTGGTCAAATCTGTCAATCTCTTTCAGCTCAAATAGAGAGTTTGGGGTGTGGCTACTGTAGCAGGCTGAGATATAAGGGCGTGGCTACTGTAGCAGACTAGGCTGAGAGTTGTGGGTGTGGCTACTGTAGCAGGCTGAGAGTTTGGGGAGTGGCTACTGTAGCACACTGAGAGTTGTGGGTGTGGCTACTGTAGCAGGCTGAGACTTTGGGGTGTGGCTACTGTAGCAGGCTGAGAGTTTGGGGAGTGGCTACTGTAGCAGACTGAGAGTTTGGGGTGTGGCTACTGTAGCAGGCTGAGAGTTGTAGGTGTGGCTACTGTAGCAGGCTGAGAGTTTGGGGAGTGGCTACTGCAGCAGACTGAGAGTTTGGGGTGTGGCTACTGTAGCAGACTGAGAGTTATGGGTGTGGCTACTGTAGCAGACTGAGAGTTGTGGGTGTGGCTACTGTAGCAGACTGAGAGTTGTGGGTGTGGCTACTGTAGCAGACTGAGAGTTGTGGGTGTGGCTACTGTAGCAGATTGAGAGTTTGGGGTGTGGCTACTGTAGCAGGCTGAGAGTTTGGGGAGTGGCTACTGTAGCAGGCTGAGAGTTGTAGGTGTGGCTACTGTAGCAGGCTGAGAGTTTGGGGAGTGGCTACTGTAGCAGACTGAGAGTTTGGGGTGTGGCTACTGTAGCAGACTGAGAGTTGTGGGTGTGGCTACTGTAGCAGGCTGAGAGTTTGGGGTGTGGCTACTGTAGCAGGCTGAGAGTTGTGGGTGTGGCTACTGTAGCAGGCTGAGAGTTTGGGGAGTGGCTACTGTAGCAGACTGAGAGTTGTGGGTGTGGCTACTGTAGCAGGCTGAGAGTTTGGGGAGTGGCTACTGTAGCAGGCTGAGAGTTGTGGGTGTGGCTACTGTAGCAGGCTGAGATATAAGGGTGTGGCTACTGTAGCGGACTGAGATTTTGGGGAGTGGCTACTGTAGCAGGCTGAGAGTTGTGGGTGTGGCTACTGTAGCAGGCTGAGATATAAGGGTGTGGCTACTGTAGCAGGCTGAGAGTTTGGGGTGTGGCTACTGTAGCAGGCTGAGATATAAGGGTGTGGCTACTGTAGCAGGCTGAGAGTTGTGGGTGTGGCTACTGTAGCAGGCTGAGAGTTGTGGGTGTGGCTACTGTAGCAGGCTGAGAGTTGTGGGTGTGGCTACTGTAGCAGGCTGAGAGTTTGGGGAGTGGCTACTGTAGCAGACTGAGAGTTGTGGGTGTGGCTACTGTAGCAGGCTGAGATATAAGGGTGTGGCTACTGTAGCAGGCTGAGAGTTTGGGGTGTGGCTACTGTAGCAGACTGAGAGTTTGGGGTGTGGCTACTGTAGCAGGCTGAGAGTTTGGGGAGTGGCTACTGTAGCAGGCTGAGAGTTGTGGGTGTGGCTACTGTAGCAGGCTGAGAGTTTGGGGAGTGGCTACTGTAGCAGACTGAGAGTTTGGGGAGTGGCTACTGTAGCAGGCTGAGAGTTGTGGGTGTGGCTACTGTAGCAGGCTGAGAGTTTGGGGAGTGGCTACTGTAGCAGACTGAGAGTTGTGGGTGTGGCTACTGTAGCAGGCTGAGATATAAGGGTGTGGCTACTGTAGCAGACTGAGAGTTTGGGGTGTGGCTACTGTAGCAGGCTGAGAGTTGTGGGTGTGGCTACTGTAGCAGGCTGAGAGTTTGGGGAGTGGCTACTGTAGCAGGCTGAGAGTTGTGGGTGTGGCTACTGTAGCAGGCTGAGATATAAGGGTGTGGCTACTGTAGCGGACTGAGATTTTGGGGAGTGGCTACTGTAGCAGGCTGAGAGTTGTGGGTGTGGCTACTGTAGCAGGCTGAGATATAAGGGTGTGGCTACTGTAGCAGGCTGAGAGTTGTGGGTGTGGCTACTGTAGCAGGCTGAGAGTTGTGGGTGTGGCTACTGTAGCAGGCTGAGATATAAGGGTGTGGCTACTGTAGCAGGCTGAGAGTTGGGGAGTGGCTACTGTAGCAGGCTGAGAGTTGTGGGTGTGGCTACTGTAGCAGGCTGAGATATAAGGGAGTGGCTACTGTAGCAGGCTGAGAGTTGTGGGTGTGGCTACTGTAGCAGGCTGAGATATAAGGGTGTGGCTACTGTAGCAGACTGAGAGTTTGGGGAGTGGCTACTGTAGCAGACTGAGAGTTTGGGGAGTGGCTACTGTAGCAGACTGAGAGTTGTGGGTGTGGCTACTGTAGCAGGCTGAGAGTTGTAGGTGTGGCTACTGTAGCAGACTGAGAGTTTGGGGAGTGGCTACTGTAGCAGACTGAGAGTTGTGGGTGTGGCTACTGTAGCAGGCTGAGAGTTGTAGGTGTGGCTACTGTAGCAGACTGAGAGTTTGGGGTGTGGCTGAGGGTATTTAGCTGCTTTGGAACTATGACCTTTTTGTTAAATGGGAAAAGGCATTCAGCTTTGGTTACAGGGATGAAAGGCAAATTTCACTGCATTTAGACCTTCAAAGATTGAACAGGTCATGAACACATCAAAGCAAACAAAGCGCTACAATGGATACCATACAGCGTCATCATGCACCACGTCATGTCAAAAATGCATCTGGTGCAGATAGATGGGTTTATTATAAGCGAGATGCATACATTTGTTCTAGGCAGAATGTTGGCTACTCATTTACTTACTCATGAGTCATGACACACAGCAACGAAGCTAAAAGTATTCCTAAAACGTTGGACTTTTTTAATTGAAAGCAGCCTACGTCTACCTGTTGAGACATGCCTTTACAAGCACCTGTAAGAGCTGTATGTGTGATGTTGGGGAGGGATGCGAAAGGTGCATTTGCAAGGTTTTTTGAAAATTTTGTAATTCCACTAGGTGCCACTAGTGTTGCAGGGCGGTTACAGCAACTTGACATGGTCATCAGAATAAATTATAGAAACATAAACTGAAAACATGTTTATTGTAGAAAAGGTATATTCATGTCATTGTCTGTATGAAAAGCATTTGTAATGCATTTTGAGTACATTCGTAGCGTGTACCTCAGAGGAGTGTGCCATTCACATGAGGAGTGTGGAGGGTTTTGGCCACTGACGGTCCACGTCCTGCTTCAGACTGAACCTGCACCTCAACTCTGTACACACTCTCTGGCTGGAGCGCGTCTACAGTGAGCGACAGCTGATCCTGAAGAACAAAACATTCACAGAGCAATGTGCAATAAAGCGTAAGATCTATTGACAGCATTTTCCATTTCAACCTGACTATCAGCATTTAAATTGCCATTACAATAATGAGAAAGTAGTTTAACATTTTTTAAAAATCCACCAAATGGTCGATAAAGCAGTCAGAATCTATTTTGTCCTCTGCTTAGAATCATACATCTTGCTGTATTTTGTTTTTATTAGTTCTTACCAATCAGCAAAGTGACTCACCGGAGGCAGGATGTGTGTTTGGGAGATCAGTGTGCCATTAGTGCTGCTGCTGGACACTTTGACCCAGGAGAACTGGAATCCAGTGATGGGCGTCTGGCCTGCGCTCTCTGGCGACACCTGCCAGCTGAAAACTGCCTGCACAGAGCCATTCACCGGCTGGAACAAAGCTGAGAGCTTCTCAGGACGCTGCAGGGCTTTTTTAAACTGAGGATGGCGCTCTAGGAGAAGAGATTGCACTGGAATGAATGATAGAGGATATCTATTCTGTCACAACATTTGCAAAATCCTGGGTGAACCTCAGAAAGGCTGCCTCACTTACATTTCACTACAAAATCAAAGACAAAAATAAATAAATCAAAGCTATTTTGAGGATCATTTTTATGGAATATAAAGGATTATTTTAGCCTGATATTATGGTAATTGTATACTATTTTATTATATAATTTGATATGGTATCCGTTAGTGTTGCTCTAAATCTTCTTCCGCTCATGAAGTCTATGGCTGCCCATAGAACCGCTTGCAGGAAAGTTATGAAATTTGGCACACAGATGGAAGACAGTCTCAACATTTTCTAGAGCAAATTTGGAGTCTCTAACTCAAACCCTCTAGCGCCACCAACGGTCAAAATTTGCACTCATGTTTATGCTACTACCTTTTGAACCATATGGGCTAGAAACAAAAATTTCCTCTGATTCCTTGTCATCGGACGATTGGATGAATCCAGAAATCCAGAAACATTACAGTAATGAGAGTGAGACTTATTTATTTATTCATTTTGCATTGCATTAATGAAAACTAGGCTTAACAATTGTGAAAATAATGCCACAATGTAAACCAACCCTAATGGTCTTAAAAGCAGGCTTCATTTCTTTACGCAGGGTTTTTTTTTTTTCGTTTGTTTTTAGGGTGAAATGTGAGAGTGACATATTTACGTGAGATTCACCCAACTAATTTGGTGTTGTTTTTGATACAGATAACAATAAATCTCTTTGAACGCTCTTGCGCTCGATATCATCTTACCATCTCTGGCACAGGCAGTCAGTTTTTTCCGTCTGCCCATCAGCGATAAGCAAAGAGGGGTGGTAACAGAGGTCATGACCTCTGACCTCTGCTCTTGTTCAGTAATGGGCTTCACTGCCACACGGTACTTACAGGCAAAAAACAGGCCAGTAATCACAAAATGTGTTCCCTGAAGAGCAGAAAATAGCACAGTTATTACTCAGTATAACATTATATTGTCTGTGGAAATGACCTCAGAATGAAATGAAAAAGTAAATGAAAAACACATTTAAGTAACTGCATCCTGCTCCACTAAAATGAATCAGATAACTGGTTCACCCATCCGTATCATAATGATATCCCACTAAGCCACGGTCACACATTTCTATTGTGTCCAGTGCCAGTGATGACAGATCATGTGTGGAAATACAGCGCTCTTGGGCAGTCGTGCCATTATCTGTTACACTATTCGGCTGCATTAACTTCAGGGAACAAAGAAATCAGATGTACGAACAAGACGCAGTAATAATAGATTCAAGGTTCACGCCAAGGTTTGATAGTGACATCATCTTTTAGTATTAGTGTATCGGATATGTAAGAAGATATAACGGTTCTGAGGCATTAGAGGGATTGTTCACCACAAAATCAACATCTTTTATTCACCTTCAAAAACCTTTTTATCTGTGGAACATAAAAGGCACAATTTGACATTTTTAGGGTATCAAGCCACTCGCCATAAAAAACCACCATGAAGCCAACCTTTTTTCCGCTGTTGAAAGGTAAAAACATTGAAAGCCAATCAGAATCCGTCCTGCTTTAAAGAGCTGAAGCATTTAAAGAGGCAGACCAGTGCGCTGGTGTGGACGTTAATATAGTTGTTATTATTTCAGAACTTGGTCCACCACTGGATGCTCACATGTAAAGCGGTTAGCCAATCATTAACACAGGAAATTTCCACATTTTACTTGAACTTAAAAAATAAGAAGAAAATGACTTCTTGGAAAAGAAAGTGGGAGACACTCGATGAGACACACCTGAACTGTGGCTGTTTTCTCGCCTTTCGTCACGTTATTGGCGCAAACCTCAGGATACCATCTCAGAACATATGAACTGGAATCCTTCTGGCTTTCTGCAAAAGTAAACAAGACCGAATGTTGTAGATTACGTTTTTCCATTTCTGAGGTTCTGCCTCCTCCACATATTTTCAGGGATCATCTGCATTTTGCTCCCGGCTTCCTGTTTCCGTACGCAAGCAACATGACATCTTTCTCCCAACCCGCGTCAGGTCGCCATCCCCCTTCATCTGTTTTTGATTTCACACTCGTACCGGCATTATTAAATCACTCTTCATGCCTCTCTTTCCAGGAGATAACAGTAAATCAGCACCCCGTATTTATGGGCGCTCGTGGTCTGACTGGAATCTTGCCTTTGAAGGCCGTCGTCGCCAAATGTGTATTTTTGGAGCACAGTTACTAAGCAGATTGTGAATAATCTGTTGGAAAGAGTCTAGAGAGGACATCCCTGCGAGATTGTCTTTTTATGCAGGATAGATAATATTTTTCTTTGGTAACGTTCTTCCATAAATCATCAGTCATGCTGTTGCTTTGGCAGTGACTTGTTTAAGGACACACATGGATTCGATGGATTGTCAACAAACAGATACACTTTGTGTGACCGGTGTGAAGTCATGTGAGAGGGTTTTTTGTTGGGAGACAGTTTTTGCCGAGAAGTAAACTTTGAATGACCTCAGTCACATTACCTTGGTCTATAGAAAGAAGCTCACTTGCCTTGGATCCGGCTCTTCCAGAAGACCTTGACCTGCAGCTGGTGTTCGTGATAATGAGGGGCGGCCGCTTCTAGCCTCAGGACACTGGGAGAGGACTGGGATACTGGAAGCTCATTGGAGAACTCTCCTGAAAGATGGCCATTCCCATAGGAGGATGCTAGAATGAGACCGGAGATTCATTTACATCTGACAATAGTCTTTATTGTTTGAATGAACACATTACCCTGAGGGGGGGTATTGCTGCTAGGCTTCATGGATGCGCGTTCTTCAACCATACCGCCAATCCAAACTGTATGCTAATTGTCAATCGTATTTGACGATAGTGGTCCTGACAGAAATCCTTTTAACTTGCCCTATAGACTTCCTACTATAAATGTGTAAATTCAATAATTGGCTTTGGTAATCAACAGCATAACATCAAACTATGCTGAAAACAACACAGAATGATCCTTCAAATACATCTTAAAGCAAATGTTAAATGAAACAGCATTGTTGCATTTCATCCCACTTGAAAAAGATAGACTGGACAAGACTGGAACTTGAAGTGTGACTTCCAACTTGAAAACTCAAAGGCAAACATTTACAACCACAATTCGCTGAGGTGTATGATGTCATGTGAACATGGGCGTAAACATTCACTTTTAAGCCAATTCAATGTAGAAATGAATCAAATTTGATCTTCACTTCAGAGGTTGCTTTCATAGCTCAGGAGATGTAATGAAGGTCTCATAATTAAGTTTCATTCAAGTATCAACTTTGTCACAGATGTTTTTCATAAAATAAACAGACAAATGAAAACAATTGTTGCACAGAATACAGCTATAAAATCAATGTGGATGGCATTGCTCAGGTTTGATCTAGGATGACTAGGCCTATAATGAGACATTTTTGAGTTCATATTGAAATCTAAAACTTCTGATCTTGGCAAATACGAGCAGTTTGAGATGGTGAAGCATTTTCTGAAACTCTAGAGGACAATATGAGGATCTTTTTCTCAGGAGAAACATCTGAAAAGAAGTTAAGCAAAGGTCTCCATTAAATAAGAAACATCTGAGACATTAAAGAGACTGAAATTGTGTATTGTATGGGTTCAAGGGTCATCTTACAATATCAAGTAGGAATATCCCACATCTTTGGGACTTTCTAATAAAATGCATCATTTGGTTGCACTGAATAAGGAGATACGATTTCTTATAATAAAATGATAAAAATCAGGCACTGACGTTTTAAATTAGATTCGTTTCTTTTTCAATGACAATTCTTCCTTGTTCATAAACTGTGACTAATGAAATCTTGGGTTCAGCATTAGGCAGTCTGCAATACATTACTGTAAGGGAATATGGAGCTATTTTATAACTGATGTGGTGTTTCAGAGACCTCAAGAGAAATAACTGAGGGCTGATAAAACCAGAAGGGAAAATATTAAAGACATAAAATGAGTAAGAAAGTGGAAAAATGACTGGAAAGCAAAGAAAAAGATATTACATTTTTTTTTTTAGAAAAATGCATTATGCCTTTGAATATTGCAGCATGCCAGTTTGCGCACTAGTAAAACAACTAAACAGAGCCAAACTAAACCTATCGTATCTCTTCACTTTGTGTCTGTAATTAGCAGAATCACTGAAAGATTTATCCAGCTAATTAAAGCCAACAGTGGAGGTGAGGAGCTTGTGTGGGGTTAACTGCAGTCCTGCTGAGGTTTAGTGGCCCGAACCCTCTCCTGCTGGACTCAGATAAGCTCTGGATGCTGATACAGGGCTGACATGTGCTGCTCTGGGAAAGGTTAACCTCATGTACTCATCTGCCAAAGTCTAAGTCACCGTAAGAGGACAACATTTCTGACAAAACATTCTCCTCGCCAAAGAAGGTTTTCTGTGTTTTGAATGGCTCTGCTGTGCTGCAATTATCAATGGCACCACTGATTCATGGTAAAAGGAGGGGGCCAGAATCAAGCCTTTTAAATAGAGCAAATATTTTATTTCTGACACCCCTTTCATTTACACCCTTTTCAATGTCTACTTGGTAAAACTGATTGAATATCAAAATTTGGCTCTCAATGTGAAAACTGTTTATTATGAAGTTTGATAATTGAAACTTTCCAAACGTTCATATCAATCTTTCTAAGTGTGCAGCAGACGTCAGAGCAGATCTTACCGGAGGATGAGGCGGTGATGAAGGAGAGGTGAGCTCGGCTGCTCTTCAGGCGATTCTGACCCCAGTAAGAGACGGCCTGAATCTGTGCTGTGTAGTGTGTGCTGGGCTGTAGACCATGAAGCTCCATCTCCGTTACATCCTTCAGGACATAAAAACAAGACATTAGCATTGTAAAGGTTTAGCACTAAAGATGCGTTCACGTTTAGAGTTGTTGGGTGAAATCCAGGCATTTCAATAGGAATCCAAACAAGTGTGAAAGATTTCCCAACACAGATTTAGCAACAGGTTAAAGTTATTTGCAGGATTCTCCATGCTGACCAACAGAAAGCTACTTGGTTTAAAATAGGGATGCACAATATATCGGCCACCATATCGGTATCGGCCGATACATGTTCATTTTTAATGTCATTGTTATCGGCCAGATTTTCTTCTCTCATATTGAAGCCGATAAATAATGCATTATTTCCTTCAGCTGAGACACTTCAGATGCACACTGTTCGACATGATGGTTTTGAATTGCTTGAAATATGATTGCTTGTGAACTATGATCACTTCAAAAAAGGAAAATACAGTAAAGCAACATTAGCAGCACAAATCTGTCATATAGACTATAGAAAATTATAATGAGAACATCATTATAATTGTGTGCTTGGGACATGGATTTTAAATGGTCAGACTTTTGTTTTTGTAATCAGGCTCTCAAAAACTATATAAAATTGGGTTTAGATTTAATCGGCCAATATTTCGGATATCGGCTTTCAAATATAAAGATTTATCGGTTGCTGGCATCGACCATAATTTTCATATCGGTGCATCCCTAGTTTAAAAGTGACTTTTGTGTAAACTGTGCTTTATATATCGCTATACTATACACATTAGACAATGGACCTTTTCTTGCACATGAAATTTCGCAAGAAAAGGAGGACGCCATCTCACACAAAAAATTGTATTCGGTGCTCGGATGAACGGTGGCCTCACTAGAGAATTTTCCATACAGCCAAACTGTTCACTACTACAGATTGGCTCTACCCGTTATATAAGCCTGACGACTCTAACATAAGAGGAGGCCTATGGGAAGGGTATGCATAGCCTACCTATATACGGGAACTTCCGGGCCCTCATTTCACCATCCTATGAAAACCATATTTAACTCCCCCTTAATACGTCCTAACAGGGAACCGTGGCCTATTATTCAACCTTACTAAACACTCACCTAAAGGGAGAAGACCTACAGAGCTCAACCTGCTGCCCGTAGAGTGAAGGCCTAAACGACATTCACAAAATGGAGGCCTATCACCATAAGAGCACGAAAGAGCGAACTTACTACCAAACCCGACGCCAGACCAAAAGAAGGGTTCCAAATCGACGGAATAACTCATAATAGGTCCAGCTGATGCAAGAAGCGCTTGGGGTGAGAGATTTAAATGCTTCAAATCTGTCAGCCGATCAGCCTGGCATGCTTGACAATGGCAACACCGCCATTGTGTGCAAGGCATCACCAGCCAGACCCACCACCGCGTATGCCCTGCCATTTAAGCGTGCTGTCATATTTAAGTGGCCTAAGAGGCAGGGTCGGAGCACTTAGTGTCGATGCCTCTCCAGCCGTGAGATAGTTCGCGGATATCTCGTCAATTGCGGCATCGACACATACCCGTGTTCGCGCATCCCCTCAACATCAGCGTAGTTCGCTGATGGCGATGAATGCGCGCTGAATACGGGTTCTTCCATGCCTTTCCGATCTCATTGTGTAGATCCGGCAGGAATGGAAGACTCACGAGAGCTGGAGCTTTATGGCTGAAAAGAAACCATTTGTCAAGTCTGTCACGAGCGTTCTCTTCCCTCACGCGCTCCAACGACAGCAGAATCCTCGCTGAAGCGCGTTCCATAACTCTCAGCTTAACATTCGCGCTGCAGGGTTGTATATCCTCTTCACCCTCAGCATCCATCTCCTGCTCTCTTGGGCTGGTTGTTCTATACACAGCAGAGCACTCGCTGCTGGATCAGAGGATGTTAGTGACAACATATCCTCATCCTGCAGCTCACTCTCGCGAGTCTCTGAAGGGGCGTGAGAGATGAACAACTCTCTCAACCTCCTCAGCAAACTCCCTCTGAAAAACCCCACGATTCCAGTCTCTGCTCTGCCTCAGCACGAGCGGGACCTGAACCGCCTGGTACAGATGTCTATCCATCTTCCCTCGAGAAGAGAGCGGACGAGAGTGGAGTTTTCTCAAGGGTGGCACACAGGGGCACAAGTGGCACAAGCAAATCCCTCAGGAACTGATCGTGCATACTCTGAGCCCAAACAATAAACACACAAGTTGTGTGTCAAGTATCAATATCTTAGACACGGATGCACACACTTCCTGAAGCGTTTTTCACAAGCCATGATTACCTTTTTGAAGTTTCCAGGTTGAAGCGTACAAACAAAACAGTCCTTGAAGACAAAAACGCTGTTGACATGTTCTCCAGGCTCCCCTTTTATACTTCCGGGTCGCACTAGTGATGATGTGCTGTGATTAGATAAGCGTTTCGGACACCGGTTCACGCGGAGGCGTCCCCCATAGCGTTCTGACACAGTGTCTCGGTCCCCGATCTCAGGGAACATAGGTTACAGTCGTAACCTGAGACGTTTTGCAGTAGGCACCAGACAGGCACTTGTTTAAATCTGCAAAATAAATTCGCCTACATCTTTTTAATGACATATATACCTCTCTAATGATAGTTTGTCCAGATTAAATAAGAATTGTAATTGTAATGGTAATAGCGTGAAATGTATGCATGTAGACCCTTTACCAGTGCTCTTCAACTCCAGTCCTGGAGGGTCAGTGTCCTGCAGACTTCAGTACCAATCCCTGTTGCCTGGCTAGAAAAAACCTGAGTTCATTTTGTTCAAATTATATTATTTGGGTCCGAGCCGTGATGCGTTTGCGTCATCAAAGCAGCAGCTGTTTAACCCAGTTGCCTGGATATTTAGCCTATTTTGCTGCCCAGAACGCAGAAGGCGGCAAATTAAATTCTGTTGCTCATCTCACTTTTATATTTTGGTTTTTGAACCTTTGATTTTGTTTTCTAAGCGTCAGCACATAACAAGGCTTTCGTCTATCTGCCACCAATTTACTGCAAATGTTCAAATCCATTTCTGCTGAAGGCGACATTCTCTCTGCTTGCAGTTTGTCAGTCACGCTTGTCAGGAAAGTGAGTGAGAACAAACACACATTGTTATCGTATCATGCGTCATCAATAGCAGTTCACTTCCACAATTTAGTATGATTGCATTCATATCAGCAGTGAACCGAGTTGACATGAACTGTACCCCAGACCACCCTTTTTAGGTGGACCCGGGTATGGTTAGCGGGTGCTCACCCGAGTTTGGAAAACAGCATTCATGTCATCCAAACGACCCCAACTCTAACATCAATCAATCTGAGTGCCCACCAAAAGTGCTAGTGTGAAAGTACCCTATTCAAAAGCCCTGTCCAATACCCATCAAGTGACTAAAAGATGTGTTTTCTTTAATATCAGAACCTCTTCTCAAAAGTATTAACTCATCGCTATCTTTAGGTCATGTCCCAAAAACTTTGAAGCTGGTAGTTTTCAAACCTCTTAATCAAGAAACTATAGCTTAATCCAGGATAAATTAGTTACAGACTTATCTCAAATCTCCAACGCATGTCAAACATTCCAGAATAAGAAATAAGGGTGCTCCCAACTATTATTATTATTTTATTTTTTTAAATCTCAGGAGTAGGCCCAACACAGTACAAAGACTGCACCTATTACAGTTACAAATTAAATGCTTTTATCATCTGCCCGCACATGCATCTCAATTCTAGTTCTACTGGATCTTAGTGCTACCTTTGACACCACAGATCATGACATTTTTTTTTTAATAGGATTTAGAATTTGGTTTGCATTAGCACACTGGAATTGGCATGATTTAAGTCCGGTTTATTTGACTGTTACTACTTTGTTTATTTTAATGAAGAAATGTCAAGTCAAAAACAAGTAAAATATGGAGTGCCACAGGGCTCAGTGTTAGGTCCTCTGCTTTTCTCCTTGTATATGCTTCCTTTTGGAGACATTATCAGTAAACATGGAATTAGTTTTCATTGTTATGTCAGTGATACTCAGCTCATGTGAAAAAGGTTTGTATTTCGTTGTGTTCCAAAGTTTGAATTAGTGAACTCTGACATGCAAATTCATATCACATGAAGACATGTCAGGAGCAGAATATTGATACGTCACAGCGTGACATCTTAGCTGAATTAAAAGAACACAAACCTACATAAAAGTGCAGTAGCACTCTATTGTTTAGGCACATTCCCAGAGCAGCAGAAAAGTTGTAGAACAGTATTCTTCCACCATATAAATATTAAGTTATGGCATATGCTTTTGAATTCTAAAGCTGAAAAGCTATTTCATGCATTCATGACCTCAAGACTAGATTACTGTAAAGCGCTCTGGGTGGGTTTCCCGCAGGGTTATTAAATACACTTCAGGTAGTTGTGCTTGCAGCAGCTAGAGTGCTTACTAGAACAAAAAAATATCAATCAATTTTATTGTCACTATATTCATGTACGTTTCAATATTCTTCTAGTTACTTATAAGGTTTTGAATGGTCCGGCTTCTTAGTACCTAAGTGAGCTCAAATCACACTATAGTCCATCATGTTCATTCTGGTCATTTAATAACACCAAGAATATCAAAATTCTCTGCAGGAAGTGGATCTATTTCATTTTTGGCTCTGAATCTCTGCAATAGCCTTCCCAGCATTGTTCAGGACTCAGACACACTCTGTCAGTTTCAGTCTAGACTACAGACCCATCTCTTTACCCAAGTGTACACCAACTCATCACCTAAACACATGATTATGCTGCATTAGTTAGGTCAACCAGAATCGAAAACACTTCTTATATAATATAAATCATGATTATTATGTGAAGGGCCTCTGTGCTGATATGAGTCATTAATTTAAGGTTAACTGCTGTTAACTACAAACCGCACAACAGCCTGCATCAAATACAAGTCTCTGACAGTGACGTTCCTCCCACCCTCTGCCATCAGTGAGTAGTGACTGGTGGTCCCATTACTATGAGGTACAAAGTTGCTTACTCGAACCATCATACTGTACGTTCTTCTGTGGTGGAACACGTTTCCAGCCTCCATCCACCCTGCTCACCCGGGACCATCACAGCAAGACCTCTATGTTTATTTGAAAACATGTGTGGCCCAGCTGGCCTCCCCAGAGCAGGATTCATGTTTAAGAACTGGTCACCATACCTCAGTTTCATTTGGGGGTTTTTGACTGACATCTCCATCACAGAGAACATGTACAATCATGAGAGATATTTTTTGCTATAAAGAGCAGCCTTGCTAAGCCATTAAAAACGTACAATGATTTTGTGCAGGAAGTCACATTGAATAAGTCATCATGCTATCTTCATCTATAACTGTAATCTGTCAAATAAAGAGTACAAATGGAGTAGTTTCTGTGCATATGAGAGACAAATAGTGCCATTAAATTAGCCATACTTTTGTCATTCTTAAATTCTACAATAACAGATATATAGGGCCACTGTGCATTTAATTTCAACTAAGTTGTGTTTTTTGGACTTAACAGATTCTTAATTCCAGGCCGTTTGAAAATGATCTGACATTTGCTATTACTCTCAATAACTCTTAAACGCTTGCAGAGATCCATTCTGAGAACAAAAATCTGTCAGCTGAAATAGGTCTTTATAGGCTACTGTTCAATAAAAGAGATTGCTTTCTCAGGCATAGAGGTTATTGCATTGTAAAAACAAATTACCTAATCAAAACCATTTGAGAGCTGTGGCTTTCAGGAGAGCGCTTGGACTACAATAAAATATGCTGATCACTAGGCCAGCTGCGTCTTTGTTTTGCGGTCGTTGTGGGGAACCGACTTAACTGGCTCTAGCTCTTTACTACATCACAGGTGGGGCACACGAGTCCAACACCTGCGAGGCTGACCGGTGAAAACATACGCTTAAATCCTTAAACTCGGTTGCAGATTTAGCACTTCCTGGGTCTGACATTCCAAGACTGAAACCAAGAAAAACAACTTGGGGAAATCTCTCCCCTCTCTGAGGGTTCAGGTTCAACTTTATGAGGGAAAGGTAAGAATTGTGCTCTAACCTCGACAGCCTCAACAAGATTTTGGCCTCTATCCGCAGCCTCGGTCTGGCTTAATTTTCTTATTCATTCTTCTGAAATGATCTTTCCACATACATAAACACTGAACGCAACCCCCTACAGGTTCACAATTTAGCAGAGATATAAAAGTATGCACAGTATTTGAGTGAATATGCCAGCAGAGGGGTGAGACAAAGGGCTGAGCTCAGGAGGGCTTACCCCATCTGTGACCCGTCCGGCCCGGCTCTGGCTGTTTGGCGGTGTTCCTCGAGGGATCCAGGTCACCTTGTAATGGTGGACCCCCAGGTCACTCTCGCTGGGGGCCTCCCACAGGACCAGGACGCTCACCGTGCCGTCAGGGCGAAGCGTCTGGTTCCCGGCTCTGGCGTTCTGTGGGGTCTCTGGGGGAAACGGATCTGAAACAGAGATGGGGAGGTGCTTCTGTCAGACCACTGCTTCTCATCACACTCTTGCCAGTGTGTTTGTGTTCAGCCAAAATGACCGGGAGAGAACCACATTGAACCCCAAGAAACAGCAGAACTTGCGCACAAGACAGGAGAATAACTTCAGCAGGACAAACAATTGATGGGCAACTTTATTGCTCGTGTGACATTTCCATGGATGGGATTTTTCCATGTTTACATGGATTTTTTTACACACTAACAGCTTATGATCCAGTACATGCAGCTCCACACACACACACACACTTGTTAAGAGAGCTGGCATTCTTTTTTTGGGATAATGTTTTTAAATAGATTTTTCATGGATAGGGTCACGTGCAAAGGTTTCTTCACAGTAAACCCAGGTCCAGGCCACTGATCCTTGTAATAAAATTGCAATAAAAACAAATTACCTAAAAAAAAAATATATAAAAAATTAGATACATAAACAAAACACAGATACAGACAGCAATATGAGAAACTTAGGATAATTATAATAACACACAGATCAGAGGTTTTACAAGTCCAAATTGTACCCCAAATTAAATTCTTGTATCTTGAAGCTTTCCAGTCAGTTCATCTGCAGAGAGTTGGCTTTCTTGAAATGAGAAAAGATCAAACAATTGTTGTCTAGTGTTTCTTGGCTCCATGTGGAGTGTTTTCATAAGCCACCATAGTGTTCAGCTGGGATAAAGGAGTGTGTGTGTGTGTGTGTGTTCTTGTTTGACCTACATTGTGAGATCCAAATATCAACACAAAGATAGTAAAACCTGCCTTTTTTTAAATGGCCCCACTAGGAAAACTGCTTACAAAACATACCAATGTTTTTTTTTTTGAAAATGTAAAAAGGCAGAAAGTGTTCTGTAAGGGTTGTGTTTAGAGGTAGGGTTATGGGATAGAGAGTATATCCTTAGCGCAGTAAAAAACAACATTACGCCTATGAACCTCGGTCCTTATAGAGGTGAGATGGTATGTGTGTGTTGATGTGGCAACGAGAGGGGTTCCAGACATGAGTGTGTGTAAGTGTGCTGATGACAGATGTCCACTGCCACTGCTGGGAGACACACACATGACCGCCGCCAGTGATGGAGAATAATCCAGACAGAGCAAGAGTGTAGACATAACATTCAGTCTGCGCCTCGTTTACTGTAAGCACACCCACCAGAACCTTAAACACAGTTATGACTATAGACGCAGAAACATTCACGCCTGATCGTGTAAGCTTGTTAAGAGCAGTATAATCATTTAAGATACAAGACACAATTATAAGATAAATGCTATATTTTTACATTTATGAACAGTATACATACGTAATTACGTAAATATACATTTATGTATATTTTTACATTTCTACCGCATGCCTGTACAAAACCCCATATGCCTCGGCCTCGCTACAATCTCTTGTGAATAAGAAGTACTCTTTAGCATACTTCTAATTATATAATTACACATTTGTAATGATGAAGTTGCAATTTAGTACAACTAAAATATATAAACTCCAAAAGCAGTATCGAAAAACACACTACAGTTAAAATGTATAGTTTAAAGTACTTGACAAGTGCATTAGTATGGTAGTCAAAACATCAAAATAAGTGTGTTTAGTGACTGTGACATACATAATTCACCTTTGTGTTAAATGTAGTTCTATACATTGTTGGTGATAAATGCAGTACTTTGTTCTTAGCGTTTTTCCTCATAACTGTTCAGGGATCGTGGTCCCTTTAAATGTTCTGTGTGGGTGATGACGTAGGACGCTTGTCAGCGCCATTTGTTTTCTGGTAGTTTTTTCATACTAAATAAACGACACACGTATTTGTGTGCTCAAAGTGAGAAGTTGTCTCTTGCAAGTTACAGCAATTTCCACATGTGCTTCTTTAAAGCGTGACAAAAGATTATTAACAATGATTATTTAAAATGTATTTTAAAGTAAAACATTCAGTTTGGCATTATTTCAAAGTGCACTTGTTAAAAAGTGTACTTAAGTGTTTAAAGAAACAGTCGTGGAAGTGTCTCTCTTTAAGTATGTTTAAGAGGCCTTTTGTTTCATTAAAGGGATAGTTCACACAAATATGAAAATTCTGTCATTAAATACTCACCGTCATGTCGTTCCAAACCCGTATGAGTCTCGTTCATCTTCAGGAACACAAATGAAGATATTTTTAATGAAATCTGAGAGCTTTCTGTCCCTCCATTGACAGTCTACGCAACCACCACTTTCAAGCCCCAGAAAGGCAGTAAAGACATCATTAAAGTAATCCATGTGTTAGTCTAACTTCAATCTTATGAAGAGACGAGAGAGCTTTGTGCAAAAAAACTAAACATAATTTACCACTTTATTTACAAAACAATAATCTCCAAAGCGCGTTCACGAGAGCATCACGACGCATGCGTGTACTGTTGACTCGAGAGCAGGCGTTGTTGTGTGAACACATGTTAAAGATGAATATTTTGTAAAAACAATGGTAAAATATACACTTTTAAGATTTGAAGTACACTACAAGTGCACAATTGTTCTTACTTACATTTTATCATTGGCCAAAAACCATATATCCAGTCATTTGAGGTATTATTCATGATCGTAGCATGCGGGATTAGTCACTAACCTTATAGGCACGAGCAATATTAATAGTGATGCTTGACTTATCGAACAAAAATAATGCTTTCCATTCGGTTTTAAAGACACACAGCACACACACTCTGTTTCCCATTAAAGTGAAAGGCCAGCTGCTTTACCTCGGAGGCCAATCAGTGTGCTTTCATTTGCATTAACCATGACAGAGGAAAGCTGCTTTGATATGTCGGTGTAGCGCACATGCTAATGTCGTGCCCGCGGGGCGCTTCAGACACACCGGGTTTGGGCTGCGGATCCCATTGATGTCGGTTTCATTTCAGACTGGGGGGCAGCAACACTTTGTATTTGTTCTCACAGAGTCATTAAGTCACGCAGGATCCTTCATCTGCAGGTTTCCCTCCAGCAACGGCAGCCACGCGCTCGACCTCTGACCTCAAGCATTCTCAATTCGACCCCTCGGACTTCACATCCTCCAGGCTTAAAGTAGGACGGACCAAATCCATGTGGTAGAAAGTTCTTTCCAAGTATGTTCTGAGCAAATTTCGTGTTTATGTGTCAATGGGTTGTGGAACGGGCATTGAGAAACAGCTTGGGTGACACTCCCAGGGCATCAGTGGAAGATGTCACATTTCTCACACTGCTTTTATTCTTGCTCAGTTTAGCACACTGCCAAAGCCAAGAGTTTGTAATCTTTCAAAATAGCAGAAGGTTTGATTCCAGTCGTTGTTGGCAGCGGCTCGAGTGTTGCCTCAGTCTGTGTGTAATTATATCTTGGCCGTGGTGTTGCGCTCGAAACATGCCAACGCAAGCACCCGTGAGGTCTCCAATGATATGGCCCGTATCATTCAGATCAGAGAGTATTACAGATATGAAATTAAACAAACTGGTACCAAAAAAACGTTTCTGTCCAGAACCGAAAGCCCAGGTTTGAATCCGTTGCCGAGTTTGATTTCAGCTTGTCCAGAAGGATGTTTTTAGCATCCATGGAAAAGCTTATTTCATACTATTAGAAACATGTTTTGCATCTGCCACGCTGAGCGCTGGCCAGACCCCGGCGCAGGAGGTGTTGTATCTGAGCGTGGGTCGCGTGTGTCTGCAAGCCCTCACTGGAGTGGTTTTCCAGAGGTGATGAGGACTGCTGCGGTCTCGGGTTCGTCCTTCGGGGATTTGCACATTCTCTGCACTGTGTCACAGACACAAAGCCTTTAGCGGAGGGAAAACTCAATTCTGAATGGCTACCCTAGTGACTAAATACTATATTTAAGCACAATGTATTCGTATGTACTTTAATATAACTAAATGTTTTTGTGGCACACTATAAATTGGTATACTTAAAGTCTGTTAAAGTGGAACAACTAATTTTGTACTAAATGCATTTTAGTTGTCCAATACTTGTTTGTGCTAAAGTGAAATTCACTCAGCATAAACTTCAGATGTATTTTGGTGACATTACAATTGCAATTCAATTACACTGTAAGAGTGTAAACATACATTGATGTTATACTAATAAAAAAACTTTTAATGATTTTAAAACACATTGCAATGGCATTCCAAGTAAACTTCATTATAGTCATCATTAGGCATCATTTTAGTGTGCTTCAAATAGGCTACAATAAAGTAACCTTTATAAATAATGGCACTGCTTAAGAATTTGTCTTGAACAGACACCCCCAGTACACCACTTACTTACTTATCCAGAGAACACCAGTGCGACTATGGGAACAGATATTTGTACACTGAATGTAGGAACCACTACGGACTGGAATCGAACACGGGTCGCTGCCAACCAGACATGCATCACACAAAACTGGGGTTACTTTGTGTTCCTTCTTTACTGATACAAGTACTACTTTAAGCAAACAGATTGTTCCACCAATGACAGCACAAATCATATGGATTTAAAGACTGCGAATCGCCAAGAAAAGTCTCAATAAAGACGCAGTAAGCGGTGCGTGAAAATAAACGCGAAACTGTATAGAACATGAGAGTGTGTTAAACTTCAAGCTGATTAAGAAATAAAGCCACAGACACAACATCAAATATCATCTGCAGAATGAGTTTCCCTTTTACCTGACATGAGCTTTCATTAACGCTGCTGGAAGCAATTGCATTAACCGGCGTAACATTAGTTTTATTCTTGTGCCGCACTAAAGCACAGACAGTTACGTTAATTTGAATAATTAGTTTAATAATTCATGATATTTTGACAGCCCAAAGGGCACATTTCAAAGTGCAACGGGCCTTTAAAGTAACATTAATGGGAAAAGTGTATTACATCATTGGTGTGTATTAGGAATACACTAAAGTAATAAACTTCACGTATGTGAATTTCTTTCACCATTTCAAACGGACTATATATATTTTTTTCTTTATTTGTCATAATTACATATCTTTACTTTTGAAACTACTTTCTATATGTATGTAAGGCTGCTTTGCAACCATGCAAAAATGTGAAAAGTGCTATAGAAATAAATCTGAATTGAATTAAACAATACCTGATATTCAAAGTGTGAGTAAATTATTGAAAAAGTAAAGGTCATCATTTTAAAACTTACTTCATGATTGTGAATGATTAATATTTTGCAACTAAAAAGACATTTTCCTGTAAACTTTTATCTATACTATTTTTATACTCAACAATTAGAACTCAAATACAGTTCATTGTATTGTACATTGAATCATAACAGGTCAACAGAGGATTCAACAAATTATTCGACATGGGCTCACCGTAGGGAGCCGTACCGTGGAAGAATACGCATATGGGATCACCGTAGGGATCCGTACCGTGGAAGAATACGCATATGGGATCACCGTAGGGATCGCAACATATGGACCCAGCCTAACACAGGTTCCACACTGCTTACGAGTGGTAGGCCTAACACCGGGCGTTCCGCCACGTCCGATGTCGGAGGGGTGCGGAGGAACTCAACAGGGTTCGGTTAAAGGGGAACTCTACTGGAGCAAAATGGCGCACGTATCCAGTCCGTAGGAGGGGAGTGACACAGCAAGCCGACACTTCGATCCGGGCTCACGGTGAAACTGGCTTCATGTGAAGGGAGCCCACGGGAAGCAGCGGTTCGACTAAGGTGTCGCCCAACCCCCAACTCTAGAATATCTGTTAGCGATCATTTAGGAGGAGCTCACCACATAAGTGGACGTGTGCATCTCGGGAATTTCACCAAGATGAAGGCAGCCACATTCAGTGGGCCAACCTCGCTTGGAAACAGCCTTCCCTCTCTGCTGACTTCCTTAACAGATAAGAGCTGGTCTGAGGTCCTATGGCTTGCGTTCCGTACACGTATAACCGCAATGAAGCGGACGGACAGAGAAAGCCAGGGCTGGGTCTGCCTCCTCCAGGCAGCGCTTGTAGGCTCACCACCTGGTCCCAGTTTAAGGGAGAGGTAGGAACCTTGGGCACATATCCAGGCCGGGGTCTCAGCTCGTGAGAATTAGCCAGCCCAAATTCCAGGCACAAGTCGTTGACCGAAAGCGAGCAAGTCCCTACCCTCTAGTAGAGACCATGCGAGCAGGAGAACTGTAAAAAGCAGAATTTTTAACTCACTGCCTGCAGTGGCTCAGGGGCGGTCTCTGCAGTGCAATGGCACCAGAGATAGGCCCAAGAGGATAAAGAGGAGCACAAGGCTTTTTTGTATCTTTGTTCCCTCAGGAACCTGACGATCAGGACGTGCTTCCCATGCTTCTGCATCATGATGTGCATCAAGTAATAACAGAGACACATCAGGGTGGAGGAAAACAGCCTACTCCAACCCATCTTGCAGGAAAGAGAGCACAGAAATGACCAAACGCTCTCAGGATCTTCTCAATGGAGAGAAGACTCACTCAACGAATAGGTTCCACTACTATTTGGGCGTAACCACAACTTCCTCTTTTCAGGGAGTGCTCACATATTCCTGCGGTAGCCACCTGAACCTCCGCGTCCAGATAGGACGGCCTGGAATCTCATCAGGGGTTGAACGCAGTGCCATCATGCTCCGTCCCTGAAATGTACTCAGGGGAAGTCAGGAAGGCTGTCGAGGGGAACTAGGTCTGGTTGGTATCAAATGGTAAATGGCCTGCATTTATATAGCGCTTTCACAGACCCAATGGCCACCAAAGAACTTTACATTTGCCTCACATTCACCCACTCACTCATACACTGACGGCGGTGTCAGCCATGCAAGGCACCATCCAGCTCGTCGGGAGCAGCTGGGGTTAGGTGTCTTGCTCATGGACACCTCGACACTTGGCCAGCGCCAGGGGATGGAGTCTCCACTCTCCCTGGCTATAGCTGTCGTGAGCATAGCTGTCAACATTTGGTTTTCAAAATCCGGGAGATTTATGCGGGGACCGTTCAGTGCTGGGGGATGGGGCTTCAACTTTTGGGACGGTGCTCGCTTTCGGGTTGAGCTTTCCGCGACTGCGCAACTGGGGTATAGGTTGCCAGGTTGAGATGACAAACGGGTTGAAATTGTATATGATGTGTGGATTGTGTGAATATAATGCATTTAATACAAGATCTGGCAACTGGTCAACATTAGACAAACATATTGGTCCGATTATTCATTAAGGAGTTTGGGCCATGCAAATTACGGGCGTTTCCGGGGAGAAATAACAACCGGGAGATAGGGCTAAAAAACGGGAGAGACCCGGGAAAAACGGGAGTGTTGACAGGTATGGTCGTGAGGCTAGTTGGCGGCACGAATGAGCAGACCGGAAGACATAGTGGGAGAAGCGACCTCAGAAGCTTCTGACTCCAAGGAGAAGGTGACGGGTGAGTTGTGACATGCGAGGGAAGCTTAGCGCAACGGTCGCGATGTTGTCTTTTCAGACCAGATTTACAACTATGTCTGACGTTCTCGACTGAAAGGGAACTACATTTACAGTGTATTTTCAGTTAGTACATAGACATGTCAATGTATTTTTAGTATGGATTCGGTGCATCCCTAGAAGAAACTAAGAGATACATTCATATGCAGATGCTGGACGGAGCCTTACACAGGTCCTGATGGGTTTATACATGCATCAAAACGCTTGCCACATCAGATTGCTGCTCTGAGATAATATTGATCATATCTTCAATCTTGATCCAAGATGGATTTTCCAACCCAAATCCAAAGTCAGTGTCCAAACCCAAACCTGGAAACTGTCCACCAGCCCCTAAGCCATATTTGACCAAACTATTACATCTGTCACATGTTTTATTCTGTACAAAATAAATATATCTTACAATTACTTTAGAAAATATTTACTTTGAGGAGTAATAGATCCCAGCAGCGAAACATATGGGAGGGATGATAATAGTGCCATACAGTTCAGATTAAAGGAATCAAATCAAAACCAAACAAGCCTCATATTATACGTCCACATAGTCCTCTTTGAGTCCTTAAAGTCCCCCTGTAGTCAATAATTTATTCCTTAAAACTCATCTTTGATCACCCATATTAAAAACATTTTTTTCCTTGAAAAAAAATACTTCATGCCTTGAAGTAGCTTGAATGTAACTCGACACCCTTGCCTCATTTAGTATACGCGGTTGTATGAATATGCAAATTAGCCCCGCCTCCACTCACTCCCTCAGCTCAGAGATCCACTGGTTGACGATCACACGTTGATCTGATTGGTTACAAGGTCGTTTGTGAAGACAGAAACACCAGCGATTTCAAACCGTGTTTTTGAGACTGTCTTTGGTTCACTGCAGTTTTAAGGAGGAAATACTCAGCAATGCTGTCGACTTATGAATCTACACATGGTGTGTCTTAAAGCATATTAAAAACACCACATAGACACATAAGCAACATTAAAAGCTGGATTCACACCACAGGGGGACTTTAAATAAAGTTATGCTTTCTCAGTACTCAAATTTCTCATTAATTTAAATGTTTTAGAAGTATTTTTCATTGTTAGTTCATGTTAATGTATATCATTAACTAATTTAAACAAATGGAATCTTATTGTAAATTGCGCTGTGTGAATTAATTAGCCGTTTCATTATGATCAAGTTTGTAATATGTCCCTTTCAATAATTTATGGCTGCTATTAAAGGAAAAACTCAATGTAGTAACGCGGAAGCTCAACGTCGGCCTCACTCCTGATGCAAGTTGTGTGAAGCTTGAAAGATATTACAAGTGGATGTTTGTGTAGAATATCGACCTTTGAAACGGTGCATGTCTAACAGGAAGTCTATTGGAATGACTCCTTATTGCTTCCATCATCCAAAACAAAGAAAGAGTTTTTTCCATCAGAAAACAACGTTTAGCTGATAGAGGTTTTTACCTCGCACAGAGAAGAAGTGCTTGCTGGGAGTGGTGAAGCCTCTTGTGCCCTGGCTGTTGACCGCGCTGACTCGAAACTGGTACCACCTGTGGGGCCGGATGTCCTTCAACACGGAGCGGGCCTCCATGGTCTGAAAGAGGGGTCAGAGAGACTTTAATTAAGACGAATCCGCTCCTGAAGAGCTCCATCACTGCGGTGCGCTGATAAGAGTGGCAGTAATGACAGCTCGATCCAGCGCAGGGAGATCTCTCTATAGAGCCTGTTGAAAAGCACAGCGCAAACGTCCCTATCCATTACATCACAGGTCCCAGCGGGAGCTCAGGACGTGCACAATGAGCAGCCTGTTTCTCTCAATGTGTCTTAATCTCCGAGAAGACCAGGCATCGTCAGAACTGCTTTAGCGCTTATGAAGAAGAAACTCATTTAAGTGTGATTTTACACACACACACACACACACACACCAAGTTATTTTCAATTTAATGTCAATGTACAGCATCTGACTTTCCCTCAGTTTAAAAATGAAAAATTTGACCTTTATGAAAAAGAAGAACACTTTAGCATACTTTAAATCAAAAGAGAAATCTTTTTTTCCCCAAATTTGCCTTTGTCTTTTGACATATAAGAGGTCCTTGAACCATTAGAACATCCTGCACATTTCAGAGCTTAAAATTTCCTCATTATAAACAAAACAGTTATTTAATTACACTACAAAAACAGTATATAGTTTATGTTTTTTTGTCAAATTTAATTAGCTGAACTTTAGATTGCTTTTTTAACTCCCTTAAGAAGGACTTATGCACATCTTTATTTGTCATTTTATAACTCATCTTGTCTGACAAGCAATTATGTAAAACTAAAACATACTTTAATGTCATTGAAACTTGTATATGTATTTACATATATTTGTAATTACACATTTGTAATCATAATAGGAGTGCACCGTCTCTGTACATCTAACGACTTTGCTAGATCTTGGTTATAGTAGTGTGAGAGAGGTACAGATGGATTGCATCTATGGCTTCAGTCAACCACTGTGTCGAACTCTACAACAGTATATTATAAACACTCACTAAAGGCTTTAAACATCACAGACCCATTGCTAATGAACCATATGATCATATAAAATAGTTCTACCTCAGTATACACAAAACAGTGAGTATGAATGTTATGGCCATTCACTTTATTACACATCTGTTAAACCTAACACAAAGGAGGTTTTCTCTAAGAAGAGATGTTATAGGAGGTTTGAAGAATTATGTGTAACAGTGGGTTTAAGATGTCCTCTACAAACCCCAAACCCACATGTCTTTACTCTGAATAAACTCGACGCTTAATCTTAATCACAGCCTTGTGTCTGTGAACATTTACCATGAGAACGGTCTGCCAGGCCGACGCTTCGTCCTCGCTGGGGTGAATGCCATGATTCCACCTCCTCTGAAGAACATGAAGGACCGGCTCTACGGAGACGTTAAACTTGGACATCCACGTCACCTTCAGATGGCCCTGCTGGTCCTCTGAAAAGGAAATGTCTCTCCTTGGCTTCAAAGGGACTCCTACGCAAAAATAAGAAAGTAAATGTGTTTGTTTTTTCTGAATCAAGTGAAGACTGTTTGGCCAATAAGGGTGACAGTAAATCAGCGAATCGGGTCAAAATTACAACGGTACAACATGCAACAGTCGACACAGCTGTGAACTGAATTTGGGTCAAAGAAAAATAAGGATGTCTACGATGAAGGAAATCATTTAAAAATCTAGTTTAAATGCATGTGCCAGACCTTTGTAATCTAGTAGTAATTTTCTATTCATGGTACTTTTATACATTTGAACTGTATTAAAATATTTTCAAACAAAAATGCTCAGATATAAGTGAATTAATTTTTAGCCTTTTCCAACCAAAAATGAAAATTCTGTCATCATTTACTCACCCGTTCCAAACCTGTATGACTTTCTTTCTTCTGAGGAACATAAAAGAAGATTATTTTGAACAATGATTTTCCCCAAACAATGGAAGTCAATGGGAACCGAAACTGTCACCAACATTCTAGGTGTTCCACGCGAGAAACAAAGTCATACATGTTTGGAGGGTGAGTAAATATGACAGAGGATAAATTATTGGATGGATTATCCCTTTAATGAGGGCCTAGTCTTTATTCTAGATCAAATTCATTGACAATTTGTTGCCAATTTTTTTTGAATCCACAATTTTGACCTGAAAGAGTCACGTAATGTTACTGTGAGTAGCCCATTCCCATCCCAGCCTGCAGTGTGTTGTACCTCTGTAGAGGTTGGCGGGGGACTGGCAGGTGTGTCCGCACCCGTTGGAGCAGCACTTCTTGAAGCCGGAGCACTCTCGGTCGACCGCACAGCCCTCCACACAGGCAGCAGCGAAGCCCGACGCTCGCTGGGCCGGAGGACAGTCGCCCTGCTTCTGGACCCGCAGCGAGCGCACAAACTCAGCGCTGGTCACACACTCGTGATGCTTCTGGACAGCGGTACAGAGACAAGGATCAAAGGCTAGATTTTACAAGCAAATATTACAGTATACATTACATTTGGATTAAATTGGATACTTGGAGAGATCATTTGGAAATATTAAATATCACCCTCTGAACTAAGAATTTTATTTCCCTTTTAAACAATTTTACAATATATAAACCTTCGGACAGGATTAGTTTAACATGGAGAGGTGGGGTAAAGTAATTGGTAACACTTTACAATAACAGGGCATGAATAATCATGTACTAATACCTGAATTAATAGTTACTTCAACATGAACTCATGATTAGTAAAGATATGAACTAATCATGAACCAATGAAGAGCGATCCTTAACTACGACAGGAGTCATCATGATTCATGCATGAAGAACAGCAGCCTTAAACATGTTAGTACATGTTTGATAGTTAATGCATTAATTAACGTTTAGGGGTAAACTAAATCAATCAGGCACTGTAAGAATAAATAAGAAGTAAATCTAAATTTGAATTAAACATATGATTTAATACTGCCATAATTTAAACTGTAATATCATAATCTGCCATCTGCAGCTTTGTGACAAATAATTAGAATGGCACATGATTATTTAGCCATTATTTACACAGATCCATCTAAATAAAGCTGGAAAATAGACTAATAACTACCACTAATAAATATAATTTGATCTAAACTGTTTTCGGATTTGTATAGTTCATTTAGGCTTATGTTTAGTAATAGCTACTTTTCTTCCTGGAACTACAGTATACAGGTTTTGTTTCTGGTGGGACACTCATTAGTGGTCACTATGGTCATGCTGGCATTTTAATCTCATAAATGTTGACTGCTTTGGTAAACAGAAGTTTGCATGTATGTTGTATTTGGGAGTTTTCAGGAGGTTATGTACAATAATTAACTATATTTCTTGTTGTTTATATGTATATGCTTTGATTAGCATTAGCTTATGCCCTATTTTACATGTAAACGTGTCTTATGTGTGTCTTTACAGGTATGATTGGGCTTTCCTTTAAGTCCATATTTGTTTAATTGTATAAATAAAAATAAAAGGACAACACAAAAAATCTTTATCTTTTTTTGTGTAAAGGAATAAGGATGGCACTCTTATTGTATATGTTTATTCATATTTTAGTTAATAATTTGTAAGTGCATCATTGTGTCATGACTTTACTTGAGGGGGCACATCATAATTAATTCATTATTAACGAACCATACACTAACATCAACTAATGGCTTGTTAATGCATCATTGTGTCATGACTTTACTTGAGGGGGCACATCATAATTAATTCACTGTTAACTACTTACCAATTTCAGCTCATGATTTATCATAAACATACAATCAAATACCCATGTACTACAACTAGTATTCAGCCCAGTTAAGTGATGTTGTGTGGTCAGAGATCGGAGGTACAGTATCGTCACGGCCTGTGTCCGGATGGAGACTGAACTACTGATCCCAGCAAACGTTCCCCTGACCTTAGATCATGTTTCCTGTTTGGCTATTTTTGGGGGGACCGATTCCTCAGGAACTGTTGTAAGTCACAGTAGGTTTAGTTTGATGGGAAAGAGAATATCACAAAATAGATTAGGACCTTTTTAAGATAAATTATTAGTGTAGTTAGTGTTTTCTATGTTTGATAAGGAGGATCAGTGAAATTAATGACAAACTAATCCTGTGCTTTTCAGAAATGTTTATGACGAAGCTGCTGCTGTCAATAGTTTAAATTATGACTAATAAATTGTTTAAATGCGTATTTAAATCATATTTATTCTTACAGAGCCTGATTGATTTAGTTTACCCCTAAACATTAATTAATGCATTAACTATCAAACATGTACTAACATGTTTAAGGCTGCTGTTCTTCATGCATGAATCATGATGACTCCTGTCGTAGTTAATAATCGCTCTTCATTGGTTCATGATTAGTTCATATCTTCACTAATGTTGAAGTAACTATTAATTCAGGTATTAGTACATGATTATTCATGCCCTGTTATTGTAAAGTGTTACCAAGTAATTATTACCAGAGCTTCTCAGGGATTTTAGTGCCGTCCGAATGTGCCATCTCAGTAATCATCACGGACAATGTCAGTAAAGATTACAGCGACTTTTACCTTCTGGAAAAAGGTATGGAAAAATTCCCTCTGGTAATGCTAATCCAGTGTGAATAGAGCCGCTGCAAATATGTATGTAAATATTCCCTCATTTCCTGTTTAAAAGTAGCTTTCCAAGGTTTTTCAAGTATGGAGGCGCTTGAAGAAGCATTCAGTTGCGTTCTAGGCGGTGGGACGTCAGTGGCAAAACTCAAGTGTTTTCCACATACCATTCAGATCAGAAAGAAGGTCGAAAGCACTTGTTAGAGGCACAAAACTTGTTTTAGCGTTAGGTTAGTGCCTATTACCAACATAATCCAATCTGAATTTATTAATACATCGTTCGACCGGATCTAACTGGTTTATAAATATAGGTTATATGTGTTTGAGAACGTGATATCAGGAAGCAACATAAAACGCACACACTAAAAAATCTTGGGTTATTTTTTCTACCCAATTCCTGGGTTGAGCCAAAAGGGTAAATTTTTCGGTTTATTTTTTCAGTGTTTGAGTAGTTTTTGTGTTACCCAGCTCCTGGGCTTCGTTTTTACTTCTATTTGTTTAACAAGCTTAAATGTATGCAATATGTATTCAAAACTATATAAAATATGCTATACAGTAAAATATGATTAAAAATAAAGGAATTATCATGCAAACCAGTGGTTGTGTGGAGTATTTTTTTAAATGAATCCGTAAACATTAATTCATGTATGAAGTTTAAAAAAGCTAGAATTATAGTAAAAAATGTATCAACTCAGTATAATGGGTTAAATCAACCCATTATGCTGGTTAAATAACCCAATTTGCTGGGTAAAATTAACCAAACATGTGTTCTGTCCTATATTTACCCAGCCCTTGGGTTGAAAACACTTGGGTTGTATTTTAGAGTGTGACGACAGGAGGGTGACGGCGGTGTGTAAATCGAGTTACCCCTCCCACTTCTGCTAGTTTAACTGAGATTTCTTATCCCGTCCTGTGGTAAAATCACATTACTCCATCTCCCCCTGTAAAAAGAATCCTGTCCGAATAGGGCTAACATCCTTATGTCAGTCAATCCCTGAATCTCTTTTGATTTTCAATAGCTAATATTGCTTCCTCCCACTCAGGTTACCATTTTATGCTGAAAAAAGACAAAAATGCAAACCGCTGCTTGTTTTTGCATTAAATTCGGGAGAGGTACTGTATAGGGGTTTGTTCAATTCACTAACCTTAATAGCAATAGTAACAGTGATGCTTGATTTAACACACACCACTAATGAGAGGCAGCTGGAAAATCAGGGAGTGACAAAAAGTGAAGGAAAGACAGACACCGAGTGGGACGCAGCGGTTAGACAAAGCCACCCACCCAAACATGCCCGATGAGGTCTCTGTCCCATCGTGTGTTTGTACTGACTCAGAGTACTGTACTGTAGTCAAACACACACACACACACACACACACACCACCTCTCTGCTCTGAGTCTGAACACACATGTGGCACTCTAGAAACTTCATCTGCACAACATCTCCAAGATTACTCAACTCAACACTTCTGTCAGTCTCAACCAGGCGCATGTTTCTTCCATTGGGTGAATCACAGAATTGGGAAAACAACAAAGGGCTTCACTGCGTGTTTCTAAGTGGCTGTGAAGCATTCTGGGTACTTATTATAACCCGACGGGTCTTACGCACAGCTGAACCACACAGCACGTCTATCTGATGGACCTCAAGCGTTGAAACACTTCACGCTGACGGTTTAAATTAAAGCTTTGCTGAGATAATGATCGCTGAATTTCAACAAGATGTTCACAGTTGTTGCGCTCGCTGTGAAGAACAAAGGTCTGGACGTAAATACGGCTCTTATCTGCTCCGCTTCAATAACGTGATGATCTCCGCTGAGGGGAACGTAATCTCTGCGTTCAACTCTGGGGACACGGGATAAAAGGGCCATAAAATCACAGCGGAATTCGGAGAGTCATTCAGTTTCCGCTTCAATTTGGACTCGCCTTACGCACAGAAACCACACGCGTGCTTTGATTGCGGAGCGTGACTCCATGGCCGTGTGCGGATTCATCTCATACAGGCGTACGCTCGTCTCAGAGGTATTGTGTTGATTTGCCTGGTTTTTAATCAGAGAAACATCCTACGCCTTTCCGTCACGGCTGTAACAACCTACAGTCAGCACAAATATAAGGCAGGATTTTAAAACAGACTTTCTGTGGAGAGACTTACCTCGCAGGTCTTGGGAGACAGGGCTCGTCTTGTTTCCCATAATTCCTTGCATGGTTGTAGGCACTGCAGACAAACAAATAAACAGACCTGAGTATGGCCTATAGGTTTTAAATCCATGGAGAGACAGATCACGCAAACATTTGCATGTGAGCACAAGGATTGCAGTGTCACAGTACAGCGGCCGCTCAAACTGTGTTGCATTGTGTAGAGCGCAAACTAATGTGACAAGCTGCTTGAAATATTGACAGATCGATGAATATTTCATGGGTTGCCGTCTTGGGTCTTAAACTTGACCCTGTCTAAATGTTGCTAGATTCAAATACATACACTGTTCCTACCCTAGCCCTACATTTTAAGCAGGAATTGAAACTGAATTGAATTATTTTCACTCACTCTTTCCCTATAAAGGCAACTATACTGCATTAAAGGGTGTGTAAAAATGTAAATTATCCCATAATTTACTCATCTTCAAGCCATCCTAGGTGTACATGACTTTCTTCTTTCAGCCAAACACATTCTGAGTTATATAAAAAAAATATCCTAGCTCAGGATATTGGTACCAAAAAAGTGCATCTATCCATGCTACAAGTGCCCCACACGGCGCCGGGGGGTTAATAAAGGCCTTCTGAAGCGAAGCAATGTGTTTTTTTGTAAGAAAAATATCCGTATTTATAACTTTATAAACTATAATCACTGGCTTCCGGTAACAGCCGTTTGTGAGTCGAGTTCCAGCGGAAGAGTGACCTTTGACCCGACGCATGATGTAGTAGGATTTAGGAGTAGCGTAAGCTTAAGTGAGAGTTCACACCTCTCACGGTTCAAACAACAAACTCAAGCTTCTCCCACATTTCTCTTTAAAAATTGTCGTTTTAGACTTCTAATTCGTGACTGATGTTTTGTTTTGCTCTATCCTCTGCGCTTCCGCGTTCGTCATTACGTCATGCGTCGGGTCAGAGGTCATGCGTCGGGTCAGAGGTCATGCGTCATGCGTCGGGTCAGAGGTCACTCTTCCGCCCGAACTAGACTAGCGGATGGAAGCTAGTGATTATAGTTTAAGTTATAAATATGGATATTTTTCTTACACAAACGCATCACTTCTCTTCAGAAGACCTTTATTAACTGCCTGGAGACGTATGGTTTACTTTTATGATGGATGACATTTTTGGACAAAATCTAAGGTACCATTCACTTACATTTTACAGTTCTCACAGTCTTGGTTAGGTTCCACACAACGTCCTAACCCTCAGTCTTATCCGGGTCACGGCACCAGCGGCGGTTAGATGAAAATGTAAATATGTGCCTCTCTCAATAACAAAATAAACACAACAAAACTGACAGCGGTGAGAAAACAGCAGTTCAGAAAGCACGCGTCTGACCTCGACGGACTGAACAGAAGAAATGACCCGGAGAAGTTTACACCTCAAAGAAGGCGGAGCCTCAGAGTCCCGCCCACCTATTACATCATCTCCACTGACCAATGAGAGTTCAAAAGTGTTTACCAGCCGGAGCAAACTTTTCCAGAAAGCTCGCAATGGCAAGCTGTTTCAAAGTCCCGAAATGAACTCCCGAAATGAATGATTTTGTTGATCATGACGTCACATCAGTTCATTTTTCAATTTCGCTTGGAGTACTTCGGGGCCTTTACTGAGCAGTTCCAGTTTTCATATGAAAAAATGTTTGTGTAAACCAAATCTGTGCAGATTTAGCGCAAATACTCAACTCGCGAGTCATCATGATATATTAAATACAGCGTATTGCGCTTGATCTGCTCATATCTGGCTTACTTGAACACACACGTCTCTACGCAACAAAACACGGCGCACGTGATCATTTGCAATAAAGCAATAGCGAAGATTAAAAAGCATTTGGTTAACAGAAAAGACTTTGCTATTTTCCAACATCCTACATTTTTTTGATGTTCTTTGTGCTGTATTGATCTGTCCACCTAAAACACATGTTTGGTGAAAAGGATGAGGATGAAAGAGGAAGAGGAGATGCTGATGACAGGATTTTGTTCGAATAATAAATGAATGTATGAAATCCAAATTTTATAATATATATATATATATATACACTCACCGGCCACTTTATTAGGTACCCCATGCTAGTAACGGGTTGGACCCCCTTTTGCCTTCAGAACTGCCTCAATTCTTCGTGGCATAGATTCAACAAGGTGCTGGAAGCATTCCTCAGGGAGTTTGGTCCATATTGACATGATGGCATCACACAGTTGCCGCAGATTTGTCGGCTGCACATCCATGATGCGAATCTCCCGTTCCACCACATCCCAAAGATGCTCTATTGGGTTGAGATCTGGTGACTGTGGAGGCCATTTTAGTACAGTGAACTCATTGTCATGTTCAAGAAACCAATTTGAAATGATTAGAGCTTTGTGACATGGTGGAAGTAGCCATCAGAGGATGGGTACATGGTGGCCATAAAGGGATGGACATGGTCAGAAACAATGCTCAGGTAGGCCGTGGCATTTAAACGATGCCCAATTGGCACTAAGGGGCCTAAAGTGTGCCAGGAAAACATCCCCCACACCATTACACCACCACCACCAGCCTGCACAGTGGTAACAAGGCATGATGGTTCCATGTTCTCATTCGGTTTACGCCAAATTCTGACTCTAACATCTGAATGTCTCAACAGAAATCGAGACTCATCAGACCAGGCAACATTTTTCCAGTCTTCAACTGTTCAATTTTGGTGAGCTCTTGCAAATTGTAGCCTCTTTTTCCTATTTGTAGTGGAGATGAGTGGTACCCGGTGTTGTAGCCCATCCGCCTCAAGGTTGTGCGTGTTGTGGCTTCACAAATGCTTTGCTGCATACCTCGGTTGTAACGAGTGGTTATTTCAGTCACTGTTGCCCTTCTATCAGCTCGAACCAGTCTGGCCATTCTCCTCTGACCTCTGGCATCAACAAGGCATTTCCGCCCACAGAACTGCCGCTCACTGGATGTTTTTTCTTTTTCGGACCATTCTCTGTAAACCCTAGAGATGGTTGTGCGTGAAAATCCCAGTAGATTAGCAGTTTCTGAAATACTCAGACCAGCCCTTCTGGCACCAACAATCATGCCACGTTCAAAGTCACTCAAATCACCTTTCTTCCCCATACTGATGCTCGGTTTGAACTGCAGGAGATTGTCTTGACCATGTCTACATGCCTAAATGCACTGAGTTGCCGCCATGTGATTGGCTGCTTAGAAATTAAGTGTTAACGAGCAGTTGGACAGGTGTACCTAATAAAGTGGCCGGTGAGTGTATATAGTAGAAGTTCTGAATGGCTGGTAACTTTTAAAATGTTGTAGCCAAATTGGTCCATGAGTGAAAAAGTTAATTTCAAACCCTGGATGTAATAGTAATTACCTTGGCTTTGTTCTGATGTTTTAGTGATTACAATGGAAAATGACGGAGATATATTGGATATTGACTGCACCATCTGCACAAACAGATTCAATTTTATTAATTAGGTATACAATGTGGTCAAAGATCGGATTTGTGTGAGGAACAAAGCCTTAGATATACAAGGATTCAAACATCCAGTACAAAGGATGAGCACATTTGTTCCGTTTCAGAATCAAGTGTGTTTTCCCTCTCTAATGTAAGCTCTCCGTTCCCTGAGATGCTCCTGTCGAACCCCTGCTGGCCCGGCCTGCAGTCGCTCATGTGCTGGAACATTCACACACATCTGCTGTGTGTTACGTGATGGATTATTCTGACATCTGCCCCCATCTATCCCCCACCTGAACAGACAGCTTTCATTTGGCTGAACTCAAAGTCAAGACCACGTTCAAGAAAGAACAAAACAATCTGAAAATAGGAGAGAAGAGAGACATGGAGTGAGGCTGGTTTCACCTTACAGCAAAGATAATCTTATTATCAAGATAATCAAAGTCTAAATCAGTCATTCATACAGACTTCGATTAAAATGGAAACAAGGATTCTGTTCAAAAAATTGTCATCTCTTAAGATAAATAGGATTTGTTTTCCTTCTGGTGATTCTAATTGTCCAGCCAATGCCCATTTCACTACAGACTGACCGTCTGCAGGAAGGAAAACAAGCAAACTCATCCAATACTAATACTCTCAAAAAGATACCAAAATAAATTCTTCAACAAAAAACATCGGCCTGAATAACATTCTACAGTTCAAATTATAATCAGGTACTTTACATGTGCTTTAGTTTGTTAGTCCACACTTCATAATAAGTGTACTTCTTCAAAGCATGACAAAAGAATTAAAACACAATTTAAATGTATCTTAAAGTAAAACCCTTTCACTTGACATTATTACAAAGTGCACTTTTAAAGGGGTCATATAATGCAATTTTTGTACAAGTTAATATGAATGTTTAGGGTCTAAATGAAAACTTTGTAATATACTTTTATTAAAAATTCTCATTAGTATTTTAAGAAAACGCTAATTTTACCTGGTCAAAAACAGCTCTGTTTTCAGCACGCCGTTTCGGCATTTGCCTTTAAATGATAATGAGCTTCGCTGACTCCGCCCCTCTGTTCTGCTAGCATTTTAATACAACGCACGTGGAGTGTTGCCTTGACAACAGTTGAGGGTATATTTTGGAGAGAGAATGGCAGTCTCTGAGGACACATCTGTGCAACCGTATCAGTCTGAACCGGAGTCGGACCCGGAAAACAAGATGACGGCCGCAAAGAAGTTCGACAGTTAAGGCTCGAACAGGACGTTTCTGGATGGTTAGTAAACGTAATGTCACTTTGATCTATCTTTGTATGTACTGGCAGGGTAGAGTAGTGAGATACGAACGCTGTGTGTTTACTGATGTATAGGTTAGTTCGTTGACAGATTGATGTTACAGTTAATGGTCATGAAATATTTTTTTTTTTTGCGATTTGTAAAGATTAATATACAGGTTAATAAAACTTTACACTCACTTCTTCTGGAGGTGCAGCAGGAACATGAATAGTTGGTACAGATTAGGGCTGTCACTTTTTATTCGATATTCGAATATGCATTCGAACATGACGTGAAATATCCGTAATCGAACTATAAATAAACTAACAGGTTTTTAAAGTGCCATGTTTAGCGCATTTTTACAGTCTATGATTAGACCGTTTGTTTTTATTTTATTGTTTGCCATCTCATCCAATAAACTTATTGTAGCGTAAGCTCATGACCAAATTAAGCGAATAATAGCCAATAGCCACCCTGTTTTGAAAATGGAAGATATAACGCACAGAACGGCCAGCCTGAGCGGACAATTTCTTCCCCCACAACTCATCTAAAAAGTAGTGTCTGGAAATGGACGATTGATGAATCCGAACACGGTGTTTACATGAACGATACATAAAGTAATGTGCGCGTTATATGTCACAAGATTCAAATCGGAATTGATTTTTTTGACATGCGCACACTGCACGAATAGTTCGCGCATAACTATTCTCCTCTATTGGTTCTTTATTTTGTTTTAAACAGCAGACTTAATATTTATCCGTCTCTGGTCATGATTTGCCGTGCTGCTTATTGATCACGCAGTAAAACCACTGCCAACACACATTTCAGTACAATCAACTTGTAAAAGTGCATGTACCATTATATGACCCCTTTAAGAAACAGTCATGAAAGAGTGGCCATTTATATTGTCTGCAAATACAGTATTTTAAATTATACTTTTAATATTTGAAATACACTACAAATGCATATTCAATACAATTAAGTACACTTGTTTTTCAAAATGAGATTTGAATAAATATTAGATGTGACTGTCAGTTTGTTGAACAATGGCAAAAAATCTTCTCCTCAAGCCCCTCCATACTGTATATGGACAACAAGCCATATTTGTTTACCTTTATCAAGATTATATGGGAATTCATGAATTGTCAGTTATGACGTCCCGACGGAGTGTTTTCAAATTTCTGTCAATTCAGTTGAGATCAGTATAGCTCCTGTGTGTCCAACCTCCATCTAATGACTGCTGACGCCCTCAACACAACATAAACACACACACACACACACACACACACACACACACACACACACACACTCACACTCACACTCACACTCACACTCACACTCACTCTCTCTCTCTCTCTCTCTCTCACACACACACACACACACACTCTCTGCCTGTGAGTCATCAATATGACAGCACACTCCTGAGAGGAAGGGGCTGATGGGAGAGAGCCAGAGGTCTGGACTGCATTACGGGCCGGCGTCTCCCTGCGTTTGGTGAACTACACACACACTGCAGCAGGGGGTCAGCGCAGGGGGATCAGTAGCTGGGACACAGGTTATCACTGACTAATTTCCCTCTGGCATTACACACATGCGATTGTGGGATATGATGATGGATGAATGAGTCAAGCATCTGCTGCTTCTGTTTACAAAAGATCTCAGCGAGACAGTGAAGTCAAGTCACCTTTATTTATATAGCGCTTTTTACAATACAGATTGTATCAAAGCAGCTTCACAGGGATAACATGAAAATAATACAACAAATTTTGTTTCTAGAAGAAAATTGCATCAACGTCCACCTGAAGTAAGGCAGATCAATAATATTGTTGAATATTAAATGTCCCCAACTAAGCAAGCCAAAAGCCAAGGCCACAGTGGCAAGAAACCAAAACTCCATCAGGTGACAGAATGGAGAAATAAACCTCGGCCGGGCCCAGACTCAGTCGCTCAGTTCTCCGCTGGCCAACGAACGAACAGTGTATGATTATGATTCAGGAGCATTACAGGTCAGAGGTCAGATTGGATCAGAACATTCAGAATATTAATCCAGTTCATCTGGTTGGAAGTCGTAGTCATCACGCCGGTGTGGAGACGAGTTTGTGAAATCCTCTGAATGCAGGTTCACCTCACATTTAGGCATTTACAAGGTCAACTATTGAGTTTATCTTATGAGGGGTGCTTTAAAGGGGATGAATGAAGTGATGCTTGCTGGATTTTAGTGTACTGAGCTTTTCCTAACAGTGGCTGTTACAGTGATAACGCTCACATACATGGCAGAAAACCGCCTATTGTTAGAAAGCTGTATAAGACAATGAAGTTATGCAGTTAAATACATACACCACATGATGTGTTAAACCACTTTCTCTTCCCTAAAAAAGAAAACAGAGTTCAAGTTTACATGATGTTTTGTACGATTTTGTTATGTGCATGTAAGACACTGCAAATGTAAAGGTTAAAAAAAAAGCAACAAAAAAAAAAGCTAGTTAATACACAGTTTCCTTAATCTTGTCACAGAAACAGAAGGGAACAGACATGTAAGTGGATTAATAGATGTTTATTTAAGCAGAGAGTGGATGATAGAGGCAAGGAAACGATGGAGTTAACTGCAGATGGATGATCAGATGGTGACTTAGCTGAAGGGTAATGAATGTTCTTGTAATGGCAGAAGGAGACCGGGAACTAGATAAGGTGGATGATGACCGAAGACAGAAGACGGAAGACAGATGAGGGGACAAGGCGATGCTCAGGTGAGTAACTCCAGGTGAGTAACACAGGAGGGAGTCGGTGCGTCTTGTGGAAAGGACGAGACCAAAAAAATGAAGTGAAGGTGATGATGGTAGATATAGGGTGTGTTGATGAGGAAGTGCAGGTGCAGTAAATTAGTGTACAGGTGATGATCTGTAGCAGGTGTGGTGATGGGGGCCAGGAGGGATGCTGGGAAATGTAGTGCTGACGGGTTACTGACCTGGTTACTGTGACAGTACTTCCCCCTCCCGGAAAGAGCGTCCTCACAAAAAAATGGTCAAGTGGGGCAGAGCCGGCAACTTGGGGGACCAGTGGAGTCTCTGGACCCGGGAAAGGGACTAGATTCGTCTCTGGTCTCTGGACGAGGACGCGAGGACAGGAGTCACCTCTGGACTCTAGACGAGGATGGGAACAGGGGACTCAGGCGCGGCGGAGGCCATCTTGACCGAGGGCTCAGGCGTAGTGGCCATCTTGGGATGAGACTCTGGAAGGGCGGCCATCTTGGGACAAGACTCTGGAAGGGCGGCCATGATGGGACGAGACTCTGGAAGGACGGCCATCTTGAGACAAGACTCTGGAAGGACGGCTATCTTGGGACAAGACTCTGGAAGGGCGGCCATGATGGGACGAGACTCTGGAAGGACGGCCATCTTGGGACAAGACTCTGGAAGGGCGGCCATGATGGGACGAGACTCTGGAAGGACGTCCATCTTGAGACAAGACTCTGGAAGGACGGCTATCTTGAGACAAGACTCTGGAAGGACGGCTATCTTGGGACAAGACTCTGGAAGGGCGGCCATGATGGGCTGAGACTCTGGAAGGACGGCTATCTTGGGACAAGACTCTGGAAGGGCGGCCATGATGGGACGAGACTCTGGAAGGACGGCCATCTTGAGACAAGACTCTGGAAGGACGGCTATCTTGAGACAAGACTCTGGAAGGATGGCTATCTTGAGACAAGACTCTGGAAGGACGGCTATCTTGGGACAAGACTCTGGAAGGGCGGCCATGATGGGACGAGACTCTGGAAGGACGGCTATCTTGGGACAAGACTCTGGAAGGGCGGCCATGATGGGACGAGACTCTGGAAGGACGGCCATCTTGAGACAAGACTCTGGAAGGACGGCTATCTTGAGACAAGACTCTGGAAGGACGGCTATCTTGGGACAAGACTCTGGAAGGGCGGCCATGATGGGACGAGACTCTGGAAGGACGGCTATCTTGGGACAAGACTCTGGAAGGGCGGCCATGATGGGACGAGACTCTGGAAGGATGGCTATCTTGGGACGAGACTCTGGAAGGGCGGCCATGATGGGACAAGACTCTGGAAGGACGGCCATCTTGAGACAAGACTCTGGAAGGACGGCTATCTTGGGACAAGACTCTGGAAGGGCGGCCTTGACTGGACGAGACTCTGGAGCTGGCTGTTTTACGTATTGGGGAACAAAGCTCTCTAGACATCTGAAGATGGCCTCTCTCCAGTCCAGTCCTGAGACATCTGGGAGCTCCCTTGGATGTACAAAGTTCTCCCTAATCCGGTACAATGACTTAATGATTTCATTGTTCAAGGGGCAGGTGACTGCAAGACGACAGAATCCTTCTGTGTATTCAAACAGATAGCGGCTATTTTGAGCCACTGCAGCGATCTATCCTGCAAGTTTGAAACTTGTCACACAACAGAAGGGAACAGACAGGTAAGTGGATTACTAGATGTTTATTTAAGAGTGGATGATAGAGGGAAGGAAACGATGGAGTTAACTGCAGATGGATGATCAGATGGTGACTTAGCTGAAGGGTAATGAATGTTCTTGTAATGGCAGAAGGAGACCGGGAACTGGATGATGACCGAAGACAGAAGACAGATGAGGGGACAAGGCGATGCTCAGGTGAGTCACTCCAGGTGAGTAACACAGGAGGGAGTCGGTGCGTCTTGTGGAAAGGACGAGACCAGAAAATGAAGTGAAGGTGATGATGGTAGATATAGGGTTCGTTGATGAGGACGTGCAGGTGCAGGCACTGAAATAACAAAATATATTGCCAAAAGTATTGGGATACCCTTCCAAATCATTGAATTCATGTGTTCCAATCACTTCCATGGCCACAATTGTATAAAATCAAGCACTATGCATGCAGACTGCTACAAATATTTTGTAAAAGAATGTGTTGCTCTCAGGAGCTCAGTGAATTCAAGTGTGGTACCGTGATAGGTTGCTACCTGTGCAATAAGTCTATTCGTGAAATTTCCTCACTACTAAATATTCCACGGTTAGTGGTTTTATAACAAATTGGAAGCAATTGGGAACAACAGAAACTCAACCACGAAGTGGTAGGCCAGGTAAAACCACAGAGCGGGGTCAGCACATGCGGAGGCACACAGTGCACAGAAGTCGACAACTTTCTGTAGAGTCAACAGCTACAGACCTCTAAACTTCTGTGGCCTTCAGATTAGCTCAAGAACAGTGCGTAGAGCTTCATGGAATGGGTTTCCATGACTGAGCAGCTGCATATCCAAGCCTTACATCACCAAGTGCAAATCAAAGCAGTGGTGTAAAGCATCGGATGCAGTGGTGTAAAGCGTGGGGTGCAGTGATCTAAAGCATGTCGCCACTGGACTCAAGAGCAGTGGAGACGTGTTCTCTGGAGTGACGAATCACGCTTCTCTGTCTGGTAATCCGATAGAAGAGTCTGGGTTTGGCGGTTGCCAGGAGAATGATACTTGCCTGACTGCACTGTGCCGAGTGTAAAGTTTGGTGGAGGGGGGATTATGGTGTGGGGTTGTTTTTCAGGGGTTGGGCTTGGCCCCTTAGTTCCAGTGAAAGGAACTCTTAATGCTTCAGCACACCAAGACATTTTGGACAATTTCATGCTCCCAACTTTGTGGGAACAGTTTGGGGATGTTCCTGTTCCAACATGAATGTGATGGCAAAAGGGAAAAATCCACACAAAAAGTCACATAAGAGGATGTAATGCATCTGTTTTATTGTGATTGCTTTGTCAATGGAATAATTCTCACATATTATGAACACAATGGAAAATCATGTTAGTGTCACGTTTGATCTGTTTGAGTTAATTATATTGTTATTCAGATAACTCAGAGACCAGTTGAATCTGAAAGCATCGTCTGCACACCTCTTATTTGAGGAGCCATAACATTTATACATCTCTGCATTTCACTGTATTTCTGCACAGTTTAATTCTGATCAGTGTAACCAGGTGAGATTGTTATTGTTTATTATATTGAGGATTGATGGATAAATTGAGAGAATTCTGATGACCAAAAGCATTCTTTATTCTTTTGGTGTTGAAGATGAATGTTTAGTGAGCGCCGCCCCACAGGGAAGAGGGCTCCTCATCCTCATCCTCATCCTCGTCCAGATCAGAGGAACATGTTTTCTTCAAGAGGAGCTCTCGCTGACTCTTTGCCCTTGTCAGGCTGCACTGACTGCTCTCTGACGGAAACGCTGTGGGAGAATTTTCTGTACACTTCATCTTCTTTGACAGCGAAGAAAAGCTGACGTTTCAACATGAGATGAGGGCTGTGATTAAAATTGTATCAGGGGATAAGTAAAAGAATTAGAAGAACCAGCAGATCAAATGTTCACTTAATATTTTAGACTCTTTAAAAAAAAAAATTCCTATAATGCTTCCTATAAAGTGCAACAATGATAACCTATTTTTTTTAGCAGACTTAAGTATTTTTGACATTAATTTCCTCTCGTCATTTAAAAAAAAATTCTAAGCCATAAACCGAACCACTCAGCTCTAAGATGAGACGCAACATTTCAACTTTTGATTTAAAGCAAAAAATTCAATACTGATAAAAATGTGTCAGGGATTGATGTGCATAATCCAAGGACACTTTTCCATCCACCAAACAACTAGGATAACATTAACACAGGAGTGGACAAGGAACTAAAAACCAAGAGCTTAAATTCACACGGGAAGATAATCACCACAACAGGGAACAGGTGAGTAACTCAATAAGAAACCATGGAAACGAACAAGGAACTCAGGCAAAAGGGAACAGGGAAAACCAAACTAAGGGTCCGTTTACACCATTTTTTTTAAATGTGTTTTGGTTGTTAATTTACACGACACCAGCGCTTTTTGAAAACGATACCGTTATCGTCTCCGTGTAAACTACAAAACCTGTGAATGGTGACGTATTACGTGGTCTTTACAAAGTGACCGCCATCTACTGACCTGAGATGAATAATACAGCAATTTAATGTTTTTTTGCGGATCATTGTGAACCGGGATCGTTTTGACAACGTTGTCATCGGTACGTGAAAAACGTTTTTAGTACATCGTTGTCGTGTAAATGTACCCTAAAACACAATGAAACCAAACATAACTCTTACAGCTAGACTGTGTTCTTAAATTATTTCATCACGACTACTAATCCCATGATGCACTGCAAAGGACACAAAGAAAAAGCAATGGTATAATATAAAACTAGTCACTTTCATAGTAACTGTGATTATATTGAAGTAAAAAAAAAATATGTTTACTGGAAAATAACCAGATATATACAAATATATAAACTACATTTCAAAAGTTGTTGAAAAACAAAAACAACAAAAAAAAACATTAAACTGATCGAAAATGACAGTAAAAGGCATTAAAGGAGTAGTTCACTTTAAAAAAAACTTTTGCTGATAATTTACTCACCCCCATGTCATCCAAGATGTCCATGGCTTTCTTTCTTCAGTCGAAAAGAAATTAATGTTTTTGATGAAAACATTCCAGGATTTTTCTCCATATATTGGACTTCAATGGTAGCCAAACGGTTCAAGGTCTAAATGACCGTTTCAGTGCAGCTTCAAAGGGCTTTAAACGATACCAGACGATGAATAAGGGTCTTATCTAGCGAAACGATCTGTCATTTCAAAAATAAATAAAAAAGTTAAAGTTTTATAGGCACAAATGCTCGCCTTGCGAACTCTCCTGTTCGAACTCGTTCATCAAAATGAACGAATCTTTTTTCGAGTCATTGACTCGTTCATCAAAATGAACGAATTCAAACAGGAGAGTTCGCAAGGCGAGCATTTGTGCCTATAAAACTTTAACTTTTTTATTTATTTTTGAAATGACAGATCGTTTCGCTAGATAAGACCCTTATTCATCGTCTGGTATCGTTTAAAGCCCTTTGAAGCTGAACTGAAACGGTCATTTAGACCTTGAACCGTTTGGTGCCCAGCAAAGTGCATTATATGGAGAAAAATCCTGGAATGTTTTCATCAAAAACATTAATTTCTTTTCGACTGAAGAAAGAAAGACATGGACATCTTGGATGACATGGGGGTGAGTAAATTATCAGCAAAAGTTTTTTTTAAAAGTGAACTAATCCTTTAATAATGTTACAAAAGGTTTCTTTTTCGAATAAATACTGTTAAAAACTTTTTAAAAGTTTTGTTTTATTAAAAGCAAAACCATTTTCAACTGTGATAATAATAATAATAATAATAATAATGAAAAAATGTTTTTTGAGTACCAAATGATTTCTGAAGGATCCTGAGACAGTGGAGACTGGAGTAATGGCTGTTGAAAATGGAGATTTGCCATCACAGGAATAAATTACAAAATGTATAATCTGTTAAAGACATTCCATCACGCAGTTGTTAAAAACGTTTAATCCTACAAAACTGACACAGTCCAAATAAATCAAGATCTGAACATTCAGTTAATCATTCCTTAAAGCTCACTGTATGTCTATCTTCCACTTTATTCTCTGTGAGATCTGACACTCTAAGAAAAGTCTGTAAAAATAGGGAGCAAATGAACTGTTAATATGAAGGAATTTTCCCATTTAATTCTTCACAGGTGTTTCACACATGTATTTTGAATTACGCATTGCATTGTGTTTCAGGGTTAAAGGAAATGTCCGTGAACTTGACGGATGACGTTAAGTGCAGAAAATTACCTGTACCTTTTTCCATTTGTCTCAGTGTAAGAATAATACCAGGAGATTGAAGGGAAGGTGCAAGGAAGCGGCAGGAACGAAACATTCCAGAATATCATTGTGTCACTAATGTAATAGGAGCTGCTGTGGATGAGCTGGAAATGCAGCGGGAAGCGCAGAACGGAGATTCCCGAGGGTCAAATCCTCCCTGCGCTCGTCTGTCTGCGATTTAGCCACAGCTCGGGTGTGATGGCATGTGTTCTCCTGCCCGCAGCGGGTGACGCTCTTCACAGGCTCTGGAATCTAAGTCATGCGCCAGCCTATAAATTATGAAGATGCATCACGCACACTTCAACACTATAAGGTGAACTGGATGCCTTTTTCACACCAGTACACCTGAAACCAGACTCATGAGAAGGCCTTCAGTCATTCTGGACATCACTACAAAGAGATCATAAAAGATTCAATCACAGCGGATATAAATATTGGCTCCCTTACATTCACTTGAACAGAAAAACATTCTTTGCTAGGACATTCAATAAAAAGTAAAAAGCATCTAATGCAGAGAATTTATACTTTCTGTTAAAGTTAATGCATTCGCTTAATTATGTTTAAAGTTGTGATGAAACGGAAGTAGCAACAGATCCTTTTTTTATTTATTATTATTGTGACGTACATCCCAGTAAAACGGAAAATGGAGGGTGGGACTCCCAAGTTTTTGATTGGATGAAGGCCGATCTGAATGCGAGAGTGAGAAAGGGGTTTATGCAGACACAATTACTGGAAAAGCCCGACATTCAACAGAGAGAAGTCTGTCGTTTCACCAGAGGTTGTAAAAATTAAGGTGACTAAGAAAATTAAACATGCATAGATGAATCGTTCCAGTAAAATCAATAACATGCATAAGAGATGTCCATTTCTGGCTGACTGACTGTTTTACATTCTGATGTGTGATTTTTAAAAACTGATTTGAATATGAGCTGATTGAAACTGAAGATTAAAGTTTGTAAATGATTTAGAAGTAGAAAGGCCCTACAGGTTAATTATTGGGACGTTTAAGAAATAGGACATTTAACAAAAGTCATTTTCAGTTTTTATACTGTGGAATTCTTCATCAAATCTCAAAAAGTACAATATGAAAAAGAGAACAACATTCTGCCTAACTTTCCTTCTGTGTTTCTCAAATGTAAGAGGGTCTGACAGAAGTTTCATTTTTGTGTGAACTATGCTGCATATTTCCACTCAACATTTCTGACAGCTTCAGAGAACGTTTACATGACAACAATGTCCTAATATTGGAAGCGTTTTTCCTTTGCGTTTTTCACTTACAGACGTCAACATTGTCAAAAGATCCCTGTTCAGAAACGCTGTATTATTCATGCCAGGCCAGCGTTTTCACAGATTCATGTTTTTGTAGTTTACACAGAGACGGTAACGGTATTGTTGTTAAAAACTTGCACTGTGAAACCCATTTTCAAAAGTTTGCCTCTTCAGGCCCCTAAAGTGTCCTTATCATATAAATGAACGACTAAAACGCATAAAGAGTTTTCAGGTTTTAGTTGAAAACGGTGTCTTGTAAACTTCCCCTCAGTTCCATCCTGAAAATCACAGGACATGCAGATGGACTCGAGTTACACATACAGCTCTGGTTCAAGAAATCTCCAGCATTTTCCACACATTTTTGAGTGTGATTTGGTGTTCTGCTCAGAAGCGTTTGCGTGGTTTGAAGGGCTGAACGTATGAGAGATGCTTGGACAGGCGTCCGCTCTGAGATGTGTGTATGGAGGCAGCCTCAGGACCGGTGAAGAGGTTCACTGTCCAGCTATCCTGCTGCTTTACTGGCCCTTAAAAGAGAAGACAGATGAAGTCCAGGCCTGGCAGAAAAAAAGTGTGAGACGTCGTGGATGAAAGGCAGTATAAAAAAAGATGACATAGTCACCAGATGAATGAAGCAGTCAAGAGGGCTCCTGTCCAATCAAATCCATTCCTGCGACCTGACCTCATTTCCTGCATAAGAGCACATGTGCTCTTCAGTCTGCTGTTAGCGAGAGGAGTGATATAATACAGCTACCTTCACTCAGGAAAAATGTATATATTTAACTCTTAAGGTTTGAACCAATCCATAAATATAATTAGAGAAAAACAAATACGCTAATGTCTGTAACAAATTAGATTTTTTTTTGTTCGAGTGCAAGTCTCATTTCTTTGGAAGAGCATCAAGTGTATTCACTGAACAGACAACAGCGTCTTCTCGTCATGAACAACATGAACCAAACTCGTCCAGGCTCAGCTACAACTACAGGGTTTGCAGGAGGCGTCGTTCGCGGGCAGCCGATCAAGACCACAGATGGGCGTTATGCAAATGTGTTGCACTGTTACACAGGTTCAGGAAGGGAGACTGGATTACTGACGACTCGTTTCAGTTCAGAATCACTTCTGTCTTTTAGGAGACAGTGTCTTTAACTATCTGCACTGTGATCTTTAAAACTTTGCAGAGCTTTTAAATTCACGAACAGCTCTATTACACACTGCATGAAATGGAATGTCTGAAAAGCATAATAGGGCACTTTAAGCTGGTCCAAAGTATAATTATTGTCAGTGTTACAAGATCAAAAAGGACAAAAAAAAAACACCATAAAAATGCGTCCATATGACATAAGTTATACATCACCGTTTGAAACAAGGCATGATCACATTAAGACAAATAAAAACAGACTGATTTTACAGGAACATCAGATTGAGGTTGACATGAGTTCAAAAACTCTTAAAACCCTTCAATTGCTTTTTCCCATGGTTGCAAACATCTGTGAGTGAGTGAATGCGTTTCTGACATCTGTTGTGGAGGTGATATCAATATCGTGCTTGCTTATAAAACAGTTTCCTCTCAGTAGCTGGTGCGTTAATCGCTTTCAAATGGATCTTTTGTAATGAATGATCCAATCAATCAGGGATAAGATTGTGAACTGGCCATGAACCTCATCAGTACAGCGAGTTTATTTCTCTGGCCTGCGTGTATGTTTACACAGGGCACAAAAGAACAAACATACGCACAGTTTCATTTGCATCAGTTTGTGCATTAGCCTGATTGAAAGTGACACTCGCGTGTGGAGTGTGTTTAGTGTCCAAGTTTCTAAATCGTTTTAGTTTTGTCATCTACCGCTTTAAATGCTCGAGGTCTTTGAAGCAGGATGGATTCTGATTGGCTGTTAATGTTTTTGTTCAACAGCTGCAAAAAAATAATTCTGAAAACAATTGCACTAATACTCTGTACAGTTATCATCGTGGTGTGAACTGAGCTATTCTTTTATATTTGGAATGATTTTAGATCGTTATCGTATAGTAACCGTCCTTGATGTGAACAGGGCTTGAATCTTTTTTATCTTTACTTACTATCTTTTCAAAAATGTTTGGATATTTTTACAGAAAAAAAAGCAATACTAAAATGATTAAATAATGATTAAGACATGCAAACAAAAATGGCATGAGGTAAATCACCCTGTAGTTCCAATCTGATTGGAAATTACAGTTTTTTTCAATTGCTTACACACTAAAATTAAAACTTTCCCACTATTAGCAAAACCTTACACTCAAGGAGCAAAACACCAGTCTAGATTTGCACAATTGTAAGCACGTTGTCAGCTTCACCCTTTTTGCAAAACATTACACACAGTGATTTGTAAAACTCTACACACATTTTCACACCTTAGACACAGATAAGGATTGTGAGGTTACTTCCTTGTCATTACAAAGCCCCGGTTTGCCATTGACCACACTAATGAATGAATTGGATATGCACATCCATCAAGCGTGGAAGCACACATGTGCTAATTTGAAAACGCAGCACTCAGGTGTGCTATAAAAGGCAGCAGGTGAGTTCACCTGTCTTCAACAAAAATGGAAGGAGCTAGACGAAGAAGAAGAAGAAGAAGAAGAAGAAGAAGAGTGAGAATAAAAGGGGGAGCTGAAAGAGGAGATGAAGGAGGTAGAGGAAGAGGAGAAGGAGGTAGAGGAAGAGGTGAACGAGGTAGAGGAGGAGGAGAAGGAGGTAGAGGAAGAGGTGAAGGAGGTAGAGGAAGAGGTGAAGGAGGTAGAGGAAGAGGTGAAGGAGGTAGAGGAGGAGGAGAAGGAGGTAGAGGTGAAGGAGGTAGAGGAGGAGCCCCAGGTAGAGGAAGAGGAGAAGAAGGAGATAGAGGAAGAGGCTTAGGTAGAGGAAGAGGTGAAGGAGGTAGAGGAAGAGGTGAAGGGGGTAGAGGAGGAGCCCCAGGTAGAGGAAGAGGAGAAGAAGGGGATAGAGAAAGAGGCCTAGGTAGAGGAAGAGGTGAAGGAGGTAGAGGAGGAGGCCCAGGTAGAGGAAGAGGAGAAGAAGGGGATAGAGGAAGAGGCCTAGGTAGAGGAAGAGGTAGAGAAGGACTTGTAGAGTTGATAGAACCTGAACAAAGAAGACGAGGACCAAATTTGACTCAAGAAATCCGTGCAACACTTATTGACCATGTTATCAACCATGGACTGACAACGATGGAAGCTGGACAAAGAGTTCAACCAAATCTCTGGTTGATACTGTAACTGAATAGTTACAGTATTCTTGTTGCTTTTACAGTAGTTTTTCTCCAGAGTCAAAGTGTATGTACTTCATGCAGTAATTTTTATTTGTCTACAGATTTTATTTTTTTCATTGATTTCATTGTTGGTTGATTACTGTAACTGATTATGGTTAGAAATACTGTAAATAAATACTTGAAATATGAGTCTGCAGAAATCAGTGTTGTGCAGTGCTTGGCAAGTTTATAGTAGGCCTATTAGTGTACATTCTCCCTATATCTCAAACTAATCATGAAGAATGTTGTTTGTTTGTCACAATTTTTTTTCATCTAAATTATCCCTTACATAACAATGTCTGGCCAAAAATCTAGCACATGCTATTTCCTAAAAATAGTTTTTTTTACAAATGTGTTTTTTATTTATCACAGCAGTGTGAAACTGGTTGCAATAGTGTCTGATCATTGAGGACTGTGTTGGTTAAATGAAAACTAATAGCATTTTCACAAATATGTGTATATCTTTTGTCTGAAGTGTGTATGTTTTGACAGAAGTGTGTCATTTTGCAAACAATCTAGGAATTATGCCAATTGAGTGTGGTGTTTGGATAATTGTGATTACATTTTGAAAAAAAGAACCCGGTTTTCAAAATTGCGTGTAAACAATTGAAAAAAACTGTAAGTTGTTTCCTGGTTGATCCAATGAGGAAGAATTAGTCTCTGGATTCAGTTTAGTGGCATTAAGTGTTTCAAAGATACCCAGAGTTTTGTTGTAGATGCTCAGTAGCAGGTAAACTAGATATTCACAAGTAGAACTGTATCTTCTGAGTTACATGAAACAAACTGTGATTATTACTTTGGACAAACAGAAATTCTGAAAACAGAGTCTGACCAAAGTTACTGAACACCAGTGAGGACTGATTTATTCAGACCTGCACTACAGCTCGAGGGTTATAAATGTTCTTGCACAAGGAAATAAGAAATGAATGAGCATAAGCGACAACAAATAAAACATTAGGTGTGAAGGAAACTAATGAGACCACATGAGGCCAAGAAACTGAAATAAGCCACTGAAGTCAATAAGAAACATGATGCTGAACGTTCAACAATAACTGCATTAGACGACAGAAAACAGGCACCCTGAGGCACCCCTGAGGTCATTGTAAAATTAAATTTGAGCTCAAATGTTGTGCATGAACAATAATTCAGTCAAATAATTGGATAAGGAGTGCCAAAATGAAAGTCAAGGAGCCACTTTTTGCCAAAGACTCACTCTTGAGTATTACAGCCATCTTACTTGACTGTTTTCCTCCATGTGTGACTTCATAAATGCTCACACGCTATACAAACTACCAAACAAATCACTCTTTACATTAACTTTCATTAAAGGTAGGGTAGGTAAATTTTCAGAGAGGCTAGCAATAGCGAGCTAGCTTTAAAAGCATGAGATCCCCCCCCCTCCCCTCCCTTCAGAGCGTCTGCAAAGCCACGCCTCCTCCAACACACATGAACACACAGCAGAGTCTGCAAAGCCACGCCTCCTCCGACACACATGAACACACACAGCAGAGTCTGCAAAGCCACGCCTCCTCCGACACACATGAACACACACAGCAGAGTCTGCAAAGCCACGCCTCCTCTAACACACACAGCAGAGTCTGCAAAGCCACACCTCCTCCAACACACATGAACACACAGCAGAGTCTGCAAAGCCACGCCTCCTCCGACACACATGAACACACACAGCAGAGTCTGCAAAGCCACGCCTCCTCCGACACACATGAACACACACAGCAAAGTCTGCAAAGCCACGCATCCTCGAACACACACAGCAGAGTCTGCAAAGCCACGCCTCCTCCGACACACATGAACACACACAGCAAAGTCTGCAAAGCCACGCCTCCTCTAACACACACAGCAGAGTCTGCAAAGCCACGCCTCCTCCAACACACATGAACACACACAGCAGAGTCTGCAAAGCCACGCCTCCTCCGACACACATGAACACACACAGCAGAGTCTGCAAAGCCACACCTCCTCCAACACACATGAACACACACAGCAGAGTCTGCAAAGCCACGCCTCCTCCGACACACATGAACACACACAGCAAAGTCTGCAAAGCCACACCTCCTCCAACACACATGAACACACAGCAGAGTCTGCAAAGCCACGCCTCCTCCGACACACATGAACACACACAGCAAAGTCTGCAAAGCCACACCTCCTCCAACACACATGAACACACACAGCAGAGTCTGCAAAGCCACGCCTCCTCCGACACACATGAACACACACAGCAGAGTCTCCAAAGCCACGCCTCCTCCGACACACATGAATACACACAGCAGAGTCTGCAAAGCCACGCCTCCTCTGACACACATGAACACACACAGCAGAGTCTCCAAAGCCACGCCTCCTCCGACACACATGAACACACAGCAGAGTCTGCAAAGCCACGCCTCCTCCGACACACGAACACACACAGCAGAGTCTGAAAGCCACGCCTCCTCCGACACACATGAACACACACAGCAGAGTCTCCAAAGCCACGCCTCCTCCGACACACATGAACACACACAGCAGAGTCTGCAAAGCCGCGCCTCCTCCGACACACATGAACACACAGAGCAGTCTGCAAAGCCACGCCTCCTCCGACACACATGAACACACACAGCAGAGTCTGCAAAGCCACGCCTCCTCCAACACACATGAACACACACAGCAGAGTCTGCAAAGCCACGCCTCCTCCGACACACATGAACGCACACAGCAGAGTCTGCAAAGCCACGCCTTATTTTATACCTTATACCTAACGCCGTTATTTTAAACGGCGTTATTCCAAACACTGGAGGATAGTAAGTGTGCTAGAGCTTTAGATACTATTTTGGATGCGCCTAGCATAGTGAACTCTTTACATGATTCGGTTCCGACTGAATTACTGCCTGTGCAGCAGGGCAAATGGGTGACAGTGAGAGATCGCAGTCGCGGATCAAAAAAACTCTTCCATTCCGATTGCCATATCAAATCGATTTGCCCCGCTCAGTGAAACACCCACTGAGAATTCTGTTGATTGTGCCCTGGTAATTGGTGATTCGATCACACGGAACGTGAAAATAGAGACACCAGCCACCATAGTCACATGTTTGCCGGGAGCCAGAGCGCCCGACATCAAAGCAAATTTAAAAGTGCTGGCTAATGCTAATCGTAAATTCTCTAAGATCATTATTCATGTCGGCACTAATGATGTTCGACTTCGCCAGTCATAGATCACCAAAATTAATATTAAAGAGGTGTGTGAACTTGCAAGTACGATGTCAAGCACTGTCATTTGCTCTGGCCCCCTTCCTGTTCGCAGGAGTGATGAGATAGTTAGTAGATTGTGTTCACTCAATGGCTGGCTGTCGAAGTGGTGTATGCAAAACAATATAGAATTCATAGACAATTGGAAAAGTTTTTGGGGCAGACCTGACCTGTTGAAAAGAGATGGTATTCATCCCTCCTGGGATGGGGCTGCTCTTCTCTCTAGTAATTTGGCTCATAGTCTTAGAGATAAAACATGACAAATTGGGCACCAGGTCAGGAAGCAGACAGATTGGCTTAACCGACCATGTGCTAGCGGCCTCACGTCACCAAGGTCAGATAAATCCCATCACATAGAGCCTCTTTCACCTAGATATCATCATATAGAGACTGTGTCTGTTCCCTGAATTTGGAAAACCAAAAAGCGTCCAAACCCATCTAAGGTTAAAAATGCAATTGATGTTCAACAAATAAAATACAGATATAATACAGATGAGCGAACGATAAAGCTTGGGTTGCTGAATATTCAATCCCTTACTTCAAAAGCGCTCATAGTTAATGATATGATTTCAGATTATAATCTAGATGTGTTGTGTTTGACAGAAACCTGGCTAAAACCAAACGATTACATTACTTTAAATGAGTCCACCCCCCAAGATGTGATGTGAACACTTTAGACACAGTTGCTCCGTTGCGCTTAAAGAAGATTAAAGAAAATAGTCCAACGCTGTGGTACAACGAGCACACTCAGGCCCTTAAGAGATCAGCCAGAAAAATGGAGCGCAACTGGAAGAAAACAAAACTAGAGGTATTTCGGATTTCATGGAAGGAGAGCTCGATTGCTTACAGAGAGGCTTTTAAAGCTGCTAGATCTGCTTATTTTTCAACCCTATTAGAAGAAAACAAAACATAATCCTAGGTATTTATTTGAAAAAGTGGCTAAACTAACGAAAAAGAAAGCTTCAAGCCCACAAGTTTCCAAGCAACACAGCAGTAATGACTTTATGAACTTCTTCACTTATAAGATCGATAATATCAGGGACAAAATTATAACTATGCAACCGTCTACTACAGTATCGCATCAGGAAGTGCATTGTAGTCTCCCTGAGGAAAAATTTGATTTATTCGTTGCAATAGGAGAAGAAGAATTGTCTAAACTCGTTAATTCATCTAAATCGACAACTTTTATGTTAGACCCTATACCGACTAAGCTACTAAAAGATGCTTCCAGATGTCATAGATCCTCTTCTTAATATCATTAATTCGTCTTTGTCTCTAGGATACGTACCAAAATCCTTTAAGCTGGCTATGATTAAACCGCTTGTTAAAAAACGCAACTTGATCATACAAAATTAGTCAATTACAGGCCGAACTCGAATCGGCCTTTTTTGTCAAAGATACTAGAAAAGGGAATATCCTCACAACTGTGTTCCTTTCTAGAAAGAAATGATATCTGCGAGGATTTTCAGTCCGGATTTAGACCGTACCACAGTACTGAGACAGCTCTCATCAGAGTCACAAATGATTTGCTCTTATCATCCGATCGTGGCTGTATCTCGATCTTAGTGCTGCATTTGACACCATTGACCACAATATTCTTTTAAATAGACTAGAAAACTATGTTGGCATTAGTGGAATTGCATTAGCATGGTTTAAATCACACTTAACTGACCGTTATCAGTTTGTAGCAGTAAATGAAGAGATGTCTTATCGATCACAAGTTCAGTATGGCGTACCACAAGGCTCAGGACTAGGACCGTTGCTGTTCACTCTGTACATGCTACCATTAGGAGATATCATTAGGAAGCATGGCATTAGTTTTCACTGTTATGCCGATGATACTCAGCTGTATATTTTTTCACGCACTGATGAAACTTACCAATTCACAAAATTAATGGAATGCATAGCAGATATAAAAAATTAGATGACTAGTAATTTCCTACTACTAAATTCTGAAAAAACAAAGATTCTAATTATTGGACAAAACACTTCCTCATGTAATAACCTAGAATACTGTCTAACACTTGATGGCTGCTCTGTCAAGTCTTCGTCGTCGGTTAGGAACCTGGGTGTGCTCTTTGATACCAATCTTTCATTTGAAAGTCAATAGTGAATAGTATCTTTAAAAGCGCATTTTTCCATCTTAAAAATATATCTAAATTACGCCATATGCTCTCATTGACAAATGCGTAACAGTTAGTTCATGCGTTCATGACCTCAAGGCTAGATTATTGTAATGCTCTACTGGGTGGTTGCCCTGCACGCTTAATAAACAAACTACAGCTGGTCCAAAACGCAGCAGCTCGAGTTCTTACCAGAACCAGGAAGTATGACCATATTAGCCCGGTTCTATCAACACTGCATTGGCTCCCTATTAAACATCGTATACATTTTAAAATATTACTGATTACTTACAAAGCACTAAATGGTTTAGCTCCGCAGTACTTGAGCGAGCTCTTAACGCATTATAGTCCTTCACGTCTATTGCGATCTCAAAACTCCGGCCAGTTGATAATACCTAGAATATCTAAATCGACTGCTGGCGGTAGATCCTTTTCCTATTTAGCACCAAAACTCTGGAACAGTTTTCCTAACATTGTCCGGGAAGCAGACACACTCTGTCAGTTCAAGGCTAGACTAAAAACACATCTCTTTGACCTAGCATTCACATAATACATCATAGACTTCTATAATTTAATGTTAGGCTGCATAGATTAGGTCAGCTGGAACTGGGAACACTTCCCTTAAATCCTGATATACTCGTTACATCATAAGAAGAATGGCATCTACGCTAACTTTAGTGTCTTTGTTTATCCCGAGGTTTTCCCGCAGCCTGCCGCATCCAGGCCGTATCCAGATCTGACGAAGGACCTGTAGTTTAGGCAAGACAAGTAGTTTGTTTAGGCATGGTTTGTAGGGAATTACAAACCTGCGCACACATATTCAAACGCACATAACTATAGAATCAATTCTTAATGCGCATGTGTCACGGTTTATGAATGCATTGTTTCCTGCTCGTCTTGTGTTTATGTTGTTATGTGTGAGTGGGTGTGACTGCCATCATTGGCTGATCAGCGGTCCAGCTGATCTCATTCACGGCGCCAACAGCTAATCTCCTCACCTTTAAATACTCACCGTTTTCTCATCTCCTTTGTCAGATCGTTGTTTGAAGTCTTCTGTGCTGTATGTCTGGTCCCGTTCCTGTTCGGCGTTCGCAGTCTTGTGCTTCATGGTTCCTGTTCGGTGTTTCCTGTGGATTAAGTTCTGTGTCTGGATCCGTCACCACCATTCATTTACCAGCGCAAGAGTTTACTTGCATTTGCTTCCTGTCTTCAATCATGACAGCATGTGAACGCTGAATCACAGGTTCGCGTTTAAAGTCTGTTTAGAGAGAACGGTGTCGTCTTAGCGGCCCCTAATTTTAATAACAAATGATCATTTCGACGGAAGTGAATCAATCAAAACAAACTTTAGCTGGAAAATTACATTATTCAAGAACCGCTATAAAACCAAACCAATCTCTGTTACCTTAAATTATGTTTATCTCTGTAAAGCCGCTTTGAAACAATCTACATTGTTAAAAGCGCTATATAAATGAGGATGACTTGACTTTGGATTTATTTCTCGATTTTAATTGGTAATGATATGGTTTCTTAAATCTAAAGTATTTTAGTCTGTGCTGTTGTCTGTTCATTCACTAAGCTAAAAACTTCACTAAACATGTGTAGCACCTGCCATCCAATAAATCACAATAAGCTTTGTGCTGAGTTACTTTTAATATGAAGCAAAGTGTCCATAAACCCATTAGTTACCTGGAAAAAAATACCTCAAGAGAAAAGCATTTAGCTTAGTATGTGCACAGTATTATGTCAATTGTATTTTTACTTAACCTGTTAGTGATGTCTGCATTATTTAATGTATATTTGAATAAATAATAAAGTTATTGCAGTAAAAAAGTTTGTTTTTCACCAACAAACTAGAGTAGAAACAATTCTGTTATTAAAAAAGTTGATATAAAACCTTCCTCATGTGCAATTTAAATGTATTTACAATTCGGTTTAAGATATTTATAGTGTTGATTATTGAATAAGTTTGAATAATGAATTGATTATTAATGTATTATTTATTTTTGGTTTTGGTTTTTGGCCTAGTGCTTTCTTAATTTCCGATTTCAGCCCATAATTGTCATAACGTATAAATGCTTTTCTGATCAGGCGATTTTTTTTGTATGGATGTCGTCATAAACCAAGGGCTGTTTGACGTGGTGGAACAAATGAAGAAAATCTTTCGAAAAAACAGGCGCAGAACCCTCTGAGAACTTCTGAAAGCCGTGCAGAACAAGATGGCAACAAATGTGAGAAAGCTGTGCTCGCTGCAAGAGGCCGGAGGAAAGGAGAGCGGTAGCCTGTGTTCCCGTCCTCACCTCCCATGAACCTTCACACGCCAGACGTGAAGAACTGAAACATTAGGAGAGCTAGAGTAGCACGAGTCCATTCATTTCTCAGTGTCATGAATAACTCAAATGGCTTATCCATATGGAAGTCGATGACAGGCGTCCATACCCCCCCCCCCCCCCCCCCCCCCCCCCTCCTAACGAAACACAAATCATAGGACTGGGTTTTGAAAGACGCTGTCCAGAGGTCCCTTCTTGACCTTCCAGCGCTCTCCCTCCGCCTGAGCGTGATTCAAGAGCTCTGCATGTTCTGATTTAGTGTCCTGACATGTACATTCTCATGGGCTCCAGCCTCGCCATGACAAAAACCATATGTGCAGAAACATCTTTTACTCAGACTCAGAGTGTTTCTGAACCCGAGAGTGCGAACGCCTGCTTGATGAATACAGGACCGGCTGGTCATTACGGTGTCACACGGGGCGGCAAATGAACTGGAAAACATCCGCTCGCTGCAGTTTAAATCAGCACACAATCTGCACTGGTGCATTGTGGGAACAGCCTGGGTGTTCTGGACGTCTGCAATCCATTGACTTTTGCAATGCCATTGCAGTTCAGGTGTCTGCGGGCCACACGCAACACACTCACAGAAACATGTTGCTCAGGACACAAGGCCACGGAGTTCATCGCCTGCAGAACCACACACAGCAGCTTTCTCTCATATGCTCCACATGAATCCGTCATCAGAAACTGTTTTACGTGCCGTTAAAGGTAACGGAGCATATTTCAGATATGTAAATGCTAACCAACCATGGTTTACTTTAGGAACTGTAATGTTGGCTTTAAGACTCTCTGTGGTTTTGAAACTAAATGTATTGCTTTATTTGATTTGACGCTGTTGTGTGCTTTCATGTAAGAGTGTGTAGAGCACTTTAATCGTGGAGCCGCTTGAACTGGGGTTTAATGTTACATAATTGATGCATTTAAGCTTCTGGAAAAAATCACAGACGGTGACACAATACCTTAATCACATCTTGCAGTGTAATGCCAGCTATACTGTATATCTGCAGTGCATTCACTGTGAAAATACAACTTACATTTTGGCAGAAAAACTCGATTTTAAAGGTAACACTTGTTGGCCTGATACATGACTATAGGACTGTGCACCAGTACTCTGAAGTCCATCTTCCTAGCGCTATTCGCGCTCATTTGCAGGGTTCGCTTTACACACACACACGCACAGGTTTTACGTCGGATGCCCATCCTGACACAACCCTCACACTCCTACGGCAATGTGGCAACCCAGTCCCCCTCCGCTGCATGTCTTTGGCCTGTGAGGGAAACCAGAGGAAATCCACACTGACACACAGAGAACAGGCAAACTCCACACAGAAAGCCACGGTCACTTTAGTTCACACGCGTTCACACTCTCACACACACAAACGCATCTGCTCTATCGAGAGTAAGAAGATGACGTAGTGCAACTGAATGCAGAGACCGCTCTATCTTCAGACAGGCTCTTTAATAATAACTATTAAAAATACACAATGCGCAATTAACAAAGAGTGCTGAAATCTCTTAACTTCTTTCTTGAGATGTTTGTGAATCCAGTCCGAGGATCGTAGCTGCGAAAATAACTTAAGAATATTTTTAAATGTTTATTTTAGATTGTAAACTGTCATCTTTTAAGTAGTTTAAAAATAAAGGATTTCCACCGCCACTGAAAGATTGTGTACACCATTTGTTAACCCTAAGTTAAAGATCTTTTTATTTATGATAAACCTGGTTTTATGATATTATGATACTGTGTTTATGCATAACAGTGTCAGTAAAATATGCATTTTAGGTTGGGCAACTTTAATTGGCCGTTGGACTAGTTCTTGGCTAGTTTTGATGGGCCGTTTTGTGGCTTGGGCATCGTGATAAGACTAGACACTACTATGAGAAACAAAGGACAATATTACTGCTTTCAGATACACCAGACTCATTTCAAATCTCCAGTATCACCAGTTGCCAAACAAAGCTGGAATAAGTTCTCCTGTGAAACTTAAAGGAACGGTTAAATGTAATGAGCTCTCAAGACAATACGACACTTGAACCTGCGGGGTCACCAGTGTCCGACACTGGCCTCGTGGTGGTTTCGGCTGAACACCATGCTGGCTACACACACACACACACACACACACAGTGACCCTCAGGCGTCCGGTTCACCTGCTGATCTGGGTCCAGAGCCCAGCCCGGGTCGGGTCGGGTCGGGTCAAGCATTCACAGGCTCCCTCTGCTTCTCCAGCGGGGTCAGGGCTGCTCCAGAGGCGCAGTAATGCCACAGTGAAACATCTGACCCGGGGTCAGCCCTGGCGGATCACACTGCACACGTGCTGGGGGACGCCCTGATCAAGCTCCTAACACTGGCCATTTCAGCATCCCTTACAAACAGAAACGGTGACTTCAAGTTTGTAAACAACTGTTTACACACAAAATCCTTACTCGTCACACAATTTCTAAAACCTGACACTCAAACACCAGAACCACACACCAAATCTGCAAAACCATACACTAATTCTCGGCCTTCGACTCAGTTTTCGATTTCATAAAACACTTTTTGCAAACCACAACACGCAATTCTCTATGTAACACAAAAATCTAGCAGGAAGTCTCTTGATTTCCTTTTTCAAACACAACCTATCAAAATGCCACAGTAATTCATCAGTGCCTCACACACACTCCTCAGACACACATACACTCCTCTCACACACACTCCTCACATGTGCAAACACTCAGCGCTTTACTGAACAGCAGCCAATCATGGCTTTAGAATAGGCCTATAAACAGGTCAAAGGTCGAGTTATAGGTCTTCCGGACTGTGTAATAGTGTATTCACAACCACAAATGCTTACAGTAAAAACATTTGGTTTCAGTCTTGCTTTCATGTTTACCGTGAATTTTTCAACATCTCTCTGACAATTACTTTCAATCTTGTACAGAAATGTACATAGGAGCTCATGAAAGAAGAGCTTTAGGTTTTGAATAACTGTGTGTATATGATATATCAAAAAATATAATATTATGGCAAAGGTATTTGCAACGTAAGACCAAGGTTTGCTTTTGAGATGTGTTGTGCTTCATTTTGAATGCAGTGCTTCATTTTGCAAGATATGTGAGGCATTTTGCATTTTGTGTGTGCAATTGTTGGATTTGTGTGTAAAGTTTTGAAAAAAAAGGCACAGTTTTAAAAATGTGTGTAAGCCGTCGAAAAAAACTGTAAAGCCAAGACACCACAGTGAACAGAGTCAACATGTGAACTAATAGATATCACCATAATTCCCCAGTCAATTAATCACAGTATATTAAGAAATAACATTTAGTATTACAAGTTTTCTGTAATGGTGTGTTTAAATAGGCAAATGAGGCATTATCTATTTACAAATACACACATTTGCATGCATTTCCAGGACATACATCTGAACAGTGGATAAAGCCAGGGTTATTTATTTCTGACATTTTAGGTTTAAAGGTTTTTAGAGAGAGGATTTTTGAATTTCTCTTTTTATTGCTCCATAAATCAGAAAATACTGTCCAGAAGAAAAAAAAATCACCATGTTCTAGGAATAAAATATGATATAAATCAGGCGAATGATATATGAACAAAGCCCTCAGGAAATTCCTTTAGAATATAGATAGGAGTAAAAGTGGAAAGTTTGCTGTATGTAAGAGAGAAAAAACTCATTTTGAGAAAACTGCCTTTATGTAGTAATTTAAATCTACAGACGGAAAATAGAAGAACTAATGAAATAAACACTCGTGTATAATACTTTGGATGTTTTCTTTCTCCTAGTCTGAAAGAAGAATTATTACAGGATCAAAATAATGTCTTGCCTTAAAGGAACACTCCGACTTTTTGGGACTTTAGCCTATTCACCTTATCCCCCAGAGTTAGATAAGTCCATACATACCTTTTTCATCTCCGTGCGTGCTATAAGTCTGTTTGACGCACCCACCGCTAGCCTAGCTTAGCACAAAGACTGGATGTAAATGGTTGCAGCTAGCATACTAATCCAAATAAGTGACAAAATAACGCAAACATGTTTCTATTTACATGTTGTGATTTGTATAGTCACAGAGTGTACAAAAAACAAAGTCACATGAGACACAGACATATTTTAACCGTATAAATACTGGGAACTATATTCTCTGAAGGCGAAGCACTGCTACTTGGGCGGAGTGATAACCGCAGCACCTGAGACGCGCTCTCTCTGCTCCTCACCACGGCGCGTCTCAGGTGCTGCGGTTATCACTCCGCCCAAGTAGCAGTGCTTCGCCTTCAGAGAATATAGTTCCCAGTATTTATACGGTTAAAATATGTCTGTGTCTCATGTGACTTTGTTTTTTGTACACTCTGTGACTATACAAATCACAACATGTAAATAGAAACATGTTTGCGTTATTTTGTCACTTATTTGGATTAGTATGCTAGCTGCAACCATTTACATCCAGTCTTTGTGCTAAGCTAGGCTAGCGGTGGGTGCGTCAAACAGACTTATAGCACGCACGGAGATGAAAAAGGTATGGACTTATCTAACTCTGGGGGATAAGGTGAATAGGCTAAAGTCCCAAAAATTCGGAGTGTTCCTTTAAGTAAAGTTTAAATATATTTTCCAAGCATACTTTGTGTAGTAAAATGAATGTTAACTAAATTTCAATACTTCTTGGGACTAAATTGGTCCATTTTTTAGTTAATAAAAACGGTATAATTTAGTAAATATGTATATATTTTTATAAAGTACAAGTATAGGCCCAAATATTCGTAGACGTGTATAATACTACTATATAATATAATATTATACAATTGTCAGTTAATTAAGTATACTTTTGTTAAGTATATCTAAGCACTATAAATGAAAATTAGACATAATGTATAAAATTATCATTATTTTTTGTTTAAAAGAGCTCCACACTTGAGTAAACTTATTTTTTGTAAGGGATAGGAGGGGAAATTCAGTTTAACAGATCAACTGATCATGCACTCAAAAAATATACAAACAAAAAATGAAGACGTAGAAAGTCCTTCACAACCAAACAAGACATAACAAGAAAAAGAAAAAAGCAGCGTCTTCCTGGCCGGGGCTTTAAACGCATAAACAGCAGCTAATTTCAAGAGCACTTTTAGACACACGGCTCAGCCGGGAGGATGTGAAACAGCTTATTTTCATAAGAAACACAACATTTACTTTACCTGTTATTGGAAAGGCTGACGGTGGATTACTTCCATCTGAAAGCAATTAGGACGGCTTAAATGCCTGGTGTGAGAAATACGGCTTTCACGAGGAATGATTCTGCTCTTTTTCATTGAGGATTTTAAAGCCTTGGGCCTCGGGGTGAGCGGTTCCTGATGATTGGCGGACGGCAGCCAGAGATGTCTGGGTTTAGGCAATTACCATTAATGAGCTAACCATGTTTACTGGCTTATCGGAGGGCAATTACGGTCACGTATCAGCATTCTGAAAAACTCTGCTAGTCTTCATGGTCGGCCTGAGTCTCAGCTCCTCTGATCTAACCCTGCGTTTGAGAGCTAAAGGAAGCACGACTGCCACTGTTTGAGTGGAACTGTGCCATTTAAAAGCACATTTAAAACCTCGGGATGCAAAATCATTTTAAAATGTTAAAAAAGTAGGCTACAAGCTAGGCAATGTCTGAGTCTATGTTAACATTGCTACTATTTCCAAATCGGGCTCATTGGAAAAACACGTCCGTGACAACAATTTTGCAACATGATATCACATTTTCATTGAGCGCAAAGCGCATTCAGTTTTATCTGAAATAGATGAACATAAATCTGGCGGTTTATTACATTGGTTGTTGTACATATCGTGGCAGTTCGGAAATGAAATCAAAAATGAAAATGAAATAGTGAGAAAGGAAATTGAATTGAAAAAGTTGTTGATGTTTTACAAATGCAAACTCTAGGTGGAAGGAGAGGTGTAAATGCTTATTACTCCATCATATCCTTATAATAATAATCATAATTTCCTTGGGGGTAAACCAATATATATAAAAAAACATGTTCACAACCCATTTTACATCTGTAATGTGACAGACTTTATCCAGGAACTGATAGATGGTCATCAATGATCACTACATGACACATGGTCGGAGGAGGAGGAAATAAAGATCAAGTTGAATCTGTAAAATCTGCTGGAAATTTATTTCAGAGGCGGAGCGAGTCATTACATTATGATGAAAGATTATGAATTGTTTTTTCTCCCTTTAGAACAATATGCACACATGACCCATGCTCAATACAATATTACATTTTGATTTTATGTTCCGAAAATGGAAGTGTAAGGAACACAAAATGTTAAAATCTATGTCTATTTATCTAATAATGTACCGCATCTTAAAATCACAGTGATCTGGTGGAAGGAAAGAGCAGTACACATGGCTCAGGATATGACAGCGGCTCTCAGAGCGGTTTACGCTGGTTTCCAGAAGCCATTAGAGACAAGTGAGGTTTAGTGTACGTACAGGGCATGTGGTCTGTATAAAGACATTAACCTTTGGCCATTTCCTACACTAGAAGGAAATTACATTTGAACAGAGTTTTATTCAGCAGCACCGAGGCAGTGTGAGAAGCTGTGCGCTTCATGAATAATGTCAAGCTCATTAATCTGAAGACATCTTACCTGTGAACATCTTCTGTGGTTCTCACACCAGCCCAACACAAGGTCATTCTGAAAGAGACAGAGAAACACATGATGCAATGACAACACAACTGTTTCAGGTCATCAAGTATGAGTAGTATAAAATAAGAGTGTGAATAATATTTCCATCTGCCACACGAGAGAAAGCTCTGACAGACAGGGATGTATTTTAGATGTGTTTTGAGGCTATGGGAAGTTTGGAAGTGGTCAGTTTGACATCAAGCATACAGCAAATACGTTTTCTGAAAGCACAAGTGCATCAAGAGTTGAGGATCTAATCGCAGCATAAAAAGTATTTAAACAAATAAATAAGACAATGTACTTCAGAAGGAGGTAGAGACGGGTGCTTTCCAAACACTGCTTTGTGAAGCTTTGAAATCTTTGCGAATCATTTGTTTCGAAGCAGTGGTTCATGAACTAGTGTCTATATGGTTTTTACCTAATCTCAGATCAGTTTAATACATTTTATAGACATTTTTATGATGAAGAGCTCTGATTAACCAAGCTCTCCATAAAACAAACAAAACAATGGTATTAGATGATTTGTTAATTGGTTGAATAGATTACAGTTTCAATAAAACATTTGCAGTTGGTGTTTTATTAATGTTTGGCCTGAGTTGTTGTTGCATTGACACTGGTCTGACCAGCAGTGTTTGTGAGCTTCGATACAGTGATTCATTTTGCAAAGCAATTGATTCGAAGTTTAAAAAAAGCTTAATTTCTCTCATCACTAAAAGAAGGTAATCCCAAATAACTGTGAAACACAACAGATTAACCAGTGAAGTAAATGAAGACAGCTAAAACCCAGGGCAAGAAATAACAACGCTATCTCACGACCAATTCGTACGAGTGATTAAAAGGTGGCTAATTCGTACTAATTCATACGACCTCACTCGAACGAATTTGTACGATTTGTCTAAACCCACGTGATGGGTAGGTTTAGGGGCGGGGTCAGGGGTAGATCATTCGTACGAATTCATACGAATTTGGTAACTCGTAAAATATGTACGAATTAGCAAAAATTCGTACGAATTTGTACGAGTGAGGTCGTATGAATTAGTACGAATTAGCCACCTCGTAAAATTCATACGAATTGCCGTGAGATCGGGCTGGAAATACATACACGATAAAGAGAACTAAACTGCACTTTCTGTAAAGCTGCTTTGAAACAATATGTATTGTGAAAAGCGCTATACAAATAAATTTGAATTGAATTGAATTGAATTAAACTAGACGCAAAAATAAACAAACAAAAGGAACAGATACAACCAGGAGGAAACCATAAGAAATGTAAAGACAGGTTCTGTCAAATAAACATCAAAGTAATCTTAGACCATAAAAGTCTACAAGATAAATGTGACAAACTGAACACGATGCTTTTAATTCTCATTGGTCAATGAATGCCTATATTGAGTTGCGTTAGATACAATTTTGGCATCATTACTAGTCATATCTACTGCATGTTTTTAGGACAGTTTTAACTGTTTAACACAAGACTCCTATCTGTTACAAAAGGTACATTTCCATTGTATATTTACTGTGGGCCTTCAGTGTGAGGTCAGAACTCCTCCAGCATGGGCAAGAGTGAATCACACCAAACACACCATAACCACAGCCTCAAGCGTACGTCAACACCTAACCAAACCTTGTTTTGGAAAAGTGCGGGTGAGGAGTTAACCATGGCTAATGAATGACGGTCCAGAAGTGTCTGTGTTTAGACTGTGTTTTGTCATAGAGTCCCCGTGAATGATGGGACAGCAGACACCACAAACATAAAGACTCCTCTGTAACCTCATGTAAAATGCAATTTGAATGCTGCTCTGAAATGATGGCAAATGCAAACACACATCCGAGCGATCAGCGTGCAGGCGAACGCCACAGTAATCCTCCAGACTCTCCCTCAGGGTAACCAATATTTATCCTCAGCAAACGTGAGTCACGCCTCCTCTGAGGTCCCACAAGGCTTTTGAGAGGGTTTAATTAGGACTTTAGGGACAGAGAGAGCCCATTGTGTGTCATGAAGTCTCCAGAAGTGATCTCCAAAGGAATGCTGGAGCGTAACATCATCTCAGGAGATCACATCAAGGCTAAATCCTTCTTGATGAGCTTCCCAGACTAAAGCTCTCACTCCACACCTTCAAACTAAACCAACTAAACCCATAACACTTACAGGTTTGTTTCACAAACTTTCATGAAGAGAAAACCAATAAATCCTCTTTTATAAGGGTTTCTTTCTTTAAACACAGAAAACAAGAAGTGAAATCCTTAGTCTTTGGGGCTGAAGACAAGTCCTGCCCACTTAACAGAGAACAGAGGTTTAGTCCCTTAATGAGAGATTTAGATCGAATCACAACCATTTATCCAAAAACGTTATGTAGGCTGCTATACATCACTGTGGGAAAAATGTATATTAAATGAACACAAGTAATCATTCGTGAAGGTCATGAACTGTGATGTGTTTGCTTGGACAGTTGAGGATAAATATATGACAGAGCTAAAGCTCAGCTCAAAGGTCTCTCTGTCTTCTGAAGTCTAGCCAAAACTAACACAGACTTACCATCTAACCGATTTATACTTGAAATGCACTCAAGTTAACCCATCAGCTGAAATCTGAAATGCATTGTTAAATAGGTCAGTAATAACTTAAGTCATTATTTATGTCTTGTACATCTCATCTTCATGTCTCATATGACTTTCTTCTGTCAGAACACAAAAGCAATTTGAAAAATGTTTTAGCAGTTTTTGTCCATATGACTGTCAATGGGACTCAAAACTTAAAAAAAAAAAAGGCATTTTCTTCATTCACTCTCAAATCAAATGAAAGGGTCAACCAAAAATGAAAATTGTATCTCTCTATATGATTAACAGTTGTAATTTAAGCTTTTATTCACATATAAACGTCTCAGGTTACGACTGTAACCCTTGTTCCCTGAGAAGGGAATGAGACACTGCGTCAAGGACACTTTGGGAACGCCTCAGCGTGATTGCGTCTAAAGCACGTGTGTAAAATCAGCCCAATGGCGAGGCGGTGCGCCACGGGCGGGTGACGTCACGACCAGTGTTGGGCATGTTACTTAAAAATACTAATTAGTTATAGTTAATAGTTACTTCTCACAAAGAGTAATTCTCTTAGAAGAAAACAAACACAACCCTTGGTATTTATTTGAAACAGTGGCTAAATTAACAAGAAATAAAGCTTCAACCCTAGACATTTCCAAGCAACACAGCAGTGATGACTTTATGAACTTCTTTACTTACAAGATTGATAATATTAGGGAGAAAATAATAACTATGCAACCGTCTACCACAGTATCGCATCAGGGAGTGCATTGTAGTCTCCCTGAGGAAAAATTCGATTCATACATTGCAATAGGAGAGGAAAAATTTTCTAAACTCGTTAATTAATCTAAATCGACAACTTGTGTGTTAGACCCTATACCGACTAAGCTACAGAAAGAGATGCTTCCAGAGGTCATAGATCCTCTTCTTAATATCAATAATTCATCTTTACGTAACAAAAACTTTTAAGTTAGCTATTATTAAACCTCTTATTAAAAAAACGCAACCTGATCATAGAGAATTAGTCAATTACAGGCCGATCTCAAATCTACCCTTTTTGTCAAAGATACTAGAAAAGGCAGTATCTTCACAACTGTGTTCCTTTCTAGAAAGAAATGATATTTGCGAGGATTTAGACCGTACCATAATACTGAGACTGCTCTCATTAGTCACAAATGATTTGCTCTTATCTGATCGTGGTTGTATCTCTCTATTAGTGTTACTCGATCTTAGTGCTGCATTTGACACAATTAACCACAATATTCTTTTAAATAGACTAGAAAATTTTGTTGGCATTAGTGGAGTTGCACTAGCATGGTTTAAATCATACTTATCTGACCGTTATCAGTTTGTAGCAGTAAATGAAGAGATGTCTTATCGATCACAAGTTCAGTATGGCGTACCACAAGGCTCAGGACTAGGACCGCTGCTGTTCACTCTGTACATGCTACCCTTGGGAGATATCATTAGGAAACATGGAAATAGTTTTCACTGTTATGCTGATGATACTCTCTATATTTCTTCACGCCCTGACGAAACTTGCCAATTCACAAAATTAACGGAATGCATAGCTGATATAAAAATTTGGATGACTAGTAATTTACTACTACTAAATTCTGAAGAAAATCATTATTCTAATGATTGGACCAAAAACGTCCTCACGTAATAACCTAGAATACTGTCTAACACTTGATGGCTGCTCTGTCAAGTCTTCGTCGTCGGTTAGGAACCTGGGTGTGCTCTTTGATACCAATCTCTCATTTGAAAGTCACGTTTCTAGTATCTGTAAAACCGCATTTTTCCATCTTAAAAATATATCTAAATTACGCCATATGCTCTCAATGACAAATGCGGAACAGTTAGTTCATGCGTTCATGACATCAAGGCTAGATTATTGTAATACTCTACTGGGTGGTTGCCCTGCACGCTTAATAAACAAACTACAGCTGGTCCAAAACACAGCAGCTCGAGTTCTTACCAGAACCAGGAAGTATGACCATATTAGCCCGGTTCTGTCAACACTGCATTGGCTGCCTATTAAACATCCTATAAATATTAAAATATGGCACTAAATGGTTTAGCTCCCAGTACTTGAGCGAGCTCTTAACGCATTATAGTCCTTCTCGTCTATTGCGATCTCAAAGTTACGGCCAGTTGATAATACCTAGAATATCAAAATCGACTGCTGGCGGTAGATCCTTTTCCTATTTAGCACCAAAACTCTGGAACAGTCTTCCTAACATTAAATCTAGACTAAAAACACATCTCTTTTACCTGGCATTCACATAATACATTATACATTCCTATTATTCAAATCAGTTAAATGATTATTAGGCTGCATAAAACTGCACAAACCTGTCTCCATACCGGCGTGACTCCGATCTTCAGCCAGATGAACTGGATAATATTCTGATGTTCTGATCCAATCCTCCACCTGACCTGTAATGCTCCTGAATCATAATCACACACTGTATGTTCGTTGGCCAGAGGAGAACTGAGCGACTGAGTCCGGTTTCTCCCGAGGTTTATTTCTCCATTCTGTCACTGATGGAGTTTTGGTTCTCGTCACTGTCGCCTTTATCGCCTTCGGCTTTTGGCTTTTGTCTTGTTTAGTTGGGGACATTAAATTTAACATTTAATTTAATATCCAACAATAATATTGATCTGCCTGCATTGACACTATTATACAAGAACTGAACTGAGCTGGTTTACTCCAGAGTGGCTACATATATATAAATTAACCTAATTAATAACTTAAAAAATAAATAAAAATGAACCATCACTGAACTTACTTAAGCTGGACTGTGACGCTATTTTCTTCTAGAAACAAACTTTGTCGCATTATTTTCCTGTTATCTCTGTAAAGCTGCTTTGAAACACTCTGTATTGTAAAAAGCGCTATATAAATAAAGGTGACTTGACAACAAACTGATATCATATACACCTAGGATGGCTTGAAGGTGAGTAATTCATGGGGTAATTCTAATTTTTTGGTGAACTATCCCTTTAATAACGGGACATTTTTTTAATTATCCGTCAATGTTTTTCAGCAAATCAAAACTCAGTAAATTACAACATTTTTGTAAGACAATCAATCCCTTCATTGCAAATAAAAAATATCAAGACAACATCAATATTTGTATACAGTGGTGTAACAAGACATTTTATAGATGAGCATAGTCTAATCCATACTGCTATGATGTCTAATATTCATACCAGTACTTGTGTGGGACAGGCTACTTTTCATTCTATGTTACTTTAATGTTAGATGACAGTTTAATAAATATATCGAAGTAAAGGGACAACAATTTGTACATATTTCTGAAACAAGATACTTGAGACAAAATACAAACCATATTAAAATCAACCACAACATAAAAGTATTTAAACCTTTTTTTTTTTTTATCAGTCATTGGCATTGTAACTTCCTCTCATTCATTCCTTTCATTCTTGGACAGTTTAAATGGTCGTTCAGCTCATATGAGTTTTCATACCTTTCTTTCATGATCCCACCACAGACCACCATCAAAGCCACCAGAGAATTATGCCACATTGCTTCCATTTTAGTGCTGCGGAAAATAACTATATGTTCCATGCCATGAACCCATTTCTTATTTCTACAAAGCTTAACATTGTTCAGTGTCCCGTGATCACGTGATGTTTGCTCGGACCTCAGTCTTCACCACATGCCCTATTGTGAGAGAGTGTGTCTACCAACCTGACGACATTTCCCTGAACCGCCTTTATAGCCTCACCAATTCTTGCCCGTTTTTTAAAAGCCTCCCTTTTCAGTATTGTTTCAAATAAAGAGCTAAAGAGAAACAGATTAGCACAGCTCTCTGTGGTGTGGTCTCTTCCTGTAAACAGCATTTCAATAAAGTTGTTCTGCTGGATTTTTACAGTGTCTGTGACTAACCAGCCTTTATATTTTAACACAGATTACCAGAAGCTCTTGTGGTTTTGACCGTAACACATCACTATGCACATAATAATTGAAATTAGTTATTTTAGTAAAGCCATACAACAACACAAATGAGAAACACAATGCACACCCTTAAAGAATGCAATGCAGAGTATCAGGCTGGAGACATTTGTTTAGTCCAACCTGAAAATGTACACAAGAGAGTTATCCGAGTATTTGATAAATAGGTTTGTAGAGGATGAATAAGGTTGTGTCACCGTCTGCTTGCAAGGCCGAGGCAAAGGAGCCCACCACAAGTTTCTGAGACAATCTAATGCACAGATATCATCCCACTAATTCCTTCTCAATGTCAAATCTATGGGATCTTTCACCCAATTTTTCACATGCCTTAAAAAATGTCCTCAATAAGCTGGACGATTACCTAATTCATGGGTGTATGACAAGTTAGATGCCAAAATTTGTATTAAAGAGGAAGAATAATAATAAACATGCAAGATAATAATAGTGATGCATTGCTTGGCAAGCATCACTATTAATAATATCACTAATATCTATTTATATGGCTCTATTCAAGAACCCAAGGACACTTTACAAAGCATATGCCAAAACTGTAGTGTCTATTTACACCAAGTGCAAATAGCATGCCTGGTTGGGCTAGACAAAAGTACATTTCGAACCAGAGTTCAAATCCGCCTTTTGCCGAACTCCCTTTTCCCATCACATATCAGATTGGAAAGCCATTTATTTTCAATAACTATGAAGAAAATATGTGAAAAGTGGAATTAAAGTGCCTAACGGTTATTTAATAATGAAGTGCTTATCGGGTAGGGTTAGGGATAGGTGTAGGGAGGGCTTTATTCTCCTAATAAGGCAGCATTTATTTAATAAATATAATCATTTACACTCAATATGTAATTATTGCATACTGTTTTATAATGTACTAAAATACTGAGGTGCAATTAGTATCTAACAACTCTTTATACTTGTTGCAAAGACAATACTGCTATTAGTGTAAATAGAATATATCACTATTTTCACTTAATGCAAATAGCCGCTGCCATTAAAAAATTCAAGATCAACATATAAAGTACTTTCAAGCATGAGCATTCAGGAAACAAAATTGAGACATCTACAGTGTAATACAAAGTCAAAGTTTTAACAAGAATCATGAAAAATAAAGATGAGTTTTTAATTCAGTCTTAAAGTCCCCCTGTAGTAAATACTTTTATCCCTTAAAACTCATCTTTGATCACCAAAATGACATATTTAATTATTTTTTCCTGTAAAAAAAATGACTTCATGCCTTAAAATATCTTGAATGTAACTCGACACCCTTGCCTCATTTAGTATACGCGGTTCTATGAATATGCTAATTAGCCCCGCCTCCACTCACTCACTCAGCTCAGAGATCCACTCGATCAACTGAGGTAAACGCTGCACAATGGTATCGCTCTTTACGACGTCGGACACATAACGTCTCAGTCTGCCTTCTAACTCAGAAACGCTTAGAACAGCATATAAGAAAGGCATATAGTTCATCATAACATCGTAACATACATCATACACCTGCTATATGCTAAATCTACCTGATATTTCATATCAACAGAAAAATATACCGGGATAACCTGCATCTCTCGAGACTCCCCTGCTAGTTCGCTGTTAATGATATGCTAAAGCCCGCCGGCACGTTGATCTGATTGGTTACAAGGTCGTTTGTGACGTCAGAAACACCAGCGATTTCACACCGTGTTTTTGAGACTGTCTTTGGTTCACTGCAGTTTTAAGGAGAAAATACTCAGCAATGCTGTCGACTTATGAACTTACACATGGTTTGTCTTAAAGCATATTAAAAACACCACATAGACACATAAACAACATTAAAAGCTGGATTTTCACCACAAGGGGACTTTAAAGATCTAGATGGACTCATCAACATTTTGAAGCAGTTCACTTGAAGCAGCAGAGTTTTCAACTAAATGTACAAACAGCGATTTACAGTAATCTAAGTCAGAAGTTATGAAACTATTATGAAACAACTCTAGACTGTATTGAAGAGCATAAATGGGCAATATTACAGAGGTGGGAAAACAAAACTTTAGACTGTAGGCTTTAGTATGTAGATTTTTCTGGCATCCGCATAACTATGAAAAGGAAAGGCCTGTTCACACCAAGATGAATGAAAATGTGGTCCGAATTTCTGTTCAGACCCATGCGTAAAAACTGGCTGACAGGCACATGTAAATTCACTCTCTGACAGAAGATGGCGCTTATGGAAAAGCAATAGATACCCTAGTTACTACGGTACACACAGCAATGCTGCACAACGCTTCGCGGAGAAGAAAGTATGTATTCTTTACTGTGTTTATCACACAACAACAAACACAAGAGTAGAAAGACAAGACATCCGGTTCTGGATTCTTCTTCTGTTATTCTCTGTAGCTTAGCAAACACATCTGACTGTGAACGCCACCCAGTCGTAGTTTTACTGTACAGTGTGTAACCGCAGCAACTCTAAGCATGAGGCCAAATGTGTGAATCTACTGGCCGGCCAGCTTTATCGGCAGTGCAATGGAAAAGAGATTAGGACACCTCTCTGTAAGAATGTTAGGTCTGAATAAACGTATCAAAATTAAATATTATTTCAATTAAAATATTTATCACACCAAATTTTCTCACTGAATATTGGTCTTGGTGTGAAAACGCCTCAGGACATCGAATGATCTAACCACACAGAAGCATATCGATTAGAAAAAGAAGTGGTCCAAGAACCGACCCTTGAGGTACACCTTGTGAAACAGCAATCATCATTTAGGGGGAGTATTCAATTTGAAATGATTTTTAAAAAACAAATTAAACGATTCAGACAAATAAATAAGGTTCAAATGTAAATGTAAGCCCTTTCATGAGAGATTGGGTCCACACATTCACTGTGGTCGATTGAGCAGATCTACAGACGTACAGCAGGCACTGTGCAGTCCTCGTGACACATCAGACAGACAGTCGAGCACACAGTGATTTATATTTAATGAGCGTTTGTGGCCTCATGATGCCATCTTAGCTCATGCCAACTCAGTTATTAAAAGCCAATCACCTGAGCCATAAATGCCATGCAACTAATTACTATAGCCACAGGAAAACCATGTCTGGACAGGAATGCAAAGTCCCAAGTCCTTTACTCAAACTATTCTGTGCATCACAAAGTGCATTTCATGTTTTTAAGAGCCTCCTCAAATAAATCGGTCTCTGATGAAGCATCTGCTATAATGCAATATTTACTATTTATATTTAGTTTTAAAAAAAGAATCAGAATACTAAGCTACATGACCGTCAATGATAAAACACACATTAAAAGCAATATTTAGGCCTACATTTAAGATTGATGTATTTGAATTGCATATCAAATTTCCATAAATAAATAAACTAATAAATTGTAAATTTAAAAACAAAAGTGATGCATATTTGTCAGTCAAGCATAAATCAAATGTATACACTCAAAATAATGCAATGCTTTATTAACTCTTGCATATTTGATTGTATTTAAATAATCACATTTTAAAAATGCATTTATTAAAATTGATTAGAATCAGCATAAATCTGAAAACAATTATTTATTTAGTGAAAAATACCTATACTAAAATGTATTTAAAATACATTTAAGTATACTACAAACCCATTAACATATTAACTGAGATATTGTTTGAGACTTACTGATATAAATATTATAATGAAACTTTATGTGGAGTAGGCTTTATTGCACAATGCACATTTCTTAAAATTAAGCTTAAAATGTGTTTTAATCACTATTAGTAAGGATAGTATGATCTGTAAAATATAAGTCTTAAAATGCAAGATATTTAAAGTGTGCCTAAAGTATACTTGCATTTCCACTTCAGCACAATCAAATACACTTCAGTATATCTTTAGTTGGACCTCGGCACTATTTTTGGAAACCTAAAGTATATTAGGCACAAAATTACTTGTTCCAATTTAGCAGACTTTAAGTATATCAGTTTAGTATACCAACAGGGTATTTACATTAAGTACATTAATATAGATGTATTTGTAGTATCCTAATAAATGCATTTTAAATACATATTAGTACATCTGATTTTCACTAGAGCATGGTTAAAATAGAAATAGCTTTAGAACAAGCAATATTCATTAGATAAAATGTATGAGATTGAATTTTGGATTATACATATATAAACTTGGTTATTGTGTTTTTAAAACACATTCAGTTTATTAGTACTATTACAAAAATCATACTAATTTCTTACCTGTTTCACTTATATGAAATATGCTTCACATTAAGTTTATTAGTTTGTTTGTGTTAAAACTGTGTAATCCAAATGTACTTAATCAATAAAAACTAACTTTATTAACTTTATTCTAGATCTGCCATAAAGCCAAAACAATCTCTGTTACTGTAATCTCCTATTATCACTGTAAAGCTGCTGTGAAACAGTCTGTATTGTTAAAAGCGCTGTATAAATGAAGCTGACTTGATTACTGATATTCTACATGCAGTTTCTCCAGAAGGGTGTCGTAATGACTCATGCGGATCAGCCAAACCCTCAGCGCCTGGACTGGGCAACGTGTGAACACCTCTTTAAGCTGAGGAGAACAAAGGAGGAGTGTAACTCTACCTAAATGAAAATGTTTGATGTCCGTCACTCTACACCTGTCATGTGCCATAACGTACATTTTTATCACAATATAACTACTTGTGCTGACACTGGATATGCGCACCATTAACACAACAAACACCATTGTCTCGAGACGTCGTAAACTGTCCACCTGCAGCCACAAAGGATGAGAGGGAGGGAGGGAGGGAGAGAGAGAGAGAGAGAGAGAGAGAGAGAGAGAGAGAGAGAGAGAGAGAGAGAGAGAGAGAGAGAGAGACTTATCAAACATTTTTGACGCTGAGCTGGATTTGGTTTTTTTACTTTTAAAGGGCTGAGGAAAAATGGGAGGAAACCTTCTTCAAACCCCCAGCTATGCTTTGAGCAGTAACATGAAACCCGTCTCACAAACAGAAATTATGGCTGGAATTCTGTTTTAGCATAAAGAAACTCTCTGAGAGGAATTGTAGTCTGCAGTGAGTAATCTCATCCTTAAGGATTGTTGTGCTTTTACAGAAGCCTTACCAAAGTTCGCAGAAGAATGTGTTAGCGAGTCCTTTACAAGGCAACACTCCATCATATATGAGTGTCAGTGGTCTCGTTCTAAAACATGTTGCATTATGGGTAATGAGCAGACCTCTAAAATAAAGGTCCTTTATTGGCATCTATGGTTCCCTGAAGGATTTTTTTAACATCCATGGAAGCTTTCCATTCCCTTCTTTATACACTCTTAAAAATTAAGGTTCTTCATTGGCATCGATGGTTAAAGACCCTCTGTGGTGTGAATCCAGCTTTTAATGTTGCTTATGTGTCTATGTGGTGTTTTTAATCTGCTTTAAGACACACCATGTGTAAGTTCATAAGTCGACAGCATTGCTGAGTATTTTCTGCTTAAAACTGCAGTGAACCAAAGACAGTCTCAAAAACACGGTTTGAAATCGCTGGTGTTTCTGACGTCACAAACGACCTTGTAACCAATCAGATCAACGTGTGATCGTCAACCAGTGGATCTCTGAGCTGAGTGAGTGAGTGGAGGCGGGGCTCATTTGCATATTCATAGAACCACATATACTAAATGAGGCAAGGGTGTCGAGTTACATTCAAGATATTTTAAGGTATAGGGATTTTTTTTTTTCACAGGAAAAACATTTAAATATGTAATTCTGGTGATCAAAGATGAGTTTTAAGGGACCATTATTGACTACAGGGGGACTTTAAGACTGAACATCATGGCATCTGCACCACAGAACTCATGTTCTACAAATCTCCCTCCCCTTGCGTGTTCGTTTATGAAATATTTTGGCTAATTTTAATCATGCTCCAACTACCAATAAGACTGTACACTCTCTGCCCTTTTAATATAGCATGTTTAATCCGCATCTAGAAAAAGCCTCAACCGATCCTAAAAATAAAGTAATTTGTAATTAATTCTAAAGTAATATATTTAGCTGTTTAGACCCAACATGCAAATGCAAAAAGTATGCGACAAAATGGGTCTCTGGTATCCAGATGCAATTCTATGATGAAATCAGAGATTTACAAGTCAAATCAAGATTTACAGACAGGACTGGAGGAGAACATTACATTAGAAGTAGTTCAGAGACAAAGTTTAATGTCTGGAACTACTAAAGTGGATAGTTTTTTATAAAGTGCCTCTAATTATGATTTAATTATGGTTGGGTTGAGACAATCGGTTCACTGAGTTGCCACAAACATAAGCTGATTTCAGTTAAAGAGATGCACAGCAAACAGAACAGAGAGACGGAGAGGAGAGTCGTGAGCATGGTGGCCCGTCAGACCAGATCCTCGCTCTAAATACCACATAATTAACTACAACTGCACTAAAGCTGATCTCCAGTCAGTGAGGGAATAACCTCATGGAGAAAACAGGTGAAAACAGCCAATAAACACTTCATTCACACACACACACACACACACGAAGCAATGTGTTTCCCATCCACTAAACCAAGTGCATATGCTCAGAAAGGATCCCAGCTCGGCATTTGACAGTAAAGGGGTAGGGCAGACTGGGGCTAGTTGTCACATGCTGGGGAAGTTTTTAAATCAAAATACCAATTCTATAAATTGATATTTATGGAGTAGTTATCTATGTTGGTTTCAATCACCTAGGTATTCAAACACTTCGTTTAAAACACTATATTACCTAATATCATCATTCAAATATCTTCATCTATTTTTGCAACAGCATTGTAAACAAGTGGACACACACAAAAAAGAAATCACACTGGCATACTATTTCTGTTGACCCAAACAATTATTTGATATTTTTTTACTTTTAAGTGTTTGCACTGTACGTTGTTTGTGGGAAGATGGACATTTTAACATTTAATAATATTTATGTATTTATTTATGGTCAAGAACCAGCAAGTTCCTATTGTGACAATATAAGTGTCAACAAAGATTTTTCATGAAGGTTATACAAAGATGTACTTTCAAACTAACTCACAGAGAGTTCTTGTTCTTGTTCTTGAGAAGAAGTTCTCAGTTCTTGCTTACCTGCAGGTGTTTGAATGACGCTGTGATCTGCGTGATGTGGAGCGTGAGGCAGCGCGAGACGCAACGCGCGCTCTCAATCTTCTCCAAAGTCTCCGCTTCTTCAGCCCTGCGCGCAACGCTCGCCTCGAACACACAACAGAGCAGAACGCAGCAGACCTTCCTCATAAACATCATATTCACAGAGGACATTCGCGCAAATGTGTGTGGATCGTTGTGCGGTTGAATGTAGGCTACTGGATGCGCGTGAGGCTCGTGTTGACTGGTGTGTGTGTGTTGGTGCGCGCGCTCGGACACTCCCTCTCGCGCAAAATCTGTCATCTGTAGTCTGTCATTTTGGATTCAGGTCTATAAACGAATTTAAAACGTTAAGGGTGAAAACTAAGTATCTGAAAATTCCGGCGCTTTATAGTTATAGTGAAAGACGTTCAATCTCTTTTCCACAAAACAACGCAGCTATACGACAAATAAAATAGTCGATATAGTCGCAGAAAATAACATGTAAACAATGCCAGAGTAAATTACCTTTAATTTTATCACGTAATTGCTTGATTGGTTACAAGGTCGTTTGTGACGTCAGAAACACCAGCGATTTCAAACCGTGTTTTTGAGACTGTCTTTGGTTCACTGCAGTTTTAAGGAGAAAATACTCAGCAATGCTGTCGACTTATGAACTTACACATGGTTTTTCTGAAAGCATATTAAAAACACCATGCACGTAGACATTAAAACAACATTAAAAGCTGGATTTTCACCACAGGAAACAAGTGTTTCCCACAGTTGTTTATGGGAGCTTCATGAATCACGTTAATTTGAGATTATTTTATTAACAATTAATAAAAGACAACCCATTGTTTTATTTTAATCTCTGAAGTTTCTTCAGTCTCCCTTTTATGTTAAACTAAAATAAAACGTATATGTTATGCTAAATGATTCATGGATATGATAATCATAATAAATATCAAAGTGCCAAGGTTACCATGTGATGCCATCAATGATGTATAGAACTTTTGTGTTGACATCTTGGTGACGACATTTAACCACAGCCTGCTTTCTTTCATGAGGTAGATAATGATGCGCAATATTGGATCCAGTGTGTTGTCTTCCCTATATGCGCATGTGGGCATCTACAGTTCTACTACAGCATCTGTTGATGAGCTTTTACTGGCGTCATTGCGATTCCAGCGCCATCGTGTGGTAGAATGACGACTACATGAGAAAACAGACTAAAAGGTTTATCCATCTCTAAACAAACACACCTGAACCAACCAATCAAGCTCTTTATCTTCACATGAACATTAAAGTATTTGTGCTGCTTGCAGGGCTGGAGCTAAACTCTGCTGTAGACTGAGAGCTGAGCATTCCTGAGGTAAAGTGTTTATTTGTATCTTAGTTATTAATTGATTATTCTGCTTGTATTTTTATTAACACTCTGTGATGCATTATTAACACTTCATTAGTGTATATTATGAATCAATTTGAATAGGTTTGGGGTATGTTTTGAGCCTAGCGTTGACTATGGCACACATGCTGTTTACATCACAGTCAGGTCACACACATTGATCATCTTGTTAATGTTTATCAAACCTGATTCCAAAGTCACATTCATCTCATGGTATAAACCGACTGCATTTGAAATAAAGCTGCTTATCTTCTGCAGGACATTTTCTGTAAAACGAATTAAAGATGTTGACTCTGATTTGGATTTTTTTGGCCGCAAACATTTTGTGTGTCTTGGGGACAAATTTAGTTCACGTTCCCTGTGATGACAAGATTGTGGAGAAGTTGTCCCGACTGGCCGTCACGTACATAAATGAGGACAGACAAACAGGTTACAAATTTGCCCTTAACAGAATCACAAACGTCCAGGCGTACCAACAGGTTGGTAAAAAGTTATTTTCAATAGTGAAAGGGTAACTACAGCATTAGTAGATCTACTCATATTATTAAATTAATTATTAATGACAAGTTGTTTTGCAGATTCAAAGTCATAATATATATGTATTTGTCATTTTTGCAAGATACTGTTTATTTCACAGGTCCACTTTCCCTTGCTGTAGGGTCTTGCTGGAAAGGTCTATTATCTTGATTTAGATGTCCTTGAGACCAAGTGCCATGTCCTCAGTCCCAAATCGTGGAAAAAATGTGCTATAAGACCTTTCATGGAAACAGTAAGGCTTCACCTCCTTGATTATTTGCTGCTACTGTACATCTCAAGCAATGTATAAAGTTTGAATTAAATATATGGTTGATAGTGTGGAAGAGTTGTTTACCTTCTCAAATATTGATCATGGGTTTAGAATTAACCAGCAGATTTAACTTATGCTGCATGCAAAACTGTAATTTGACAATTTGATGGATGCATATTTGGATCTCAAGCTAAAATCTGTGGCGTTGCTTAACTTATTATTGCACTGTAAAAACCTGTACTTTGCATTTTGAAAAATATACATGTGACGGTGGCAAGTGACATATCAACAGCTTTTTTTCTCTCTCAGGGATAGTGATAAATAGTGACTTAAAGGGGTCATATGATGCTATTTTAAAAGTTCATTATTTTATTTTTTTGGGTGAATATGAATAGGTTAACATTTTTTAATGTTGTATATTATTGCATACTGTAAATTATTGCAAGTCCAAGTCATCGCTGGATAAGCCTAGCTCCAAGTTGTCCAAGTCATCGCTGAATAAGCCCAGCTCCAAGTTGTCCAAGTCATCGCTGAATAAGCCCAGCTCCAAGTTGTCCAAGTCATCGCTGAATAAGCCCAGCTCCAAGTTGTCCAAGTCATCGCTGGATAAGCCCAGCTCCAAGTTGTCCAAGTCACCGCTGAATAAGCCCAGCTCCAAGTTGTCCAAGTCATCGCTGAATAAGCCCAGCTCCAAGTTGTCTAAGTCATCGCTGGATAAGCTCAGTTCCAAGTTGTCCAAGTCACCGCTGAATAAGCCCAGCTCCAAGTTGTCCAAGTCACCGCTGAATAATCCCAGCTCCAAGTTGTCCAAGTCATCGCTGGATAAGCCCAGCTCCAAGTTGTCCAAGTCATCGCTGAATAAGCCCAGCTCAAAGTTGTCTAAGTCATCGCTGGATAAGCCCAACTCCAAGTTGTCCAAGTCATCGCTGGATAAGCCCAGCTCTAAGTTGTCCAAGTCATCGCTGGATAAGCCCAACTCCAAGTTGTCCAAGTCATCGCTGAATAAGCCCAGGTCCAAGTTGTCTAAGTCATCACTGAATAGCCCAGCTCCAAGATGTCTAAGTCATCGCTGGTTAAGCCCAGCTCCAAGTTGTCTAAGTCATTGCTCGATAAGCCCAGCTCCAAGTTGTCCAAAACATCGCTGGATAAGCCCAGGTCAAGTTGTCCAAATTATAGCTGGATAAGCTCAGCTCCAAGTTGTCCAAGTCATCGCTGGATAAGCCCAGCTCCAAGTTGTCCAAATCATTGCTGGATAAGCCCAGCTCCAAGTTGTCCAAGTCATCGCTGGATAAGCTCAGCTCCAAGTTGTCCAAGTCATCGCTAGATAAGCTCAGCTCCATGTTGTCGAAATCATCGCTGGATAAGCCCAGCTCCAAGTTGTCCAAATTATCCCTGGATAAGCCCAGCTCCAAGTTGTCCAAATCACCGCTGAATAAGCCCAGCTCCAAGTGGTCCAAATCATCGCTGGATAAGCCCAGCTCCAAGTTGTCCAAGTCATCGCTGAATAAGCCCAGCTCCAAGTTGTCCAAATCATCGCTGGATAAGCCCAGCTCCAAGTTGTCCAAGTCATCGCTGAATAAGCCCAGCTCCAAGTTGTCCAAGTCATCGCTGCACCGCTGAATAAGCCCAGCTCCAAGTTGTCCACGTCACCGCTGAATAAGCCCAGCTCCAAGTTGTCCACGTCACCGCTGAATAAGCCCAGCTCCAAGTTGTCCACGTCACCGCTGAATAAGCCCAGCTCCAAGTTGTCCACGTCACCGCTGAATAAGCCCAGCTCCAAGTTGTCCACGTCACCGCTGAATGAGCCCAGCTCCAAGTTGTCCAAGTCATCGCTGAATAAGCCCAGCTCCAAGTTGTCCAAGTCATCGCTGAATAAGCCCAGCTCCAAGTTGTCCAAGTCATCGCTGAATAAGCCCAGCTCCAAGTTGACCAAGTCGTCGCTGGTTTAGTCCAGCTCTAAGTTGTCCAAGTCGTCGCTGAATAAGCCCTGCTCCAAGTTGTCCAAGTCGTCGCTGAATAAGCCCAGCTCCAAGTTGTCCAAGTCGTCGCTGAATAAGCCCAGCTCCAAGTTGTCCAAGTCGTTGCTGGTTAAGCCCAGTTTCAAGTCATCTGCGTCATCCAGTCCCAAGTCTCCTTAATTGCAGATGGTCCCGCTAAACCTCCCTCCACGACTGTCACCACTTCCCTTTGGTTTTTCCATTGTCCTCACTCCCACCGTCTCCGCCCCGTTCTGCCAAGCCCACGCCTCCACCTCGGTCACTCCTGCATGCAGCTCCACTGTGGCCCCCCAGGGCTTCAACGTCACCCTGGGTTTTCTGCTCCACCTCGGCCAGTCGTCTACCTGGTTCCGCCAGGCCTCTCCACCAAGGCTCCACCATGGCTCCTCCCTCCATCGGCTCCACCGTGGACAGTGGGGGCCCCAGGATTTTTGTCTTAGGGGTGCTAAGGGGGGCTTAACTTTTTTAATGTGCATCAATAATTTCAATATCTTGCAATTTATGCATTTTATTTATTTAATTTCCCATTTTACCTTAAAACTATACTTTCACAAGGTCACATTGTAAAGTAAGCAGTCATTACACTTGTGTTATCAATTTTGTTAAACATCTTTATTATCCCCTTATAATCTCTTTGAATCAATAACAGTTTATTGAAACCAGGCGACTGACAGTCCCACCTACATGCTGGAACTGATAATGAAGCCGTTAAAAGGGCTTTTCTTGCTTTAGCATTCTTTGTTGCATTGAATGTCAATGGAGACTGTTCAAAAAATGGGAAAAAGCAGTTTTCATGTTTATCCCCCAATTTTTGCTGAGGAGAATCGATCAAAAAAAAAAAAAAAAAAAAACACTCGCAGCCTACCCTACTAGCTTTATTTGAACAACATAGAAAGTATGAAGCAAACTCAAATGAAGATTAGAAACTGAACTGGGCTGTAGAGTGTGGGTGTATACTGTTGAGAAACCTGGGGTTCAGACAACTTCTTGAACAGTTACATAACAGGTATGCCCTTCCTTCACGGAATTATTTCATGTACATTGAAATCCCAGCCCAATGAAACAAAAGATTTACTCATGAACAATCTTGAGGGAAACTTTTTTCATGCACCACTGACCTATGTGTAGCGTGAGCGGTATGATTTTTTTTTTAGTATAACTAAATCCAGATGCACGGACTACGCCACCCTGGGAATTGCACCCAAGGAAATATAAAAGGGACCCAGGTTCGGTGGTGCAGAGAAAAGACAGAGTCGCTTCATCCAATAAATTAATGGTTTTATTTAAGGAAAATGTCCCACTAGCACTATTTGTTCGTAATATAATTCACTAGCAAGTTTATTATAACAATACGGAACACATCAAATGCAAAAAGAACATTCCTCCAGACCTCGCTTATTTTTAAGCACTGAATCACATTAAACCAAACATAAACAAAAAAAAGAAAATGTACCGTCCCCACAAAATAAAACAGACAAAAAGAATATTTACTACAAAAAGAATGTAACTGCAAGGCTAGAGCTTACGTTAGGGGTGGCAAACTAGCTGTAAACAATTGTGCTCTCAACCATTTATGTGTGCACGGCAAACTACATATGAAGAGGTGCTCAAACCCGGGTGCTCCAACCTCACAGCAAATGTGTTCACCCAGGTGACTAGCCTCCCCCTCGGCGCACTCAGCCTTGACTCGAAACCAAAAGGAAACAAAAAGAAAGATTAGTAGGGAAGATACAAAGACAAAATAATCACAATCACATCAGACACAAATATGATGATTGACCAGATCAGGTGGTGCACAGATGATAAATAATCTGTCCTACCTCATCGGCTGTGAGGACCCCAAAATACTCAGTGGATGACCGTTAGATAGACACTAATATAACACCACATGGCACTAAGGCCCAAATCACACTGATCAGTCCAACTCCATTACAGAAATAGCAAAATAACCCAAACCATAAAATGAAATCAAAAACACACCACGACTATTAAAGTCATGAAAACCTAAGAAAACAATTATTCACGAAGGACAAAAGGAATAATCTAGTCTAAGAAAAACAGCAGCACGACCTGAATTAACTCACGTGGTACGCGGAAGGCTGTAAAACAAAACATAACAATCAGACAAGGATCTACTCCAACCAACAAATACAAAATATTACTAAATCATACATACCACACGAGAATCACACACACATCACGGATCACACATCACGATGTCAGGATACACTCGCGACTGTTTCACTAAAACACACAATAAGCCCCATTAAACTGGACTAACCCCATACAACCCACATCACAACAGATTGTGATCGCTGACATACCTCAAGCTTTCTATGAGTGCTCGACGCAACTCCCAGGATACGCAGCCAAAACGGTTACAGCAATCCTTCAAAGATAAAAACAGTCTAAACACTTTAAAACCACACGAAGCCGTGCATAACCTCCGTCGCTTACCTGGACTATAGTGAAACCGGAAGAGGGGCGGGCGTGACAAAGCCTACATTCTAGGGCTTCCTGTTTGATCCTTTAAATACGCTGGCCCCGATTACCTCATCCACCCATTCCCATATAAGGGCAATGACGCCAACAAAGGAAAGTGAAACTCCTCTACTGCTACATTCCACCCCCCCCCCCCCCCCCTCTTTTATCGGCGCCCCGACGATAAGTCAACTCAAATGTTGACATTAGAGACAAACTAACGACTCGATGCCACCAGGCTAATGCCAGGGCCTAAACAAAGCCGGAACCGCCTGAGACACAACCCTAGACGAGCAAACAGTCCCAACCGCGACCCCCTGTGCAGTCTGCGGAAGATGGTACAAATTAGAGTGTTGCCCGGCAGTCGAGCGAGCCGTCCGTCGTAACGATGGTCGAGTCTCCTCAGGCAAGGTTGGACCTAGATCAATCAGGGCAGTCGGAGGGGTCAACGGCCTTGCCTCCTGGGCATCTGGAGTAACCAGAGGCAACCTGGCAGCCTCTGGTACTGTTGAAAGATTACGGTAATATCTCATAGGGTCAGCACTTGAACTGGGACCAACTGAACTGGTAGGTACTACAAGCCACAAATCATCATTAACATCCTCTTCGGGTGGTCCAACTGTCACTGATGGTCGATCCTGGGGGATGTCCTGGGGCTCTGGCTGCAATTGGGCTTTCAGCATCGTCCGATGTACATGTCGTACCTTCCCCAGATCGTTCACAGGTGCAATTGAGTACACCACTCCCTTCTCTTTAGGTGCCTTCATTACCTGGGGGCGTCTACACGTCTGACGTTTGAGGTAGTCAAGATGGCGCCTTTGTTTGGCATGGCCGCTGCTGCGTCTCATCTATGTCGTTCTTATTTGTTTGTGTATGTCTTTTTTATGGTCACTTTAGCCCTGCCACTTTATCACTGTGTCACCGCTGTTCTGACATATGATCGTGATACCCTAATGAACATTGGAGTATATATGGAAGGACTCAGTAACAGTTGGGAGAGTTACAGTCAAACTTTTCCACCCCCACTGGAGTGCACACCCAGCTTATTTGATTGCCGTTTTTTACTTCGGGGTCGTGGAAATCCAAAGAAGAGACGAAGGAAAAGGGGTTGCAGAGCTGGCGTTCGGGTCGCGATGAGGCTGTCTTCGGCGATAGAGGTGCCCGGGCTTCTCTGCGGGCGGCGGCCGCGGTGGCTGCTGCCGGTTTTTCCTCGGTATATAGGTGCCTGGGGCGCTGTGTCGCAGGGTAGCCTACGGCTCGTCCTACCTGCTGGATGTGATCCCCTTTGGTCACCGTGGGGCGGAGATGGACTTGCAGTTGGGAAACTGCAGTTTGTGTCTGACCTGCCTGACCAGCGATTGGACCCACGACACCGCTGGAAATCACGTGACTGTATTAGGTGTTTGCGACCGCTACAACCTGCTACTAAGGAGACTGGTCTGCCATCATCGCTCCGTTTAGCGCTGCTAAATGCTCGTTCCATCACAAACAAGGCGCATGTCATCAACGATCTTATCTTCATGGAAAAGATGGATTTTATGTTCCTCACAGAAACATGGCAAAAGGATAAGGAGGCCGTACACTTAAATGAGCTCTGCTCTGCAGGTTGCTCAGTGATTGGGACACCTCGAACGGGTCGCCGTGGTGGTGGCCTTGCTGTTGTGTACCGAGACTATCTTTTATGCAGAGGAATCCACTGTGAAACATTTTCCTCGTTTGAATCACAGATGATTAAGGTCGGTGCTGTAAACATATTTCACTGTGTGTTAATTTACCGTCCTCCTGGCCCTGCAGGTATCTTCCTTACTGATTTTACTGATTTTTTAACCTCTATAATTAAGTTGGAGAAAGTTCTAATAATTGGAGATTTTAATCTTCACATTGATGATATGTCATGTAATGCTGCTTCAGATCTCCTATCTATCACTGACTCTTTTAATTTTACGCAACATGTCTCAGGTCCTACTCACTTAAAGGGGCACACCTTGGACCTTGTTTTCTCATTAGGTCTTGAGATAGTAAATGTGAGTGTGGAGGATGTCCATGTGAGTGATCATAGTTGTGTTTTCTTTAGCTTAAATCTACCACGGGACCCCCCGCCTCTGAGAATTAAGGCTCAGAGGAGAGTTTTTAACCAGGATGTTGCTGGGAGGTTTTCTACTATGTTTGATCCATGCCAGCTAAGATGTTGTAGTGATGTAAATGTGTATGTGGAATCTTTTAACAGCCAATGTTCCAAAATTCTAGATGAAGTGGCCCCTATGAAATCAAACATTGTGTCTGTTAAAAAGCCCTGCCCATGGATAAATTCATCTATTCAGAGCCTTAGAAGTAAACGTCGGAAAATAGAACGTTTATGGAAAAGAACTAAACTTGAAGTTTACAGGCTCTATCTCAGGGAATTAACCACTTCTCTAAATGAATTTCTGAAGAATGCTAGAACCAACTACTTCTCTCAGCTAATTTCTTCTAACAAGAAAAACCCAAAATTTTTATTTGACACTATAAATTTTATTGTTTCTCCATCTGTTTCTCCAATTGCGGTGCTCTCTTTGTCAAATAGCAATGTATTTCTTAACTTTTTTGTTGAGAAAATTAAGGATATCAGAGCTACCATCTTACCCCCGCCTGTACACAAGGCCTGTACTTTGGGTCTTTCCTATCCGTGTTTCTCTTTTAAACTTGTGTCATTATTCGATGTCTCTACCCTATTAGATAAGCTGAAGCCATCTTATGGCCAGAGTGATGTTCTTCCAACTATGCTGTTTAAGCAGGTTTTTGATAGTATTGGCCCCTGCGTTGTAGAAATGATTAATACTTCACTTTTAACTGGGGTGGTTCCTGACTTTTTTAAACATGCCATTGTTGAACCTGTTCTTAAGAAGCCCAGTTTGGACCCATTGCAACCTTCGAATTACAGGCCGATATCTAAACTCCCTTTTATGGCTAAGATTTTAGAGAAAGTGGTAGCAGAGCAGCTTACTACCTTCCTAGAGAATAATGATATTTTTGATAAATACCAGTCAGGTTTTCGTAAAAAACATTCTACGGAAACTGCTCTGGTGAAAGTATCAAGCGATATTTTGATGTCTGCTGATTCTGGGAAGCATACAGTGTTGGTTTTGCTGGATCTTACATCTGCCTTTGACACCATTGACCACAATATTATGCTTAATAGATTACAGGCTCTATTGGGGATATCTGGATCAGCTCTGAAATGGTTTTCATCTTACCTTACTGGTAGAAGTTTTAGTGTCTATATAAATCAGAACATGTCAGATACTGCAGGTTTATTGAGTGGTGTTCCGCAGGGTTCTGTCCTGGGACCGATTCTTTTCCTTCTATATATGCTTCCTTTAGGCCAGATTATAAGCCAGTTTCAAGATGTCTCTTATCACCTGTATGCAGACGACATTCAGTTATATTGCTCGTTTAAGCCCAATGAGTTATTTAAATTATCATCTTTAATGAACTGTCTGAGTAGGATTAAGCAGTGGCTAAATGACAACTTTTTAATGTTGAATTCAGCTAAGACTGAAACTTTAATCATTGCCCCTGAGCAGAGCATCCCTCAGATAAAGAAACACATTTGTGACTTAGGTTCGTCTGTTCAGCCCAGTCTCAGGAGTTTGGGAGTTGTTTTTGATGCGGCCATGTCTCTGGAGAAACATTCAAAACATCTTATTAAAAACTGTTTCTTTCAGTTAAGGAACATTTCGAAGATAAGAGCCTTGGTGTCAAAGGCCGAGCTTGAGATGATCATTCATGCTTTTATCTCGTCTCGCTTGGACTATTGTAACAGTCTTTTTATCTGCCTTAATAAGAAGGATCTTGGTCGTCTTCAGACTGTCCAAAATTCTGCTGCTAGGCTTTTAACCCACACGAGTAAAAGGGCACATATTACTCCAGTTTTAGCTTCACTCCATTGGTTACCAGTGCTATTCAGAATGCATTTTAAAATTCTGGTCCTAACTTTTAGAGCCCTGCAAGGACAGGCACCCTTATATATCTCTGACCTGATACAGCTGCGTACATCGTCACGTAGTCTGAGATCAACAGGTCAGAGACTATTAGTAGCCCCCTTTGCACATTTTAAAACTAGGGGGGATCGTTCATTCCAAGTTGTTGCACCCAGGTTGTGGAACGCTTTGCCTCCTTCCATACGCTGCTTGGATTGTGTGGAAAAATTTAAAAGTCAGTTGAAAACTTTGCTTTTTAAAGAGGCTTTTGATTAGTTTGGAGGATGGTTTGAGGCCGGTCTATTGTGTATGTGTTTGAGTGTTGCTTATTTTACTTATATTTTATTTTACTTTGTTTTGTGATTGAGATGTATTTATGAGAGCTGCTAATGCTTTCTTTTGTTGTGAAGCACTTTGTGATCCTCATCTGAGAAAAGTGCTATACAAATAAATTTTACTTACTTTACTTACTTACTTACCTGATAAACCACAGAGCTCCAAAGGTCTTGAATTTTGTTACGTCCCCTTACACCCACGTTACGCAGGTAAACTCGCTGACCCTCAGACAGTGGCATTTCCTTCACCCTCTTATCATGATAGTCCTTGCGGCGTGCAGCAGCGTTTGCTAGTCTCCCTCTAGCACCCTCAAAGGCGACCTGCAGTCGGGCCTCATGTTCTCGAACCCAGTCATGTACTGTACCAGCCTCTGACTCACGCACTCTGCCCAACAAGAAGTCTACCGGTAGCTGGGGATCTTGACCAAACATCAGAAAGTGTGGAGACTCCCCAGTCGACTGATGTGGAGTAGTATTGTAACAGAAGACTAACTGCGGAAGGCAGGAGGCCCAGTCTCTTTTTCTTGAGGCAGGTAGGGTGCGCAGCAAGTTATGCATTGTCCTATTGAAACGCTCACATTGACCGTTTCCAGCGGGGTGGTACGGTGTGGTCCGTGACCGTGTAACTCCATACAGACAGCAAAGCTGCTGAATTAGGTTGCCCTCGAAACTACGACCCTGGTCGGAGTGGAGACGACCAGGCACCCCGAACTTGCAAAACCACTCCGTCACGAGAACCTGGGCCACAGTAGAGGCCCTCTGGTCCCGGGTAGGTATGGCCACTGTAAACTTACTAAAAATGTCTGTCATGACAAGCACATTTTCTAGGCCGTTATGTGAGGGCTCCAATACGGTAAAGTCCATGGCCAAAATCTCATTAGGCCGTGAAGCCAAAAGATGTCCCATGAAGCTAGGGGCAGCGGGATTCGTATGCTTCGCCACTTGACACCTCTCGCACTCTTGGCACCAGCGCTTTACTTCCGCTGCCATTCCCGGCCAAAAGCAGCGTTGACGGACCAACTCCAGTGTCCGTTCTACCCCCTGATGCCCATGGTCATGGTGTAACTGGGTGATTACATCTTGCTTTAACACTGCTGGTAGAACTACTTGCAATACCTCCTCACCCCCATTAGGTCGAAGGGTGCGACGGTATAGTACCCCATCCATCTCCACCAGTCGATCCCAGTGCCGTAGTAACGCCAATGACTGGGTGGATAGTGCTTGACGCATCACCGAACTAGGATACATCTTCTGCTTGCGAAGAGTCCAAATAGCTTGAATATCTGGGTCTGACCACTGTAGAGAACATATGTCAGAGGCAGAATGATGGGGTAAAGCCAAGATGGCTGTTTGGATTACCTGAGATGGTAGTACAGCTCTGGTCTGCTGCAGAGATTCTGGAACGGAGGTGGTGGTATTCTCTGGTACATACTGCCGGGATAAAGCATCAGCGTTCCTATTTACTCTGCCAGACCGGTATCGAATTTCATAATCGAAACATGACAGTTGGGCCACCCATCGCTGCTCCGCGGCTCCCAACTTAGCAGAGGCAAGATGACTCAAAGGATTGTTGTCGGTGTAAATGATGCATTTTTGTCCCAAGAGATACTCACGAAACTTCTCGGTAACTGCCCACTTCAAGGCCAAGAACTCTAACTTCATTGAACTGTAATTAAGCATATTACGTTCAGGGGGGCGAAGACCACGACTTGCATAGGCTATAGGCCGGACTTTACCGTCCTGTTCCTGTGATAGAACTGCCCCCAAGCCACTATGGCTAGCATCAACCTCCAGGATGAAAGGTAATGCGAAATTGGCATAAGCCAATACTGGAGTGGAGGTGAGTTTAACTTTCAGTCCTTCAAAGCTCTGCTCACAGGCCTCTGTCCAGGCCTCAGCGAAATCCCGTCCGGTCCTTTTCCGAGCCTTCATACCACCCAACTCCGCTACTAACTTATGTAGGGGTGCGGCCATTTTCGCAAAGCCCTCCACGAAGCGACGGTAGTAGCTGGTGAAGCCAAGGAACGAACGCAGTTCCGCCACCTGGGTTGGACGTCGCCACTGGGCTACCGCTTCAATTTTCCCAGGATCCCTGGAGACGCCAGCGCTGGAGATCACATGTCCCAAATAGCCAACCTCCTGCTTAAAGAAGGTACATTTTTTCAGCTTGGCTTTGAGACCTTCCTGTCCCAGTCGGCTTAACACTCCCTCTAATCGCTCCAGATGCTGTGAAATGGAAGAAGAGAAGACCACAACATCATCCAGGTAAAGTAACAGAGATTGACAGTGCTGTTCCCCAAACAAACGTTGCATGAGGCGCTGGAATGTGCTTGGGGCGTTGCAAAGGCCGAAAGGCATACGGTTAAACTCGAATAATCCAAAAGGAGTACAAAAGGCTGTCTTAGCTTTGTCCTTCTCGGCAACAGGAACTTGATTGTAGCCGCTGACTAAATCGAGAGTAGAGAACCAATTGGCCCCGGAAAGAGCATCCAACGATTCTTCAATACGTGGCAATGGAAAAGCATCTTTACGAGTCTTTTGATTTAATTGGCGGTAGTCCACGCAGAGGCGAAGGCTACCATCTTTTTTCCGCACCAGAACAATGGGGGACGCATAGGGACTGCAGCTCTCCCTAATGATCTGCGCATCAAGAAGTTGATTGATATGGGCTTTGACAACCTCATACTCAGATGGGGGCAACCGTCTATAACGTTGCCGGACAGGGACATCATCTAACAGGGGAATTTCATGGGAGATAAGGCTGGTACAGCCCAAATCCCCCTCATGAGCTGAGAACACAGCCTGGTACTCGACCAGAAATGTCCTAACCTGTTGGGCCTCCTCCCTACTAAGATCGGATAAATCAAGGGCATCTATTTGGCTCCGAACTGAGCTGGGAGATGAACCAGCGACTTCAATAGCCCTCACCTCAGCTACGCCCTTAGGCAAACTGACCACATCCACCCCGTGCAAATAGCCTAACTGGGTACGAGCGTAAAGCAAGACATCGGTAGTGCCAACATTTACAACAGGAACGTAAACTGTACCCCCAAACACCTGGACTAACAAAGGAGATGCCAACAACCCACCAGGTAGGCCAGAGTCGAGAGGCTCAAATAAAGCGGTACTACCAGATAAGTGATCTGAACATGTTGCCCTGACGAACCTGGTCACACCCCCTGGAATACGCTGAACCCTCCCCTGACTTAGCTTAACAACATTCTTCACGTCAGGGGGGGGCTCAACACCTGCCCGATAACACTGTTGCAAGGCTTGGAACACATGACCAGGTGCCTGAGACACGGTTGGTAACTCAAATAAAGCAGGCCCATGTTGAAAAAACAAAAGTTCGTAGCATTTGCTAATTACATTCATCCCAAGGACCCCTGGGACACTAGCACCACCAGGCGGGTCCTTTACTACAAGCACGCCGCAACCAGGTATAACCCTACCACACAAGAAAACATCCAATTCCAGATAGCCCAAATAAGGAATAGCCAACCCATTAGCAGCCTTAAGCTGAAGCCAACGGCAAGCCTGTAAACTCCCTGTCTTAAAGTGTTGCAAAAAGAAACTCTCGGTAACTGTGGACACCATAGAACCGGTGTCCAATAAACAGGACACCTTATGCCCACCCATAAGAATGTCTATATGGGGGCAAGAGGACATTAAAGTGGCTGCGGTGCTCACGCTACTTACAACACAAGAGCCTATAGGGGCCCCATCCGAGCTGTGGCTCAACGGTTCGGTGGGCATTAGTTTTCCGACCCCTGTTGGGAGGGAAATGGTCCAATACTAGAGGGGGAAGGTAAAGCTACAGAGTGAGACCGGGAGCGAAAAGGAACCCTTGCACCATCACAATCCCTTGCAAAGTGCCCCGGACGCTGACATCTCCTACAAATTACAGGGCCATCACGGAACGGTCTAACATGCCTCTGGTTGTTCTGAAGTAGAGCGATACTTTGGGTTAACTGATTAAGCTGATCTTGTTGTTGTTTCAGAATAGCTTTAAGATCCCCCAGTTCTGCTCCTAATGTACCATTACCCAACACGGTAGAGGAACCCCCCTGAACCCCATACTGAAGGCCATAGACCGATGGAACAGAGTGACTACGACCCCTATGCCCCCCAGGCAGGCCCTCCCGCTCCCACCTAATAGCTTCCCCTCTGACATCCAACAGGGTACTTGCGGGCTGGCGACGCACTAGTTGCTTCAACTCTCGACGGAGTGAACAGTCGGAAACATACTCAATAAATTGGTCTCGTAATAGCACCTCAAAGTTCAACATGCCCGCTGGGGCAACACGTTTTACCAGGTCCAGAAGACGCATCAGAGCCAAAGAAAACTCATGAAGACTCTCCCCCTCTTGCTGTTTCCTGGAAAAGAAAGCCTCCTGCAATGCAACATATGATTGACAACAGCCATACAGTTCTTGCAAGATCTTAATAATGATTTCCGGGTCTCCCCGCTCTGCATCTGAACGATATTTAATTTCATCCCTGGCCTCACCTTCTAAGTGATCAACCAAAAAGAAAGCTTGATCAACAGGAGCCAAATGACGGGCTCGCATACATGCGCGTGCCTCCTCGACCCACTCGTCAATATTCATACCAGAGTTGCCTCGGAACATAGGGCACTTTCTATCCCGTGGGATAATAACAAGTCTCTCAGTAGCAGTTATAATACCTTCCGCAGCCATACGTGCAGATGGCCTTGCTGCAGTGTTGTCACAAAGGGCCGGAATAGAATCCGTTGACACGGTTGCCGCCGGCTCCTGGCGCAGACGTTCATTTTCAGCTCTTAGTTGTAGCACCATGTCTCTAAGTTGTATCAGTTCATCCTCCATGACTGAAAAAAAAAAAAAAAAAAAAGCAAAACCACACAGAGGAAACTCAGGGAAGACATTCGTTCAGAAGGGACCTCAATCAGTCCAGGGCTTGAGCATCACCTCAGAGTCAGAGTCGGCTGCTGTTTTTCAATACTCAAAAAAAAGAAAAAAAAAGAAAAAAACAGAATTGACTTCAAACAAAATGATCAATATGAGATTACAGAATCCCCGTCTCTGCTTTTACAATGCAACCATCCTGCCGACTACGCCAGTTTGTAGCGTGAGCGGTATGATTTTTTTTAGTATAACTAAATCCAGATGCACGGACTACGCCACCCTGGGAATTGCACCCAAGGAAATATAAAAGGGACCCAGGTTCGGTGGTGCAGAGAAAAGACAGAGTCGCTTCATCCAATAAATTAATGGTTTTATTTAAGGAAAATGTCCCACTAGCACCATTTGTTCGTAATATAATTCACTAGCAAGTTTATTATAACAATACGGAACACATCAAATGCAAAAAGAACATTCCTCCAGACCTCGCTTATTTTTAAGCACTGAATCACATTAAACCAAACATAAACAAAAAAAAGAAAATGTACCGTCCCCACAAAATAAAACAGACAAAAAAAGAATATTTACTACAAAAAGAATGTAACTGCAAGGCTAAAGCTTACGTTAGGGGTGGCAAACTAGCTGTAAACAATTGTGCTCTCAACCATTTATGTGTGCACGGCAAACTACATATGAAGAGGTGCTCAAACCCGGGTGCTCCAACCTCACAGCAAATGTGTTCACCCAGGTGACTAGCCTCCCCCTCGGCGCACTCAGCCTTGACTCGAAACCAAAAGGAAACAAAAAGAAAGATTAGTAGGGAAGATACAAAGACAAAATAATCACAATCACATCAGACACAAATATGATGATTGACCAGATCAGGTGGTGCACAGATGATAAATAATCTGTCCTACCTCATCGGCTGTGAGGACCCCAAAATACTCAGTGGATGACCGTTAGATAGACACTAATATAACACCACATGGCACTAAGGCCCAAATCACACTGATCAGTCCAACTCCATTACAGAAATAGCAAAATAACCCAAACCATAAAATGAAATCAAAAACACACCACGACTATTAAAGTCATGAAAACCTAAGAAAACAATTATTCACGAAGGACAAAAGGAATAATCTAGTCTAAGAAAAACAGCAGCACGACCTGAATTAACTCACGTGGTACGCGGAAGACTGTAAAACAAAACATAACAATCAGACAAGGATCTACTCCAACCAACAAATACAAAATATTACTAAATCATACATACCACACGAGAACCACACACACATCACGGATCACACATCACGATATCAGGATACACTCGCGACTGTTCCACTAAAACACACAATAACCCCCATTAAACTGGACTAACCCCATACAACCCACATCACAACAGATTGTGATCGCTGACATACCTCAAGCTTTCTATGAGTGCTCGACGCAACTCCCAGGATACGCAGCCAAAACGGTTACAGCAATCCTTCAAAGATAAAAACAGTCTAAACACTTTAAAACCACACGAAGCCGTGCATAACCTCCGTCGCTTACCTGGACTATAGTGAAACCGGAAGAGGGGCGGGCGTGACAAAGCCTACATTCTAGGGCTTCCTGTTTGAACCTTTAAATACGCTGGCCGCGATTACCTCATCCACCCATTCCCATATAAGGGCAATGACGCCAACAAATGAAAGTGAAACTCCTCTACTGCTACATATGGTCCAGCAGGGCCACTTCCACATTCATTGCAGTAACTGCAATTTTTCTCTGAACCCTGGGATATGCAGAGCTGCTGTTTGGGCTGTGTTGGGCTGAACTCAGGAGAATGCTTGATGTAGGCATTGGAGGAGAAAGTACAAGAAACAAGGAAGCTGGACATGTCAATTGGCTGGTATTACCACTGATAATGCCTCAGAAAACCAGAAAGCATTTTAGCAGGGCTTCACATGAGTCCCCTTCTTTGGGCACAACCAGCACCTAACCGTTAACAAGGGCCTGGATATAAACTGTGTGTCTGGAGCACTGTTAAGGTTGAGAAAGACATTGTCTGCCTTCAACGGTTCACCAAGGATGTTGAGACAGCAGAAGATGAATTAAAAAGATTTCCAACTGCCCAAACACAGAATGATCCATGATGAGCCCACACGCTGGGACACAGCACCCAAGTGGTCTGTTGAGGTCTAGCTGATAACCGGAAGAAATAGCACCTCATACCTAAGGATTCAGACTGTTTGAGCCCTGTATCTAAAAAACACACCACTCACTCTGCAGTCCTGCCCCTGAGTTGGAAGATCTTTTCTACTTTGACAGTTGAAAAAAGTGACAGCAACCTAAAACATCAACTTAAAGACAATATTAGAGGAGATCTCAGACAGAGATGAGGACATGTATCTGCAGATGATAATGAACACGGCCACATTTCTTGACCCAAGATTCAAGGAAAGTTTTGTTACCTTAAAGGGATACTTCACTGATTAGCATTAGTTTTTTCGGTAGTTAGGTAGTTTTTTAGGTAGTTTTTTCGAATGACCATGCTTCCCTCCCTCATGTCCCCCTGAGACGAGAGATTTCTGTATTGTGTGTCTGGAAAAAAACCTCAGATGACGTAAAAATCGTAATTTAGCGTCATCAGAGGCTTTTTTGGCCAGAGGCTAGAGACTACAGCCAGTAGTAGGAGCTAGTTCCGCATATTTTCAACCCGCCCATGGGAGATCTCACTCACATAATGTACAAATAGTGTCAGCCATCTTTTTTTAAAGCTAAGCTAACAGACTCTTGCTCTGTGGAGAAAGCTTAGGCAGAAGGGGATTTGGAAGATCTGGTGCGCGAATCCGATGCTCGTGGCTACCTGTACGAGCCGCAATACAGCGAGGAACAGTTGCGGATGATGGAGGAACGTTCTGGGTTACTTGACTGTAACCCTGTTCCCTGAAAAAGTGGAACGAGATGCTGCGCTGCTTAGCGCATTGGGAACGTCTTTAATCGTGACCCACTGTGAATATAGTGTGTAAACACGTAGATAGAATCGACCGGAAGTAATATAGCCTTGGTCGGTGACGTCATCAGCGCGTGCCTATAAATAGATGAGCCGCAGGTGCATCATCAGGATATTTTGTCTGAAGAGCTGTCCTGGGACATCATCAGCACGGCAAAGTAGCGCAGCATCTCGTTCCGCTTTTTCAGGGAACAGGGTTACTGTCAAGTAACCCGGAACGTTCCCTTTCAAAAGCTACAATCGATGCTGCGCTGCTTAGCGCATAGGGAACGAGAATACCCACGCCGCCATGCTTGAAGGTGCCTGGACTCCTTACGGTTGTGTAGGTGTGCTCACAAGAACGCAAGAAAGCCCTAGACATTACCTTGTGATGCCGACTCAAGGACGTGAGAGCCCGGAGTGGCATGAACATCTAAACTATAAAACCTTATGAATGTGTGCGGAGAGGACCAGCCTGCCGCATCACAAACATGCTGTAAGGGGGCACCCCTTGCCAAAGCAGTAGAGGAGGCGACCCCTCTGGTGGAGTGAGCCCTTAGACCCGTTGGCTAAGCTTGGCCGCGCGCCTCATAGGCAAGAGCAATAGCATCCCTGACCCAATGTGACATGGTCTGTTTAGTAGCGGCAGCACCCCTGTTACTGCCCCCATAACAAACAAATAGTTGCTCTGACTTACGCCACTGGCTAGTGCGGTGAACGTAGGCCTGAAGAGTACGGACTGGACACAGTCTGTGAGATCACTCCTGCTCCGGCGTTGTGAACGGTGGAGGGCAGAAAGCCTCAAGAGTGACCGGATGTACAGCCGAAAACGGTACTTTAGGCAAGAAATCAGGATGAGGATGGAAAATCACTTTCACCATTCCTGGGGAAAAGTCTAAGCAGGATGGCGATATTGACAGAGCCTGCATGTCCCCAATTCTTTTTAGAGAGGTTATAGCCATAAGAAAAACCATCTCTAGGGTCAGAAGTTTGTCAGACGCTGACTCTAGCTATCTCGCTGACTTACGGGAGGCCTCAGTCGTCTGGCCCCACGAATGAAGCGAGCGAGCAGAGGATGTCTCCCGAGTGGCACCCCATCAACCAAGGCGTGGCAAGCCGAAAGAGTGGCAAGCCGAAAGAGCGGCAAGCCGAAAGAGCGGCTACTTAAACCCTGAGAGTGGCGGGGCATGTACCTATTGATAATTCTTCCTGCAGGAAATCCAGAACTGAAGCAATTTGGCAGTTGACCGGATCTGCATTATGTACAACACACCACTTTCAAAAACACCCCATTTGTTGGCATAACTCTTTCTAGTGGAGGAAGCCCTAGCACTCAGAATAGTCTCAATAACGGCAGGCGAAAGCCCAGTGTCCCTCAGTTGGTACCCATCAGGGGCCAAACATGAAGGTTCCACAGGTCGGGCCTGGGATGGAATATCGTGCCCTCCGCCTGGGACAGAAGGTCCCTCCTCTCCGAAATCGCTCATGGCGAGCCGTTGAGGAGAGATTTTATCTCCGAGAACCACATTCTGTTCGGCCAACGATCGACTACTTCTGGGTGGAGTTTCCATTCCCCCGTCAGCAGTTTCTGTCTGGACAGTAAATCTGCTCCCACATTCTGGTGCCCAGCGATGTACACTGCCCTGAGTGACAGGAACTTCTCCTGGGCCCAGAGGAAAATCTGCCTCGCTATTTTGTTCAGATTGCGTGAGCGCAGACCTCCCTGGTAATTTATATAAGAAACTGCCGCTGTGTTGTCCACCCGCACTAGGACATGACAGCCTCTCAACTGAGGGAGAAAGTATTTCAGGGCCAGAAATACAGTCACCAGCTCGAGGCAGTTGATATGCCAATCGAGCTGATGACCCTCCCATTCCCCTTGAGCTGGACGACCACTTAAGATCGCTCCCCAGCCCAACAGGGAGGCGTCTGTCGTTAGCAATCTGCGACGACAAGGCGCCCCTAGAGTGGGACCCAAGGCGAGGAACCGGGATCTGAGCCACAGAGATAGTGTACGAAGCCCCTGGCGCGTCATTTTTATTTGCGTTTGAGGATTGGCCCTTGGATGAAATCCCCTGGCTTTTAGCCACAACTGAAAGGGTCTCATGTGCAATAGCCCCAAAGGAATCACCGTGGATGCTGAAGCCATGTAACCTAACACCTTTTGGTACTGACGAACAGTACGATCTTGACCTAGCCTGACTTTGCTCATAGTTAGCCGAAAGGTCTCGATTCGAGCGGGGGACAATTGTGCCTGCATCGTGATCGAATCCCAAACGATTCCGAGATAAGTCGTTCTCTGGGCAGGACAAAGAACACTTTTCTTGGTGTTGAGTCTCAACCCTAGAGAAACTAGATGAGCCAACACGATGTCTCTGTGATGAAGCACCATCTCTTGCGATTGTGCTAGTATTAACCAATCGTCTATGTAATTCAAAATGCGAATGCCCTGGAGTCGCAATGGAGCCAGTGCTGCATCCATGCATTTTGTGTACGTGCGGGGTGATAAGGCTAGGCCGAATGGAAGAACCCGAAATTGGTATGCTTCGCCCCCGAAAGCGAACCTCAGAAACTTCCTGTCTTGTGGCAATATTTGTATGTGAAAATATGCGTCCTTCAGATCGATCGTGACGAACCAATTGTGATGTTGAATTTGCGACACAACCGTCTTGACGGTTAACATCTTGAACTTGAGCGCTTTGACTGTACGGTTTAAGCCTCGAAGATCTAAGATTGGACGCAACCCCCCGTCCTTTTTGGGGACCAGGAAGTATCTGCTGTAATAGCCCGACTCCCTCTCTGGCAGAGGAACATGTTCTATGGCCTCTTTGCTCAGAAGAGTTTGTAGCTCTTGTGATAGTACATGCATCAGCTCCAGTCTAACGGAAGTGGAGACCACGCCGTTGAAACGCAGAGGACGATGAATAAATTGGATTCTGTATCCTATTTGTACTATGCTTAATACCCAAGCAGAAATGCCTGGCAGAAGTTGCCATGCTGCCAGACTCTCTGATAGTGGTATCAGTTTTAATACTTCCTCTTGGGGGGATGTTAGATGTTCCGTGCCCTGGATGAAAGCAGGGAGCAACGGAACATCTAACATTTCGCTGGAAACCGCTGCCCCCCGAAGCACCAAAGGTGGCGGGGATGGAGAGGTTTTGTGGGGGTAACGAGAAGGGGCGGTCAGATATAATACGCGCCCCGTCCCGCGGGGGGCTACCCCCACCAGACTGGGCGCCAGACCATCAGGACTTCTTCTTTCTGTTGATGATTGTCCTGAGGTCTGGCTTGGGAGGTTGCTGAGCCTGACGAGCCTGTTTCCAGTCCTTACTAGGAGGAGCACGGCTCGCCACGCTCTGCTTTTTAACCTCCCTAGGTCTTGAAGGACCAGGGAGAGGCTGGGTGGCCGATGGCCCCTCCCCTTGAGTGTGGCGAGGAAGGAACTGAACAAACACCTCCTAATGCTTCTTGACCTCCCTGAACCTGGTGACTACTGAGTTGAGTCGCCAAACAGGCCAGAGGGCGAAACCGGAGAGTCAAGAAGAAAGACACGATCTTTATCTTTGATGCCTGTGAGGTTGAGCCACAGATGCCTCTCCGTGCTAACTTAAGCGGACAAAGAACGGCCGATGGCACGGGCCGTTTGCTTGGTGGCACGAAGAGACAGATCTGTGGCTCGGCGCAATTCAGAAAATGCTTCCTCATCGATCGTTGTACCCGCACTCAGGTCCTTCAAGAGGTCAGCCTGGTATGCCTGTAACACTGCCATTGTGTGCAGCGCAGCACCAGCCTGACCTGCAGCTTGGTAAGCTTTACCCACAAGCGAAGATGTTATTCTACACGGCTTTGAGGGGAGGGTAGGTTTTTTAAGTCCGCAGACCCAGGAGATTCATTATCGTCCCCCGCGTGAGCCGAAGAAGCACCGGGATGCGCTTCGGGATCATGCCAGGGAACGAGTGGATCTGGTGAACAAGCAAGCGAAAGGGACGGACCCGTCTCTTGCTCGTCAGCCAAATCCATTCGGGAGCCCCACGATGATAATGCGGGTGCGGACTGAAAGTAGCCAAGACGAACGCGAAGCATTTTAACAGTGAAAAGCTCACAATGCTCGCACTCTCCTGACTCCAATGCAGCGGCCGCATGCTCCTCCCCCAAACACACAAAGCTTGTGTATCCAGTTCTGACATGGGTCGAGAACATGGAGGGACACAGCGCTTAGCTTGCTGACTCATTTATCTTTTTGCTTTTGAACTCTTTTAAATGACGTTAAGAGATGAGAAAGAGTGAAAATTCTGCACACTGTCAGGTATAAAGCTCCTAACTCCTAACAAAGATCTGTAGCAGAGAGAAAATAGATGCTTGCACACCAACACAGAGAGGTCTCTGAAGACAAAAGACCTGATGGTGCACCTGCGGCTCATCTATATATAGATGACGCCGATGACGTCACCGACCGAGGCTATATTACTTTCGGTCGATTCTATCGACGTGTTTGCACACTAAATTCACAGCGGGTCACGATTAAAGACGTCCCCAATGCGCTAAGCAGCGCAGCATCGATTGTAGCTTTTGAAAGGGAACAAGAGACGACCGGAGCAGATAGAGCAGATGGACACAGGTAGAGAGTCCTATTGCTATCGCGAATTTCAGCGATGGCATTTTCTTCTGGAAGAAATCACTGAATCTGCTGAGGAAACGGCATCGCCAGCATGTGTAACAGAGCACCCTAGCTTTGATCCACACATGGATCTATCTATCTATCTATCTATAGTAGCCTAGTTGTATCATTTCTTCCGATACTGCCCTCTGTAACCGGTAGGCGTGGCTTGGGAGGGGCCTCGTAGGGCAGCGAAGAAAGTGCATTCTGGGAGTTGTTGTCTTTCATCCACATGAGCCAAAAAAAAATGTTCTGGCTTTTCTCAGTCTAGAAGGCATCAACTTCTAAAATAATTTCACATTTCTACTACATAAATGACCCAATTTAAATACACATTCATCTTTCCAGAGGTGAAATATCCCTTTAAGAGAGGATGTTAAACGTAACTAATGGGCAGCGTCAATTTTCCAGAAATAGGAGACTTAAGTCAGCAAATGGTTAATGGTAAATGGACTGCATTTATATAGCGCTTTCACAGACCCAATGGCCACCAAAGCGCTTTACATATTGCCTCACATTCACCCATTCACTCACTCATTCATACACCGACGGCGGTGTCAGCCATGCAAGGCGCCATCCAGCTCGTCGGGAGCAGCTGGGGTTAGGTGTCTTGCTCATGGACACCTCGACACTTGGTCAGGAGGAACCGGGGATTGAACCACCAACCTTCCGGTTTGTAGACAACCTACATGAACCACTGAGCCACTGCCACCCCAAACATCGTCTCCAGATGACAAGCAGCAACCAGCCAAACTAAAACAAATAGAGTGGACATGGAGAGGATGCATCATCCAGAGAACCGCGGCTAGCTTCCTTTACGTTACAAGGAAGCTGCCGCGCGCGCTCTTATCTGCTCGCGCTACTTAAGCTTTCGTAGTTCGAATGTAAGTCTCGTGCCCGCCGGAAAGCGTTCACGCTTACTGACACACACCTCCCCCCGGGCGCCGCCCGCGCGTTTAAATGTTATCACAAAACGCAGGGCATTGATAAGACGCTCCCCATCCGTTATGATCGGGGCGTCAAATACACTTGTAAGTCTCGTGCCCGCGCACACGCGCTCACGCTTACAGAAAGCTTTTCCACCCAAAGCGCTGCTTGCGCGTCAAAAAGTGAGAATAAAATGCTCCCCATCCCTTATGATTGGGACACCTCACATAAATCAGACGGTCTCGGCATTCAGCGAGAAGCCATTGCCCAGAACCGAGAGCGCGCACGCTGCGCTTTCGGCTCCGGCTCAGTTTCACAAGCCCGCAAATGGCGGCGATCTGAACCCGGAGGCCATTCGCCCCCTAGCGGCTCACATAGCTGCGTGGGAAACTATCCCAGGGATTTCAGAATGGGTTCTGAGCACAATAAGCAGGGCTATACACTTCAATTCATTCACCGTCCCCAGCGCTTTCGAGCCCGGACCGCGACGATAGTGAATGCGGAAGTAGCACACCTACTTCACGCAGAAATAGCAAAGCTGCTGTGCAAAGGGGCTATAGAAAAGGTGCCGCCTTCTCTGAGCGAGTCAGGCTTTTACAGCCATTATTTTCTCGTACCCAAGAAGGACGGAGCCTTCAGACCTATCCTAGATCTGAGACATTTGAACAAAGTGCTTGTGAAAAGACTGTTCAAAATGGAAAAAACTCGCGCACGTTCGCCCGAGGGACTGGTTTATTTCTCTAGATCTGAAGGATGCCTATTTTCAGATTCAGATAATACCCCGTCACAGGCAATTTTTGAGATTCGCCTTCGACGGTCAGGTATATCAATACACCGTCCTGCCGTTCGGCCTGTCTCTAGCACCCCGTGCATTTACGAAGTGCATGGACGCGGCGCTCGCCCCCCTGAGAAGTCAGGGGCTGCGAATAATGAACTATCTGGACGATTGGCTGATTTTGGCACAGTCAGAGACAGAGCTGCTATCTCACAGAACAGTGCTTCTCAGTCACCTGGAAAGCTTGGGTCTCACGGTCAACTGGACCAAGAGCTCATTACTACCCAGCCAGTCAATTTCCTTTTTAGGAATAGAACTGGACTCGGTGACCATGTCGGCTCGTCTATCGGCACAGCGCGCGCTCCGTGTTCGCCACCTAGCCGCGTCTTTCCAGAAGGACAGCTTTCTCCCTTTGAAAACATTTTAAAGGATGCTGGGCTGTATGGCATCAGCTGCAGCGGTGCTCCAGCTGGGCCTACTGCGCATGCGCCCGCTCCAACGCTGGTTGAATGCTCGCCCGTCCCGCCGAGCTTGGGTTTCTGGCGGTCAGAAAATCAGAGTGACTCAGACCTGCATAGCGGCTCTGCAACCCTGGTTAGTGGCCGACTGGTACCAGCTGGGAGTGATGATGGGAACCATCTCTTATCGGAAAGTCATTTCGACAGACGCGTCCAACTGGGGTTGGGGCGCGCTGTTCGAGGGCAGACCGGTCTTCGGCCAGTGGTCAGACCAAGAGAGGTGTTTTCACATAAACTGTCTGGAGATGATAGCGGTCGAGAATGCGCTGAAGCGCTTCCTCCCGTTCATACAGGACCAACATGTTATTGTCCGCTCGGACAACATGTCTGTGGTATCCTATGTAAACCGTCAGGGCGGTGTCAGATCCAGAAATCTCTGCAATCTGACAGAACGCCTCCTTATTTGGTCTCAGATGCACCTGCGCTCGCTGAGGGTGGCGCATGTGCCTAGCCATTTGAACGACGGCCCAGACAAACTGTCCAGGGACAACGTTCCCCCAGGGGAATGGTCCCTGGGCCCCCAAACGGTCCAGAAACTGTGGCGCCTATTCGGCAGGGCGGAAGTCGACCTATTTGCGTCAAAAGACAACGCTCAATGCCCGACGCTCTTCTCGAAGGACGAGGACGCGCTGGCCCAGGTTTGGCCCAGCCTCCGGCTATATGCTTTCCCTCCGGTCTCTCTGTTACCACAGGTGATCAAGAGAATCAGGGAAACGCGCCACTCGGTGCTCCTCATAGCCCCGCGTTGGGAGAATCAGATTTGGTTCCCGGAGCTAGCACGGCTGTCACATACAGCTCCGTGGCCGATTCCGGTGAGGGCAGATCTCCTCTCTCAGGCTCGCGGCACGATCTGGCATCCCCATCCAGAGCGCTGGTCTCTGCACGCATGGTTGATCAACGGGTACTCGTTGCCCTGCCAGAAGGAGTAATGAACACGATCGCGCAGTCTAGAGCCCCTTCCACGAGAAGGCTCTACGCGTCTAAATGGTCGGTGTTCTCTGGATGGTGCACCGACAGAGGTCTGGACCCGCGGACATGCGGGGTGGCGCATCTGCTCTCCTTCCTACAAGAGCTGTTGGATAAGGGAAGGTCCCCATCCACACTCAAAGTATACGTGGCGGCCGTGGCAGCGTTCGCAGAATCGACGCACGGCCAGTCATTAGGAAGACATGAGTTGGTCATCCGCTTCCTTAGAGGAGCTAGAAGGATGAACCCGCCGCGCCCCCCGTCGGTTCCCATGTGGGATCTTTCACTGGTCCTAGAGGCCCTGAAAGCTTTTTCCCTTCGAACCACTAAACTCCGTGGGGTTGAAATATCTATCACTGAAAACCGTCTTTCTGACTGCACTGTCGTCAGTAAAACGTGTGGGGGACCTGCATGCGCTGTCTGTCAGCGCATCGTGTCTTGAGTTCGGGCCGTATGACTCTAAAGTCATCCTCAGACCTAGACATGGCTACGTTCCTAAAGTGATGGGCACTCCGTTCAGAGCGCAAGTTATCTCGTTGTCAGCTCTGCCAGCATCTGACAGCGAAAGTGATGTGAACCTCCTCTGCCCTGTCAGAGTGCTGAGGTTTTACATTACGCGCTCCGCCTTATTCAGGCGTTCGGAACAGCTGTTTGTTTCGTTTGGTGGGCGCACCAAGGGTCTCCTCGAAACAGAGCCTGTCCAGATGGATAGTGGACGCTATAGCAGCCGCTTACGCGTCAAAAGGTCTGCAATGCCCTCTGGGCATCAGGGCTCATTCCACGAGAGGCGTGGCCTCTTCGTGGGCATGGTCCAGTGGAATTTCTATCCATGACATATGTGTAGCGGCGGGCTGGAGCTCCCCGTCTACCTCTGTCAGGTTTTATAACCTAGAAGTTCCTGCCTTGCAGGCTAAACTGTTGTCAGTTAAAAGAGAGGTGTATTCTGCCCAGACCTCCTGCTCAGATCACTCTCACATGACTCAGCTCTCCTGGTTGAGCTGCACTAAGTAGGGTATGTGCCATGTGCCTATACAGACCGGCGCGCTGCTCTGTATTCCCTATGTGTGCGTATGTACAAGTGATGGCCCGCGTGGCTGGCCACCTTATTCTCCACCTAACAGGGTTCCCCTGAAAGTTCGGGGTCTCATGGTGGATGCTTGGCGCGCACGGCGTTGACAAAGTGTTCCCGTAGCGTAAGCTAAACTTACGCAATACGAGAGAACCTCTCGTAAGAGAACGATACTCGGTTACTAACGTAACCTTGGTTCTCTCTAGAGAGGGAACGAGTATTGCGTAACCGGTCGTGCTCGCGCCACGAGCGACTTCGCTTCAGTTGTCGAAAAACCAGGGAAGTCAGCCTACAGCCCCTTCTTTTATACGCTAAGCCACGCCCATTCTGGCGGGCTGTGACGCTATGAAGGCGCGAGCGCCCTTCATTGGGCGTGACGTCACGCGGGGCTCACTGGTAGGCTGCAGCAGATGCCAGCAGGGCAGCCAATGAGCACGCGAGATGGCCTGCTCTAGGTCTGCTAGCTGCTGCACTGCGTTGACAATGAATACAAAATTAAGGATAATTTTTTGGCTTCAATATCTCGAGAAGATGAATCTTTCCCGTAGCGTAAGCTAAACTTACGCAATACTCGTTCCCTCTCTAGAGAGAACCGAGGTTACGTTAGTAACCGAGTATCGTTAGTTACCATGATTCTTACAGTAGTTCTCCGGGAAGCATTAAAAAAAAGTAGTCATTGATTAGTTAATAGTGAACTACCACTTTCATCTGTGCGCTGTTACTTACTAATTTGTTAATCAGAATTTCTTGTTAGTTAATAGTAGTTACTAGATTGTTAATATTGTGTTACTCATTTGTTCCTGTGTAGTTATTCATTAACGAAGGAACCGTATTCTAAAGTGTTACCTTATGTTTTAATAAAAATCTAAACTTTTATTGACCTTAATGTTGTGGCAGTTTTTTCCCTCTATTGAAAATGGTATCGAATATGGATATTGTTTAAAGTATAGTATCGAAGTTAGACATTCCAGTATTGTCACAACACTAATACAAGAGTTGAATAGCAGAAAACTGGTGCAAATTTCTTTTCTCTGATGAAGCCCCCTTCCGACTGTTTGTGACATCTGGAAAACTGACTGTCCTGAGAAGAAACGGTGAGTCCCGTATCATGCCATCAGTGAAGCATCCTGAGCCCATCCATGCTTTTCATCCAAGGGAGTGACTCTCTCACAGTTCTGCCAAAAAACACTGCCATGGATAAAGAACATTATCAAAACATTCTTTCCTGCAAGAGCAACTTCTCCTAACGTTCCAGGAACAATTTGGCGATGAACCATGCATTTTCCAGCATGATGGAGCACCATGCCACAAGGCTAGAGTGATAATGAATTGGCTCAGAAATCATTACATTGACATTTTGGATCTGTGGCCAGGCAACTCCCAGATCTTAATCCCTTGGGAGAACCCATGGTCAGTCCTTAAAAGATGCGTGGACAAGCAGAAGCTCACAAATTACGACCACTAATAAGGCAAGAATGGATCACTATCAGTCAGGATTTGGCCCAGAAGATGATATTGAGCATGCCTGAGTGAAGGTTTTGAAGGTTATGAAGAAGAAGGGTCAACACTGTAAATATTGATATATCATTGATACATATCTTTGCATGTATTGGTTTTTTTTTTTGCCAATAAAAGCTTTTAATTTTTTTTTTTTTTACCAGTTTACCATAGAAACATGTCACAAAATAATCTACAGAACAAATACTGAAGCAGCTAACTTTGTGAAACACAATTTACGTTACCGCCAACACTTTTGACCATGTACTTTATAAAACATACAATATGCTTTAAATGGTTATTCATATATGTCATGCATAGGCTTATATGCACTACATGAACGACATGACAAGGTGATGTAGCTGTTGTGGAAAAAAACTGATGATTATGGTGGCACTCCCAATTCTGAAACTCTGAGTTTCCCTATAGTAAATACAACTTGAGTAGAAAAAAAAGTCTTTCTGACCATGAAACTCGCATTTATGATAATTCAGATAGCATGCGAAGGCAGGGTTGGATTGAGGAGTTTTAGGCAGGTCTGGAGCAGTGTTTTTGTTAGATAGAATAAATCCCCTTTGTAGGAGACTATACGCTTTGTAGCTTTGCAGATCTTATACATGAACAGATACATTAAGGAAAAGGAAAACATTAAAAAGCATCATATGATGACCCCTTTAATCCAACTTCTACCTTGAAGTCATTTATCAAGTAACTCAGTGCAGATTGTTTGCAGAATCTCTGATTTTGCTATGTCTTGAAAAGAGAATGTGTCTGATTGGTTTAGATTGGTTTCTGTACAATTAATGTATGTTCCTTGTGTTGTAGCAAATCTCTGGAAACTGTAACACCACAGTCCTCCACACACCAGAGGGCTTCTCCTACCTCCACAGCTATGACTGCACACTCGTTCCAGGTCAAATATTTATCTCCGTTTCTGACTGTTCCCTGCATACTGGAACTCTCAGCCTTAATAAGTAGAAACGTTTTTTATCTTGTGTGAAACTGAAGAAGGTTATTTTCAAAATTGATTAATTTGTTGATTACATCATCAATTAATCGAACGAAAACATCCATGGTGAATTTAAAAAAGAAACGAATTTGAATCCATTATTTACTAAACGTAATTTCCTTATCAGTGTTGTCCTCCAAACAATGTGCAATTTGTAGGCAATGAATATATATATATATATATATATATATATATATATATATGCAATAGCTTCTGTCAGATCCAATACAGTCGGCTGCTCCATCAACAAAAGTTTCTTTGCAAACTCTCCATTACACTGTGCCTCTATTACAAAACAATCGACAATCAAATGCTCCGAACAAACATACAGTATGAATCCTTCAACACGATCTGGGATGCCATTCAAAAAATGCTTTTATTGAGACTGCTTAATAGCAAGTGCAAATTAGCAAGGGCCATGATTGGAAATTATTTTATTTTTCGATTCTTGATGAAAAGGTTTATATTTCTTGCTTTTGTGAAATTAACTAAACTACTGCAATGCAATTACAATTCCAGATTTTTCTTTGATCCTGCTCACTCTCTCTCTCTTTCTCTCTTTCTTCCCCAAGACCCTCCAGAGAAGTTACGTCTGACGTGTCCAGACTGTCCTGTGCTGCTGCCGGTCGACAGTCATGAAGCCATCGCCACAGCCAGGACGTCCCTCCTTAAATACAACATACAAAGCACTCTTCCTGTTAGCCTGACTGTGAACACCATCACCAGAGCCTCCCATCAGGTGGCAATGGACCACAGATCAGCAATTTGTAGATTCTGCCGTTTTTAGACTTTTTAAAGTCGCCTTTTAGGTGCTTGAAGTCAAGTTAACGTTGACTAATCAGGGAATGCCTTGCAGCTAAATGCTAAAGTTTGTGGACAAACGTAATGTTGAGTAACCTGAACCTTGAGCCATTTAAACTCGTGTCGCCTTGAGCACAGCAGCGGCACATGTCCGAGTGCATAACAGCTTATTTTGTGGTAGTTATATTTTTCAGAGATTTCTGTTCGTTCTCAATCAGATACTGATAAAGTAGCACAGTAAGCACATTTTAATGCATTGGTGAGAAAGCGCTTGCCTGTGTGAATGAATCCTTACCGGTCTGTGCAGCTTGTCTCTACTAACAGCGAAGCTGTGGGTTTTAGTTCAAAAACAGAAAGCAATATATGCAAGACCTTTTCAGTTTCTAAGCTATTTTATTGATAAATCACACACAACTAGTGGAGCACTTTCGAAGTGTGCATTTATTTGTCATTTTTAACTGAAGGAAATGGAGCTTACAATATGTTTAAAAAAAAGAAGAAGATTTTCTTATCTGTGGCCCCTTCTATAGGACAGCATTAGTATTACAGTCAATGTAAATCTATGGTCAATAAATGGAGTTTTGATAGTAATTTATACGAAAATCTTAACTAGATATATAATATATAGTATAAAGATATAGCACACTAAGACAGAACAGGTTAGGGTTAGGTTGGAGGTCTTCAGCTAAAGCTTAAAGCGTCACGGCGGAGCATCAAAAGTCTGTGCAACCCCTAGTTTACAGGGGACGTTATTATGAATGAAACTTATTTGACAACAACAGTCCCTGTATCATTATCTAGCCTTAAAGGGATAGTTCACCCAAAAATAAAAATGATGTCATCGTTTACTCACTCTGAAATTGTTCCAAACCTGTCCTCAAATCTAATCAAATTATCTATCCAATCGTCATGTCATTCCAACCAGCCGTCAACAATCAGTAATCAACTTGCCAATCAGCATGAGTGGAGGCCTATATATACACACACACACACACACACACACATACTTTACTCTATCTGATCATTTGTTAGTGTGAACTCTTGAATCCACATTAACCTTAAAGGCTTAGTTCGTCCAGGAAATGCAATAATTGTGAATGGGTACTGACACTGTCAAGCTCTAAGGACAGAAAAGCACCATCAAATTATACTTTAGACCACTTGTGTGTTGCATTGCAGTCTTCTGATGCCGCCTGAAGTCCAAGTTATTTAATAAAAAGGCAGTCCGTATGTGATGACAGAATTCCCTGTCCAGATTGAATGAATCTTTTTATTCCGTGTTCCTCAGAGCTCGCCTGTTTCTGCTAGTTTTGTGGAGTACACCGTTCAGGAG